>NC_083581.1:40886699-41191699 GCF_027579695.1 Neoarius graeffei
TAAAAATGTCCCTTTCTGCACTTTCTGGATGCAAAATCATCAATAATGTCGTCATATGATATTTGCTTCCCCACGTCATGGTTGATGCTCATGATGGCCAAACCACTCAGACGTTCCTGGGACATGGAAGATCTCAGATAGTTTTTGATCATTTTTAACTTGCTGAAGCTCCTCTCAGCTGAGGCAACTGTCACAGGCAGAGTGACAGCAATTCTCAGGGCTATCCAAAGGTTAGGATAGAGTTCCTCCAGATTTTTCTCACAAAGGAAATAGACTGGTACCAAAATTCAAAAAAGTGCTTATTTAAGGAGTTAAAGGCATTTTTGAGACAAAGTCGGCAAACAGTCTTATTTTGTCAATTTGGGTGTGCCGAATTCAAATCTGCAATATGCCGAGCTCTATCTGACCTCTGTTGACCTCTAGAGGTCATTGAACTTTGGGCCTGTAAACGTCTCAGCTGAACCCAGTTTCTCAGCTTTCTAAGGAATGAAATGTACTAAAATGATTAATGAAGTTAGCAAATGGCCTTGTTTGTTAAATGTTTGGGTGCTGAATTCATTTTTCATTTGTAAAACGACATATGACCTCTGATAACCTCAAGGTCATTAAACTTGGCCTATAGGCCTATGCATTTAACGGCATTTTTAAACTGACTTTACTCCCCCAAAAAGAATATGAACAGACAAAAAACAAATAGAAAGGAACAAATACAACATTAAATGCCAGTCCATGTACATGTGACTTACTTTTCACAATGAGAATGCCTAGGCGATCACCTTACATAACATTGCATTACATTTAGCGGTTATTGTTTATACAAAGCTACTGAAAAAAGGACAGATTCAGCAGCATACAAAATGTGGGGGCATACAGGGTATACAGGTTAATCAGGGTTAGTATATATGAGAGTTTTTTTCTTTGTTGTTTGTTTTTTGTAAAGGCTTTACCCCGTTTAAAACAAAACAAAACAAAAAACAACAAAGAAAAAAACTCTCATATATACTAACCCTGATTAACCTGTATGCCCTGTATGCCCCCACATTTTGTATGCTGCTGAATCTGTCCTTTTTTCAGTAGCTTTGTATAAACAATAACCGCTAAATGTAATGCAATGTTATGTAAGGTGATCGCCTAGGCATTCTCATTGTGAAAAGTAAGTCACATGTACATGGACTGGCATTTAATGTTGTATTTGTTCCTTTCTATTTGTTTTTTGTCTGTTCATATTCTTTTTGGGGGAGTAAAGTCAGTTTAAAAATGCCGTTAAATGCATAGGCCTATAGGCCAAGTTTAATGACCTTGAGGTTATCAGAGGTCATATGTCGTTTTACAAATGAAAAATGAATTCAGCACCCAAACATTTAACAAACAAGGCCATTTGCTAACTTCATTAATCATTTTAGTACATTTCATTCCTTAGAAAGCTGAGAAACTGGGTTCAGCTGAGACGTTTACAGGCCCAAAGTTCAATGACCTCTAGATGTCAACAGAGGTCAGATAGAGCTCGGCATATTGCAGATTTGAATTCGGCACACCCAAATTGACAAAATAAGACTGTTTGCCGACTTTGTCTCAAAAATGCCTTTGGGTGTCACAATTCTGGATTTTGGTACCAGTCTAAAAGAAAGCAGCTCAAAGGCAGTCATATTAGCTGATGATAGGTCCTCTTCTGGACTTGTCTTTGGGGTAAGAAAAATCTACTCCTGGCTTGACTGGACCTCTGCGCACTAACTCAGTCCACATACAGTCCGTTAAGACTTGGGGGCCAGTCTGCTGGATCATTTGGTGGAGCAGAGACTGTTGCTTTAGGGTCTGAGCTAGCTTCTGATGCTTGCTGTGCACACGTGGTTGTGTGAATAGTGGCCAAGGCTGCCTGTTCTTCCCCTGTGTCTGTACTTGACATGGTGTCTGTACTGGACCTGTGCTGCTGCTTGTACTGGCTGAGGCAGCTGCATATGACTCATCTGTGTCTGTCCTATCTGGTTCTGTCCCTCCACTGGCTGACTGACTGGACTCTGTGCTGCTTGTTAGAAACTTAAGCATAGCACCTGTAAAATATAGATAAGGCTACTATTAATTCAGCTCCATCAAATTGGCTGCACTTGTTTTACCTTCAGATACTGTACTTAAAATGTAGGTGATTTAGATTATTATTTAGCACCATTGTCATAATATTTCACAAGTTTTATTTATTCACTAATATATCTGCATCTATATTTGCCTGTGGGCTATCCAAGCAAACAAATTCAATCTTAGTAAATATTTATCCATTACTTTCCATTTTGTATAAGTGCAGTTGTAACTACACTCAGAACGATTGATATAACACTTAAATTGTAGAAGCCAGCAAGACGCACACGGAGACCGTCCGGGATTCACCCAGGGCTCAGCGCCCTGTTATGTAGGTCAAACACCGACTAGCCCCGTCCCTCCCACCCAGAGAGGAGAGTTACCTGACTGCTGTTCCCGCTGTTCATTTTCATGCAGTTTCTTTTTCCTTTTTTCACTCCCCGAGGGATAACTCCGCTTCATCTTGCTAGGTTGATGCACATGCACTGGGAATCTGACGTGCGCGAGCAGCACGACGGACGGTCACATCGTCACGTCCCCCCCCCCCCCCCCCCCCCCACAGGGCCTCTATGAGTTTGCGGGGCCCTACGCAACGTGCGTAGTGTGCGTATTGGCTGAACAGGTACTGGATAAGCGGCTACAGATAATGAATGGATGGATTATGTAGGTCAGGGCTTTTCAAAGTGTGGGGCGCATCTCCCCTAGGGGGCGCCAGAGTTCTTCAGGGGGGGGCGCAACGTGAGGAAAAATAAACCAGAATAAGTTACTATTGCGGACATTTAGTGAGCTTCAGCGAGCCTTTGCCAGAGACAAAATGAATCGATTTTTAGTACCTAAAGCTACAGTGAGTGAGGAGACAGAGTCTGGGCCAAGCAAAAAAAGAAGGAAGTATGACCACGATTATTTAAAGTTTGGATTTTCATGGACTGGATCTGAAGATGCTTCACTGCCACAGTGTGTTGTCTGCCAAGAGGTGCTAGCTAACGATGCTATGAGATGTTTAAAATGTGTAAAACAAGATGTTTTTTTAAAAAAAGCACAGATGTTTAAAATATGTAAAAAAAAAAGATGTTTTAAAAAGCACAGATGTTTAAAATGTGTAAAAAAAAGATGTTTTAAAAAGCACAGATGTTTAAAATGTGTACAAAAGAGGTTTTAAAAAGCACAGATGTTTAAAATGTGTAAAAAAAAGAGGTTTTAAAAAGCACAGATGTTTAAAATGTGTAAAAAAAAAAGAGGTTTTAAAAAAGCACAGATGTTTAAAATGTGTAAAACAAGATGCTTTAAAAAAGCAGATGTTTAAAATGTGTAAAACAAGATGCTTTTAAAAAAGCAGATGTTTAAAATGTGTAAAACAAGATGCTTTAAAAAAGCAGATGTTTAAAATGTGTAAAACAAGATGCTTTAAAAAAGCAGATGTTTAAAATGTGTAAAACAAGATGTTTTTAAAAAAAGCACTGATGTTTAAAATGTGTAAAAAAAAAGATGTTTTAAATGTGTAAAAAAAGATGTTTTCAAAAAGCACAGATGTTTAAAATGTGTAAAAGAAAAAAAATGTGTAGAACAACCATTTTTTAAATACGAATGGAACATTAAATATAGCAACAACAAAAATTGTAAGGGGGGGCGCTGTTGTTTATTTGCTCTCTGAGGGGGGGCTCACTCTCCCACACTTTGAAACCCCCTGATGTAGGTGATTATAGGAAATCGGGTGCACTGATTGGTCGAGAAATTTGGACTATTTTTCGATGATCACCTCAAGCGACTCGGCAAAATGTCTACCAATCACTTCATCACTGTAAGTGAGGAAGAATTACAAATGATGAAAGAAAATGTTGTTCCTAAAAGCACTAAAGATGCTACAAAGTTTGGTCTAAAATTATTCAAAGATAAGGTGGAATTGTGATTTATTTTATCGATTTCAAAACAAACGATTTTATGTGAGTCAGCAAAGATAAGTGACAAGTCTGCGCCACACCGTTAATACATCTGCATGCCACTTTTGAAGATTGAAATAAGTTTTTAATGCAATTTTTTAATAATCACTTGTGTATTTACACTAAAACAATTATCTACCTCAGGCTCAGTGAATATCAGTGAATAATAACCTCGACTTCGTCTCACTTATTATTCACCGATGTTCACCTCGCCATCAGCAAATAATTGTTAAATATCAAAATGATCATTTCTACAGTAACAGTTTATTCAAAGGGATTTGTAAAGCCTTTGCTCCATATAAATGAAGTTAAAGACAACAGTGTTTGTTTAATGTTCATGGAAGGAGCCTCCAGTGTCAGTGCTTTGTTACAGTTCTGTGTCCAGGACAGAGACATTTATGCCTTGTGGTGATTTCTCGGTAATGTGACTGAATGAACTTCAAGAAAGACTGGTGTGGGAATAACTGCTATAACATAAGTGAGAATGTGTTTCTTAGGCCCTGTTTATATTTGGTTTTAAAATGTGTCTTGGGAAATCGGATTACAAGTGGACGTCTGAGACGCATCACTGTTTACAACTGTCAACTGTCATCATGTGTCTCCAAGGTGTCCAGCTGACCACTTATGTTTCTACATCACAAGTCTTGCCTTGTTTCTGACTGAATTTCTGATATCTCTGATACAGTGTCTTGCAAAAGTATCCCCCCTCCCCCTTGGTGTTTGTCCTGTTTTGTTGCATTACAAGTTGGAATTCAAATGGATTTTTTTTTTTTTTTGGGGGGGGGGTAGCACAATTTGATTTATACAACATGTGCCTACAACTTTAAAAGTGAAAACTGCTGTTTCATTGTGACACAAACAATAATTAAGATGAAAAAAAACAGAAATCTGGAGTGTGCATAGGTACAAGTCAATACTTTGTAGAACCACCTTTTGCAACAATTACAGCTGCAAGTCTCTTGGAGTATCTCTCTATTAGCTTAGCACATCTAGCCACTGGGATTTTTGCCCATTCCTCAAGGCAAAACTGCTCCAACTCCTTCAAGTTAGATGGGTTGCGTTGGTGTGCAGCAATCTTCAAGTTATGCCACCGATTCTCAATTGGATCGAGGTCTGGGCTTTGATTAGGCCATTCCAAGACATTTAAATGTTTCCCTTTAAACCACTCCAGTGTAGCTTTAGCAGTATGTTTAGGGTCATTGTCCTGCTGGAAAGGGAATCTTTGTCCCAGGCTCAACCTTCTGGCCAACTCAAACAGGTTTTCCTCCAGAATTGCCCTGTATTTAGTGCCATCCATCTTTCCTTCAGTCCTGACCAGCTTTCCTGTCCCTGCAGCTGAAAAATATCCCCACAGCGTGATGCTGCCACTGTCAGTCCTGTGCACTGTGGCACGTGCACCTGAAGGCGCGCCTCGGGCTGTGCACGCACTGAGTGGATTCCGGCATGCATGCCGTGAACAAGGCGCATCTGAACTCAATTAGAGAACATTGTGTTTGCCTATTTAAGGACTGCGTTGATGCTAATGCATCACGAAGTATTACACTGCGTTAAGTACGCATTACCGAGCCTTTCCACCTGTGTTCTTGTTTTCCTGGTTTCTTGATTCTTGTGCCTGTTTCTTGTTCTTGTTCTAGTTTTGCTTTTGATGTACTGTTTGCACCTCAACTGACCCTTTTGCCTGTTTTCCCATTTCTAATCTTGCCTGCCGATTTGGATTGTTTGCCTATGTGTGTATTTGTGTGTGTGTATATATATATGCACTGTATTAAACTGAACAGTTCTGCACATACATCCGCCTCCCTCACGTACCTGACAGAATACTTCGCCATACAATGGATGTAGCAGAAGCGTTTCAGTACACGATCCCATGCCGCTTCCGGGTTTCCCTGTCTCAGCCCCTCGCTTTGTATTTTCGGCTGAAGACTAACTGGAGCCCCCCAGCAATCTACTATGGAATATATCACCCTATGGGATTCAAGCTACAGTGTGACTTCTTCTATGAGGACCTCCAAGAGCCCAAACCACCTGAACCCATCTGGGTAAGCTTCTTACTAACATTTATTTCTGGGTGGATTACCTGATTCGCGTTGAGCACCCATGCCTTCAAAGCTCTCCGACTTTCTTTGTCATGCTCAAGTTTATTTTCAAATCATTAGAAAAGGAGGAACCCCATGAATATTTTTGGGGAGGGGCAATCATGCCAGTGGTCAACTCAGCAGAGGAGGCCATTACTCTAGAGCACCTCCTAAAGGCAACTATTCCAGTGGCGGACTCAGCTGAGGAGACCGTCGCTCCAGAGCTCCCTCCAGTGGCCGACTCAGCCGAGGAGGCCGTCACTTCAGAGCTCTCCCTAGTGGCTGATGTAGAGACAGCAGAGGAGGCTGTTCCTGAGCCCCTCTTGGAGGCTGTCTCCTCTGAGCTGGTTTCTCAGCCAGAACCAGCACCTGAATTAATGCCTGAACCCACGTCTGTATCAGAATCCATGGCTGAGCCAGTGCCAGCGTCTGTACCAGTGTCAGTGTTTGTTCCTGTGTCAGCGCCAGTGTCTGCTCCTGTGCCAGAGGCGGAGCCAGAGTCAGCACCAGTGTCTGCTCCTGTGTCAGAGGCAGAGCCAGAGTCAGCGCCAGCATCTGCTTCTGTGCCAGAGGCAGAGCCAGAGTCAGCACCAGTGTCTGCTCCTGTGCCTGAGACGAAGTCAGAGCCTGCGTCAAGGCCTACTCCAGTACCAGAGCCTGCGTCAGGGCCTACTCCAGTGCCAGAGCCTGCATCAGGGCCTACTACAGTGCCAGAGCCTACTCTAGAGCCAGTGTCAGTGCCTACTCCAGAGCCAGCGTCAGAGCCTGCGTCAGAGTCTACTCCAGAGCCAGTGCCAGAGCCAGCATCAGAGCCTGCATCAGAGCCTACTCCAGAGCCAGTGCCAGAGCCAGCATCAGAACCTGCATCAGAGTTAGCGCCAGAGTCGGCACCTGTGCCAGCTTCAGTGCTGGTGCCAGAGTTGAGGCCAAAACCTGAGCCTGTTCGTGAACCTGTGTCAGAGGACATCGGAACCACCTCTGCCTCACCTGGCCAGGAGGACGTCTGCGTTATCATGCCGCCGACTGGTCAGTAAGACGTCTGCGTCATCCCATCGCCAGGTCCTAACCCAGACCAAAGCAGTGCGTTGATGGAGCTCGAGCCTGTACCTGAGCCAAGTCCACAATCCAAAAGAGAGCCAAGTCCACAGTCCGAGCCAAGTCCAGAACTCAAGTCATCTCCTGAGCTCGAGCCCAGCCCTACATCCAAGCCAGTTCCAGAACTCCAGCCTGAGTCATCTCCTGAACTGGAGCCAGATTTGTCACCAAAGCTCAAATCATCTCCAGAGCTTGAGTCCAGTCCCGAGCCCAAGCCAGACCCAGAACCCAAGCCTGAGTCATCTCCTGAGCTGGAGCCAGAGTCATTGCTGAAGCTCAACTCATCTTCAGAGCTCGAATCCAGCCCAGAGCTTGAGACCACCTTCAGTCCTGAATCCAAGCCTAGTCCAAGATTCAAGTCAGGTCTGGACTGTTGCAATGCTGGCTCCAGCAAGGTAACATAAACTGGGAGACCACACAGGTTTGCAAATAATAATATAATTTATTATAATAAAGGATTAAATAGTGATAAATAAGTGTAGTGCAAATCAGTACTAATGGAGTGTAGTGTGGTCAGTCCCAGTGTCACGCAAATGAATCCAAAAAACCCAAGGAGGAGAGCAACACTGCTGGAATGTTCTGGGGGGCTTTTATAGCTCCTCCCAATCAGGCACACCTGAAACACAATGAAATGCCTGCCACAGGGCAGAGATGTAATTAGATAATCAGGTACACCAGGTTACCAATTGGCAGACCTGCCACGGTTGTTACATTCCCCCCCCCCCCCCCCTTAAAACAGAAGCCCACCTCAGTGGGATTCTGCACCATACACCAAAAGAGGGGGAAAAAAAACAAAAACCAAACCAAATTCAAACACTATTATCAACAATAGATACAAGTAGGCAAGATGGTTAAATACGCAGTACTACTACTATAGGACAGATGTACATAACCCCCCTTTACAATCAGACATCCATCCCCCACTTCTCACCCACTCCTGGCCCTCTGACCTCTTAGCCCTTCGCAATTCCTGGCGCCTGGAAAAGCAACTTTAAGGCGGACAAAAGAACAGAGACACAGATCAGGCAAGAAAGAAATCAGGCAGTCTGTGCATTTGTGCTTGGAGCGCGGGACAATGCATCCGCCACAACATTTTCAACACCTCTAATGTGTCTGATACAAAGATTATAGGGCTGCAGAAACAGCGCCCACCGCATCAAACGTTGATTTGGGTTCTGAAGAGAATGCAGAAAAGTCAGTGGATTGTGGTCTGAGTATACAATAACTGGGTGAGCCCCACCACCCACATACACATCAAAGTGTTGTAATGCCCAGACTAAGGCTAGAGCGTCTTTCTCTATTGTGGAATAATTAAGCTGGTATTTATTAAACTTACGAGAAAAATAACCAACCGGACGATCAACAGTGTAGCTATCCTCTTGCAACAACACAGCACCCGCCCCCACCTGGCTGGTGTCCACCTGGATTTTAAAGGGACAGTCAAGCCGTGGAGCCGCCAGGACCGGTGCTGTGCTGAGCAAAAGTTTGGCATGGTCAAAAGCCTTCTGACACTCAGAGGTCCAAACAAACTGACTATTTGCCTTCAACAGATCTGTGAGGGGTGAAACAACAGAAGAAAAATTACAACAAAAACTCCTGTAGTACCCCACCATGCCCAGAAACCTCATTAGCTCCTTCTTATTTACAGGAGGCGGAAAACAATCAATTGCAGCCACCTTAGCATGCACTGGCCGCACCTCACCTTGACCCACCACCTTCCCTAGGTAGACCACGGTGGCCTGCGCAAACTCACATTTTGCCAGGTTAAGGGTCAACTTGGCTGCAACCAACCTCTCCAGCACTGCCTTGAGCCTACCCAGATGTTCCTCCCACGTATCTCCCCAGGTCACCAAGTCATCTAGGTACACCGCGCACCCCTCCAGCCCTGAGATGACATGATTCATCAGGCGCTGAAAAGAGGAAGGGGCATTACGTAACCCAAAACTCATGACTTTATAAGAGTAAAGACCTGATGGAGTGACAAACGCTGCAATTTCCTGTGCACGTGGAGTCAGGGGAACCTGGTAGTAGCCCTTTAGGAGGTCACACTTTGTCACTAACTTTGCCGCACCCACACGGTCTACGCAGTCCTCTATCCTAGGGAGAGGGAATGAGTCAGGCTTGGTTATGGCATTAAGCTTGCGATAATCAGTACAAAATCTATATGTGCCATCAGGCTTGGGCACCAACAAACAAGGTGATGCCCAACTCGAATAGGATGGTTCAGCCAATCCGTTATCCAGCAAATACTGGACCTCAGCATCCAGCAGTTGCTGTTTAACAAGTGGCACACGATAGAAACGCTGTTTAATAGGCATGACGTCATCAAAAACCTGGATGTCACGCGCTATTAAATCTGTGCACGTGGGTACATCAGAAAATAACTCAGGAAAAGACAAAAGTAAAAACTGCAGTTCACCCCTCTGTTGAACAGGCAAATAATGTAACACACAGTCAAGATTTTTCAACACTTCAGAATTTCTAAGACGTGGTAATAACACCGCATCGTTGGGGACAACCTCATCCTCCACCTCAGCTGCCACCTGAGACGGAGCACCAGGCGCTCCACAAACAGCCAACGCTGCAAGACTGAACTGCATCCTTAGTTACGTCAAACTTGAAAGACAGGGCATAATACGGTTTTAACAAATTCACATGGCAAAGCTGAGACGATTTCTTCCAATTAGGTGTGGCCACGTCGTAGTCCTGTTCTGTAACCTGTCGGATTACTGTATATGGACCAGAAAATTTCGCATGGAAAGGAGAACCTGGAATTGGCAGTAAAGCCAAAACCTGATCGCCGGGGTTGAACACTCGGAACTCAGCTCGCCTGTCAAAATATCTTTTCATTTGACCCTGTGACTTAACAAGATTTTTAGCAGCACATTTCCACTCTAAAAATAGTCGGCGACGAAACCCATGGACATAATCAATTAAGTTAACAGGAGGCTCAGACTCTTTCAAACCATCTTTTAGGACAGTCAACGGACCTCGGACTTGGTGAGCGAAAACTAATTCATTTGGGCTAAAACCCAGACTGTCTTGGATGACCTCCCGGGCTGCCAGCATCAGCCACGGGAGCCCCTCCTCCCAGTCTTGCTGTAGCTCTAAACAGTACGCGCGAAGCAGAGACTTCAATGTGAGATGGAAGCGCTCTAAAGTGCCTTGGCTTTGAGGATGATAAGGGCTACTCAATTTATGCTTTATCTGAAGCTGCTGTAGTATTTCAGAGAACATTTTTGAAGTAAAATTACTTCCTCGATCAGACTGAAGCACTTTGGGTACCAAACGTAGAAATAAATTGGGAGAGGGCTTTAACAAGGGACTTGGTGGTAATACTCCTCAACGGAAATGCAGCAGGATATCTCATTGTCTGGCACATCACCGTTAACAAATAAATCGACCCAGACTTGGAAGGTGGTAAAGGACCCACACAATCGATTAACAGGTGTTCAAATGGTTGGCCAACAGCCGGGATGGGATACAATGGCGCAGGCTTGATGTCCTCGTTGGACTTACCAACCAGCTGACAGGTATGACAGGTCTTAACATACTCTGCCACATCTCATTTGAGCCGCGGCCAATAAAAATGTTGAAGTAGACGATCATATGTTTTACGCACACCGAAGTGTCCCACCCCACCCCGATGAGCGGTCTGCAACACTAATTGTCGATATTTGCTGGGTACGACAATTTGACATAAACCCTCCTTCTTGTCGCTGTCATAAAACATAAACTTACATGCCAGCAACCCATCAAGATTAAAATATCCCTTCTCTTCACTCTCCCACTTATCAGATGACATAGCTTCACCCCACATCTCTGACAAGGACACATCCTCTTTTTGAGCTACAATAAATTGTGCCTGATCAAAAGCTGATGGCAACACAGGCCATGGAGAAAACATGCGTTTGCACTTTTCATCAACATCAGCTTTTGAGCGAGCTTGTGCGCGAGTCACCACGCAAGCTTTAAACACTTCAGGGAAGTCAAAAACACAATCATCTTGAACATTCTCAACAGGCTCATTGGATACTACAGGTGGTACAGAACCACTGGGCCAAACACGATCTTTTGCCAACACTTTGCCCAAGATCACATCCACACCCGATACAGGCAAAGACGGGCGAACAGCAACAGTTACTTCCCCCTGCACAAGATCGGAATCCAAAATAATTTTGTGCAGAGGAACAGACAAAGTTTGCATGCCAATACCTCGAACTAGGACATACTGACCCGTGCTAGACACAGAGGAAAAGGGCAAGGCAGTCTGGGCCACAAACGTTTCAGTAGCGCCTGTATCGCGCAATATCTTGACCTTCTTACTATATGAACCACCTAGTAAGGAGATGGTACCTTCAGTAATAAAAGGGCCAAAACTCTCACTGACCTGCTCTTCTGAAGGATCATAACCAGGTAGCTCATCTAGTGGCGAATTCGGCACTTCGCAGCCGTCACCAGTCACCAGCGCTTTACTATCAGGTGCAGGTGATAAAGTTACCTTAGTGTGTAGTCTCACAGGAGCTGCACAACCTGCAAACTTAAAGTTATTAGATTGGTTAGGCTTCTGGTTCAGTGAAGAATTGTTAGAGCTGGACATTTGTCTTTTATTGTTTAGCAAAGGACATTCTTTTTTCCAATGGCCAGCCTCCAGACAATAATGACAACGATTTTCAGAGTCTACATTAAAGCGTTTAGACACATCCCTTCTACCTTCAGACCAGTTAAATCGGTGTTCCTCCTCAGAATAATCCCTGAACCGCGACAAACCCCTACTTTTTCCTCTATGCGTAAGAACGTATTCGTCCGCGAGCACAGCAGCGTCAGCCGTCATGCTGATCTTATGTTCACGAATAAAGGTAGCAACATGCTCGGGGAGAATATTCACAAACTGTTCTAATACAATTAAGTCACATAATTGTTCAAAAGTTTTGACACTTACCAAGGAACACCACCGCTTGAAAAAACTAACAAGGTCCCTAGCCACTTCTGCATAGGTCTGGCGCTCAGATCTTTTCCAGTTCCGAAAGCGTTGTCTATAAAATTCAGGCACCTGCTCATAGGCTCTCAGAACAGCTTCCTTAACACACACATAGTCCCTACGATCATCTGTTGAAAGGGCAATAAAAGCATCCTGAGCCCGGCCAGTAAGTGTGGTTTGAAGTAGCAAACACCGTTGAGAGCTGCTCCAACCACGTTCATCTACCATATTTTCAAAAAGTGAAAAGAAAATGTCGGGGTCACGGTCATTAAATTGAGGTAAAAACTTAATCATGGTGGACAGATTTACATCTGACCCTGCTGTTGTCAGAGACCCACCAGAACCATTACCCTCCCCAGACATTTTCCCAGCAGCAATTAATTTCAACCGCTCATTCTCATGTCTCAACTTTTCATATTCCAAAGCCCACTGCTTATCTCTATCCAGCGCCTCCAACTCTTTTTGCGCTCGCAGCAATTCAAACTCATTTTCTCGTTCCCTGCTCTTGAGTTCATTCTGCAGTTTCAACAGTTCCACCTGTTGTTCAAAGCTTAAGTTACTTTGAGAAACCTCAGGATTCGGTGTAGAAGTGGCAACTGGAAACGGCTTTACAGAGATAACCATTAATTCAGCCAACTTAGTTTTCACCTCATCCTTTAACGCCTGTTTTTTAAGGTCTTTAACAAGATCCTGCTCAAATTTATAATGCTCAGCCACCTTGCACAATTGGTATTTAGTGAGGCCATCAAGCGCGACTTCGGATGGCTGCGCAACAAAATCCTCCACTGCAGACATAACTACTAACCACAATGCAAAGACGAATGCCACACAAAAAAATTACCTAATCAAAAATGCCACACTGCGCAACACCAGAAAATTATTAGGCACCGGTAAACCACCCCGGTATCCCACAGACTAAAGAGCTGCCCCGCATCTAACTAAACACACAATCCCTACGTATGTCTAATGCTAGTCTTCGGTGAGTCCACATACAATTGAACTGCAAAGCAGAACCAGCGCATCCGACCCACCAAACACAACAAACTAAAACAACAAAGGAAAACAACAAAAAGTGTTAAGCGCTTCTTCACCTGCAGCGGGGGTTCACGTGTAGCTCGGTAGGCTCTAACCTACCTTCCCTCCCCCTAATCAAGACACCTGTGCCCAATTAAGCTGGTATGCACAACAGAGAGTCCTGCAGAAAAAACAACAACACCAAACCAAAGCTGCAAGGACTCAAGGGTTACTCCCCTCCTCCGGGTAGAAATCAATTAGGCAAAACAAAAATTATTCAATTAACTCCAAAGCGTCAATTAACCAGATCTGCATGTCTCTCCAGCGCTACTCTTGCTGCCACAGGCAAACTACACCTGTCAGCCCAAAAACAAATACAACGACAGACCAAATTGCGTACAACTATGTGTATACTTTACCACTACAAAAAATTACTTTTACCATACCAATTTCAAAATTCAGTTTTGTGGATGAGCCCCCATTATGTTGCAATGCTGGCTCCAGCAAGGCAACATAAACTGGGAGACCACACAAGTTTGCAAATAATAATATAATTTATTATAATAAAGGATTAAATAGTGATAAATAAGTGTAGTGCAAATCAGTGCTAATGGAGTGTAGTGTGGTCAGTCCCAGTGTCACGCAAATGAATCCAAAAAACCCAAGGAGGAGAGCAACACTGCTGGAATGTTCTGGGGGGCTTTTATAGCTCCTCCCAATCAGGCACACCTGAAACACAATGAAATGCCTGCCACAGGGCAGAGATGTAATTAGATAATCAGGTACACCGGGTTACCAATTGGCAGACCTGCCACGGTTGTTACAGGAGTCTGAGCATGATTCTGGCCCAGAGTCCAAGTCAAGTCCCAAGGTCAAGCCTAATCCTAGCCAAGAACCCAAGTTGTGTCCAGAGCCTGAGCCCGAACCCCCACTGGGGCCAAGTATGATGGATTTTCGCTCCTGAAGGGAGCTCTTTGGGAGGGGGTTCTGTCAGTCCTGCACACTGTGGCGTGTGTACCTGAAGGCGCTTCGGGCTGTGCATGCACTGAGTGGACTCCAGCATGCGCGCCATGAACAAGGCACACCTGAACTCAATTAGAGAACATTGTGTTTGCCTATTTAAGGACTGCGTTGATGCTAATGCATCACGAAGTATTATGCTATGTTAAAATACGCATTACTGAGCCTTTCCACCTGTGTTCTTGTTTTCCTGGTTTCTTGATTCTTGTGCCTGTTTCTTGTTCTCGTTCTAGTTTTGCCTGTTTTCCGGTTTCTGATCTTGCCTGCCGATTTGGACTGTTTGCCTATGTGTGTATTTGTGTGTATATATATATATATATATATATATATATATATATATATATATATATATACAGTGGTGCTTGAAAGTTTGTGAACCCTTTAGAATTTTCTATATTTCTGTGTAAATATGACCTAAAACATCATCAGATTTTCACACAAGTCCTAAAAGTAGATAAAGAGAACCCAGTTAAACAAATGAGGCAAAAATATTATACTTGGTCATTTATTTATTGAGGAAAATGAGCCAATATTACATATCTGTGAGTGGCAAAAGTATGTGAACATTAGCTTTCAGTATCTGGTGTGACCCCCTTGAGCAGCAATAACTGCAACTAAACATTTGCGGTAACTGTTGATCAGTCCTGCACACTGGCTTGGAGGAATTTTAGCCCATTCCTCCGTACAGAGCAGCTTCAACTCTGGGATGTTGGTGGGTTTCCTCACATGAACTGCTCGCTTCAGGTCCTTCCACAACATTTCCATTGGATTAAGGTCAGGACTTTGACTTGGCCATTCCAAAACATTAACTTTATTCTTCTTTAACCATTCTTTGGTAGAACGACTTGTGTGCTTAGGGTCGTCGTCTTGCTGCATGATCCACCTTCTCTTGAGATTCAGTTCATGGACAGATGTCCTGACATTTTCCTTTAGAATTCACTGGTATAATTCAGAATTCATTGTTCCATCAATGATGGCAAGCCGTTCTGGCCTAGATGCAGCAAAACAGGCCCAAACCATGATACTACCACCACCATGTTTCACAGATGGGATAAGGTTCTTATGCTGGAATGCATTGTTTTCCTTTCTCCAAACATAACGCTTCTCATTTAAACCAAAAAGTTTTATTTTGGTCTCATCCATCCACAAAACATTTTTCCAATAGCCTTCTGGCTTGTCCACGTGAGCTTTAGCAAACTGCAGATGAGCAGCAATGTTCTTTTTGGAGAGCAGTGGCTTTCTCCTTGCAACCCTGCCATGCACACCACTGTTGTTCAGTGTTCTCCTGATGGTGGAGTCATGAACATTAACATTAGCCAATGTGAGAGAGGCCTTCAGTTGCTTAGAAGTTACCCTGGGGTCCTTTGTGACCTCACCGACTATTACACACCTTGCTCTTGGAGTGATCTTTGTTGGTCAACCACTTCTGGGGAGGGTAACAATGGTCTTGAATTCCTCCATTTGTACACAATCTGTCTGGCTGTGGATTGGTGGAGTCCAAACTCTTTAGAGATGGTTTTGTAACCTTTTTCAGCCTGATGAGCATCAACAACGCTTTTTCTGAGGTCCTCAGAAATCTCCTTTGTTCATGCCATGATACACTTCCACAAACATGTGTTGTGAAGATCAGACTTTGATAGATCCCTGTTCTTTAAATAAAACAGGGTGCCCACTCACACCTGATTGTCATCCCATTGATTGAAAACACCTGACTCTAATTTCACCTTCAAATTAACTGCTAATCCTAGAGGTTCACATACTTTTGCCACTCACAGATATGTAATATTGGATCATTTTCCGCAATAAATAAATGACCAAGTGTAATATTTTTGTCTCATTTGTTTAACTGGGTTCTCTTTATCTACTTTCAGGACTTGTGTGAAAATCTGATGATGTTTTAGGTCATATTTATGCAGGAATATAGAAAATTCTTAAGGGTTCACAAACTTTCAAGCACCACTGTATATACCGTATATATGCACTGTATTAAACTGAACACTTCTGCACATACATCTGCCTCCCTCGTGTACCTGACAGCCACCACCACAATTCACTGTAGGAATGGTGTTCTCAGGGTGTTGGGTTTGCGCCACACATGGCATTTCCCATGATGGCCAAAAAGATCAATTTCAGTCTCATTTGACCAGAGAATCTTCTTCCATGTGTTTGGGGCATCTGCCACATGCTGCTGGGCAAACTCCAAATGTGTTTTCTTTAAGCAATGACTTTTTTCTGGCCACTCTTCCAGAAAGTCCCACTCTGTGGAGTGTATGGATTAAAGTGGTCCTATGGACAGATACTCCCATCTCCACTGTGGATCTTTGCAGCTCCTTCAGTGTTATCTTTGGTGTCTTTGCTGCATCTCTGATTAATGCCCTCCTTGCCTGGTCTGTGAGTTTTGGTGGGCGGCCTTCTCTTGTCTGGTTTGTAGTGGTGATATATTCTTTTCGTTTTACTATAATGGATTTAATGGTGCTCCCTGGGATATTCAAAGTTTGGGATATTTTTTATAACCCAACCCTGATCCATACTTCTCCACAACTTTTGTCTCTGACCTGTTTGGAGGCTCCTTGGTTTTCATGTTGCTTGCTTAGTAGTGTTGCAGAGTCAGGGTCCTTCCAGAACAGGCTGATTTATCCAGACATCATGTGACAGATCATGTGACACTTTGATTGCACACAGGTGGATCTTAATCAACTAATTATCTGATTTATGAAGTGAATTTGTTGGACCAGCTCTTATTTAGGGGTTTCATACGAAAGGGGGTGAATACTTATACTCACTCCAGATCTCTGTTTTTTCATCTTAATTATTGTTTGTGTCACAATAAAATAACAATTTGTACCTTTAAAGTGGTAGGCATGCTGTGTAAATCAAATGGTGCTAACCCCCCAAAACCCCATTTTAATTCCAGCCTGTAATGCGACAAAACAGGACAAACACAAAGGGGGATGAATACTTTTGCAAAACACTGTATTTCATATATCTCGTGTTTGGTTTTCAGAGTCTGATACTGGATTGTTTATTGATTTAATTACTGTTGCATGATGTGAAATTACAATATATATCCATAAAATTATTGAAATATGACATTCTGTCCATGTCATGCAGCCATAAGACTGTAAGCTTTCTTCTATGGACAGTTTTTTTTTCTGTTATTGTTTCAAAATAAATCTATTTTTGTCAGAATTTCATCAGGAAATCTCTCTGAAAAGTGCCACTGACTCAACATGTCTAGAACTGAAACATGGACTGCTATTCATCCCAGGGTCTTTCAGCCATCATATTTATTATTAAACCTGTAGGACAAATCACCTTGGCCCAGCCTCAAGCAGCAGCTAAAAACGAAATGGCGACGTGCTCGGAATGGATTATTGATCAGAAGGAACTGGGGTCGTTCCCATAGTTCAATACACAGAGTAAGCTAGTTGGAAGTCCCCTCACATCAAATTTCAGATCTTTGCTTGTCCTGCTGCAGCATGAGCTAACGCCTGTTTGAAATGTTGAAATCTTTTCTCACACACACACACACACACACACACACACACACACACACACACACACACACACAGAGTGAGGTCTAAAATTCAGAGAGTACTATCAAGACCTCTCATCTCATCTCATCTCATCTCATCTCATCTCATCTCATCTCATTATCTCTAGCCGCTTTATCCTTCTACAGGGTCGCAGGCAAGCTGGAGCCTATCCCAGCTGACTACGGGCGAAAGGCGGGGTACACCCTGGACAAGTTGCCAGGTCATTGCAGGGCTGACACATAGAGACAAACAACCATTCACACTCACATTCACACCTACGGTCAATTTAGAGCCACCAATTAACCTAACTTGCATGCCTTTGGACTGTGGGGGAAACCGGAGCACCTGGAGGAAACCCACATGGACACGGGGAGAACATGCAAACTCCACACAGAAAGGCGCTCACCAGCTGCTGGGCTCAAACCCAGAACCTCCTTGCTGTGAGGCGACAGTGCTAACCACTACACCACCGTGCCGCCCTGGAAATAATACAAACTTTGACAAAGTTACTCCTAATTATTCACGAACGCTTTACAGTACACTCCCCGGCCACTTTAATAGGAGCTTGGGCCACACCAATTTAATTAGTTGGTTCTCGGATTTTTTCAGGAAAAATACGAAGCGAGCGGGAGAAATAAAAATAAAATTAAAAAAATGCTCTGATGGTAAAATTAGCAGTGGAAATAGACCAAACAATACAGGCAAACCAGTAAACAGAATTTCAACACACCTGTCAAAGATTTTACGCTTCTGTTCGCTGAATATCCTAACAATCACAAACACAGGCTTTACAGGACTCCCCTCCACAGGCATGTTTCTTCCACAAGTCTTTATCGAAAGTGAAAGGGGTGATTTGATTGGTTTTCGACGTCAAGTGACCTCACGTCATGTGACCTTTTCTGTTGGCGGGAGTTTGATTTCAATTTTTTTTTTCATTTTGCATTTTCTTCAAGCGGTGATTCCAAGAACCAACTAATGCCGCTTTTCCACTACAAATGCGGCTGAGTTGGGCTGAGCCGTGCCGTGCTGAGTCGGGCTGAGCGGGGCTGTTGGAGTTGCATTTCGACTACAACCGCGCTGAACCGTGCTGGCTGGAAGTGGGTGGACACATTGGGTGGAGTTAACGAAAGTGGGTGGACGTCACGTGATGTCGTTAAGCAGCGCAAACAGTGACATCAGTGACCTTTTAAGCAGTAGTCTCACGACCCGGATAGTAAACAATAAACATGGAGGACATGGAGTCGTTAGTGTTGCTGGTCTTGGTGCTGTGGCTTGTTGTCACCGACAACGCGGACAGATACTGGCAAGAGCGTATAGATGAGGCGAGGCGCATAAGGCTTCAGAAATTCTCGTAATTCGTAATTCTTCTCCTTCCGGGTTTGCGGTGTTTACAGATCCCAGCGCGCTCGCGGGGCGTGTGTGGGCATGTGAGGACACTCCTCCTCACCAATCAGTGCACATGGGAGTGTCTGCTCACGCCCCCAGCCTCACTCGGCATGGCTTGGCTCGCTTCAGCCCCACTCCAAAACGGTGCGAGTTTTAGGGGCTAAGCAGGGCTGAAACGAGCTGAGTCGTGCTGGTTTTTGGTAGTCGAAATGCGAGCCGTGTCGGGCTGAAGTGAGCTGAAGCGAGCTGAAGTGAGCTGAAAAAGGGTAGTGGAAAAGGGCCATAATTGAATTGGTGTGGCCTTGTTATTGATTCTAAGATTCCTGTTCTTGTCTGGCAGGAGTTGAACCCAATGTGGTCTTCTGTTGTTGCATGCTGAGATGCTTTTCTGCTCACCACGGTTGTAAAGAGTTGCTATGAGTTGTTATATCCTTCTTGGCAGCTCAAACCAATCTGCAATTTTCCTCTGACTTCTCTTATCAACAAGGCGTTTCCACCCACAGAAGTGTCACTCACTGAATGTTTTTTGTTTTTCGCACCATCCTGTGTAAACTCAAGTCTGTTGTGTGTGTGAAAACCCCAGGAGATCAGCAGTTTCTGAAATACTCAAACCAGTCCATCTGGCTCAGACCAACACCCATACCACAGTGAAAGTCACAGAGTTCACAATTTCTCCCATTCTGATGTTTGAAGTGAACATTAACTGAAGCTCTTGATTTGTATCTGCATGAATTTATGCATTGTACTGCTGTCAAGCGATTGGCTGATTAGAGAACTACAGAAAACTGCAGGTAGATGGGTGTACCTAATAAAGTGGCCAGTGAATGTATATGTGAACACACCATTTGAGAACCATTAACCATCCAATTTGAGAACCGTTATCCATCCAATGAGGGGCAACATGGTGGTGTAGTGGTTAGCACTGTCACCTCACAGCAAGAAGGTCCTGGGTTTGAGCCCAGTGGCCAAAGGGAGCCTTTCTGTGTGGAGTCTGCATGTTCTCCCCGTGTCCGCGTGGGTTTCCTCCGGGTGCTCCGGTTTCCCCCACAGTCCAAAGACATGCAGGTTAGGCTAATTGGTGGCTCTAAATTGGCCGTAGGTGTGAATGTGAATGGTTGTGTGTCTTTATGTGTCAGCCCTGCGATGATCTGGCAACTTGTCCAGGGTGTACCCTGCCTCTCGCCCATAGTCAGCTGGGATAGGCTCCAGCTTGCCTGCGACCCTGCATAGGATAAACAGATAATGGATGGATAACCATCCAATGAATCCTTGAGGAACCTTTTTAATTAGCATTAGCCTTTTCGTTTGGCTCAACAGGTTGTTTGTTATAAATTATTAGATTCAATCACACAATGGAATAGTTTAGCAAAATTAGCTAAACACAGCAGCACACAAACATTAAGACAGCTAACGAGGTTTATGTTTTGTTCAGCAGCAGTAGACAGTGAGCTAACATTGCTGTATTGTAATCAGAAACTAGACAAGATTACTAGAATGCTAGCTAACATTAGATAAATAACTGTTTAATAAAACTAGCTAATGTTAGGATAACTGTTATAATTGCAACTAGTACTCCACTTAGTACTACGCAAGCTAGCTAAATTTGGAACCAGGAACCAAGTTTGCAAACAGGCTAGCTAACCTTATGTAAACTCTTGCTGTGATTTGTGATTGCCTAATTAACTTAAACTGAAATCCCTGCCTTGTCGACCCAAAGACATCTCTCACTCGGCAAAACCACGAGTGCAGCAGGTATCTGGTAACTTGCACTGAGGTACATGACTGACTGTTATACCAAATCCAGAAATCCAAACACAATAGACTATTGTTATTCAAACTGAATCTCTCAAATCTTTTCAAAGAAATATACTTTGAGAGCTTGAACTTTGAAAGTAGTTCAAATATTCTAGAGGAGTTGTTGGATATATTTAGGTCAACATCAAAAGCTTCGATTGCAGCTCTGACACAGATGGGAACTGAAAGCAGCAGGGACAGTGAGAGAAAGATGAACAGCCGGCTTCTCCACATGCCTCAAATGCTCTCCTCGGCAGCTCCCACAACCTCGAACAAAGCTCGACGCGCCCGTGTCACAGCACCAACATGCCGGAGGTCTAGTCCACCTGAGGCAAGGAGCTTGAAGCAAGCAATAATGTGGACAGTCTGGTTCAGTAGGGATTTGATGAAAGTGCAGGGTCTCCAGGATTACATTCAAAAATTCAAATGTATTTATGCAAATGAGACTTCATAAAACTAAATTGGAGTAGATTTGTATACATACTGTAATATAACCAAAAGTACAGTCTATGGATAATGTTAGAATCACATTTTTATTTCACTCTTAAATTTTAGAGAACGGAAAGTCATTGTTTATTGTTTAATCACTATAATAAATGGTGACATTTCCTGTAAGAAGATTTGTATTTAACATTTATTTAAAGAGTCTTCAGTGTCAGCACTTTGTAACATGACAGAGGTTTGTACTTTGTAGTATCTTAGGAACAAGATACCTTTTTTTGTCTCATTGCTTTCTCAAGAGAGAAAAAGAGAGCTGATGAGGGAGCAACTGATGATAGCACCTATAACGTAACTGACAGAGCCGGCCCGTGGCATAGGCAATATAGGCAAATGCTAAGGGCGCTGCGTCCATCCAGGGGCGCAGAAATGGGGGGAGAAAAATTATGACTTCCACTATTCTGAAAACGAGTCAGCATTATAATGTCTTAGCCTAATTTAATTGTACAGCAAAGCATGTAGTCAGGGTGCGATTTGTCAAAAAAAGCAGGGTGGGGTGGGGTGGTGGTTGTTAATCATGAAACAATAAGCGCTCAAGTGCGCATCCGCGGCTATTCTCTGTTTTGGCCATGTAATAGCCTAAGTGTTCTTGGCTAAAGAGTGTTTTTGCATAACGTAGATAACTGACATAGATCTGTTGCTTGTTTTGAATATGGCTGCACTTGGAGCAGTCTGTCGGTGTCGTTGAGCAGTCTGGGCTGAAGTAAAGGTCTTTTATGCACCGAACACGTTTCGCAGAGAGATATTCCAATGGTGCTTGGCACGTTTTTTTTTTTAATAAAACAAAGTTGCTTTGTTGATCTGTGTTCTCATTAAAATGACAGTTTAGCAGCTCATTCAAGCAACCATGTTGCGAAGAGCTTCCTGGAGAAAAATATAATAAACGCATTGAAAACAAGAAACAATCTCAGTGCATCAAGACTGCAGGGAAACGAAACAAGCACTCAGATGTGTTCTCTTTACCAGCGCCGGCGATTGCCTAGAGCGCAAAGTGTGCCCAGGGGTGCCAAGGGTGACCAAAACCCCACCAAAAAGGAGGGATGGAGTTATTGAATGGAGATGTTACCAAGTGCATCAGTGGTGTTCAGTGTTTTCAACCACTGTGCTGCCGAACTCTAGTACCGCGGAACACTAGTGTGCCGTGAGAGATCACCAAGTGTACCGTGGAAAATTATAGAATGACTGTATATTGTAAATATTGGCAACAGCGTTTTAGTTTCAGTCAACATTTTCTATTGGTGATGTGCCTTGAGATTTTTTCATTGAAAAAAGTGCGCCCTGGCTCATGAAAGGTTGAAAACCTTTTCTACAACGCCTCTGATGCGGCTGGGGATGTAGAAATACGCGCTCCTTACCTCTGCTGTTACACTACCTGTGACAGTAGCTTCTGCTGAAAGAAGCTTTTCAAAATTAAAACTGCTGAAGACATACTTAAGGTCAACAATGAGTCAAGAACGTCTGAATGGGCTTGCTCTAATGAGCATCAACCAAGAGATCTCAGGAGAAATATCATTTGATGATATTATCAAGGAATTTGCCAGGAAGACCAGACGAGTCCCATTGTAATGTTACTTCAATAACAAAGTACCCATAATAGCACTTTTGTTTACAGCCCATTGATGTCCTAACAGGGTGCTTAAGTTTGCACAATTTAGAATTGTAGAATTTTTTATTCATTTAATTTGTTAACTCTTCAGAGATGACTTAACTTTTAATAGCAAAAAAGAAACTAAAAATAATTTATTGTTTATTGTCCATGCACTACACTTTGAACAGGGTGCGGAAGAGTTTTTGCCCATTATATGGAGATATGTATTGAATTTGTGTGGTCATTTTACTTTGTGACACTTTATGTGAATAATGATAACAATAATAATAATGAAAAAGATAAAAATGACTTCTTGTTTATTGTCCATGCACCGTACATTGTTTAATAGTAATAGAATAGAGTGATTAGATTAAAGTGTTATTTAGATGTTATTAGAGGGGTTTTTTTCTGGGGGGTGCGCCAAAACTCAATCTCGCCTAGGGCAGCCAAAGACCTAGAGCCAGCCCTGGTAACTGATAACAGGAAATAACTTGTTTCATGGATGTTGTTAATGTTGATGAATTGCTGTGGTATTAGAGGAACGCTGTAAAAAATGATTTTGTTGTTTTAACTTAAGGTGGCATGGTGGTGTAGTGGTTAGCACTGTCGCCTCACAGCAAGAAGGTTCTGGGTTCAAGCCCAGTAGCTGACGGGGCCTTTCTGTGTGGAGTTTGCATGTTCTCCCCATGTCTGCGTGGGTTTCCTCTGGGTGCTCCGGTTTCCCCAAAAAACATGCAGGTTAGGCTAATTGGTGGCTCTAAATTGACCGTAGGTGTGAATGGTTGTGTGTCTATGTATCAGCCCTGTGGTTACCTGGCGACTTGTCCAGGGTGTACCCCGGCTCTTGCCAATAGTCAGCTGGGATAGGCTCCAGCTTGCCCGCGACCCTGCACATGATAAGTGGCAACAGATAATGGATGGATGTTTTAACTTAAATAAAGATAGTAGCCGGGCTCCCTTAAAATTTTGAGTTCACTGAAATTCATATAGTAAGTTAAATTGATTGCCTCATTGTGCTAACATACTTTAAGAGTTTCAATGAAGTCAAAATTTTAAGGCAGCCTGGTTAGCATAGACATTAGAAGTAGGGGTGCCTGGGGTGCAATAGCACCCCCTCCCCCCCATACAGCTTATCGACATAATCAATAGCTTCAATTCTTTTATTTTTTTAATAAAGAATTTTGTTCTGAAATGTGTCTGACTTTTATTTCTGTCTTTCATGTTTATTTACAACATAAAGAATACATGCTTTCATAACCTAGTGACGTGATTGTGAAAAATAAGCCTCATGCAGACATGATGTGAATTTTTGGCATGCATGCGGGTACACGTTGACCTGGTTTGCCCACAAATGGGGTCAAATTAGGCTAGCGGCTTGAACCACAATGTCACAAAAGCATATATATTTGATGAGAGAGAGCGAAAGAGAGAGAGAGAGCGAGAGAGAGAGAGAGAGAGAGAGAAGCCCATCCCACTTGGTAGTACTACACTTCCTTCCCCATATCCAAAGGCTACTCAAAAGGCAAGTGCCCTGTCCTTCAGACCACCAGAGAATTATGTGTTCCCTGTCCAACAAGTCACCATGGAGAGCTTTACTCACTCCTGCAAGGCCGCCTGGTTCAAAGAGTGACAGTGACTAGAATACACTGCTGACAGTTACAGGATCGTGTGCCGTGTGTGCAGGTCAGTGGCGGATGTATTGTAAAATTATTTACTCAAATACCGTACTTGCACATTTCTATTTTATGCAAATTTATACTTGTACTCCATGAAGCTAGATCACAGAGGCAAATATTCCACTACATTTGTCTGACAGTTTTAGTTACCTCGCCCGGGACGGAGTCCACCAAGGGGCGAGGTATTTTTTTCGGTGGGGTTTCTTTGTTTGTGTTTGTTTGTTTGTTTGTTTTGTTAACGATATTATGGGAAAACAGCTGGACCAATCTTCATGAAACTTTCAGGATAGATGGCCATTGGTCTCAAATAGAACCTCCAACATTTTGAGGGTCATCCGCTCAAGGTCACCAAAAAGGTCAAAATTGTTTTTGTTGTGGCTACTGCCTCATATAGAGGCACTAGCCACTATGTCATCATGCTGGAAGAATGTAAGAGTGTAACAGTCGCACACTGCACATGTGCATACATGTGTTCCAATTAAAATGGCTGGTGAGCGTATACAATTCGGTTCACCATTCGAAATAAATGGACTAGATTAAAGAAATCACTTTCAGACATGTTTATGCTTATTACAGAGGGAAAGTGCGTTCCACTGAGCTCTAGCGCCAGGCCATTTCCGGGAAATAAGAGTTTCGGTCATGGTGACAGCATGTGTATATCAGGCTCAGTTCGGAGGTTTCAGTTCCGAAAACTGTAAGAGGTAAGAGTAAAATAATATAAAAATACAGACATTTGGTATATTTTATGTCTGTGATTTTAAATTGTTCATTTTTGGATTACGCTTCATTTTTGTGGCTACTGCCTCAGAGAGTAAATATATATGCTATATTTACTGTATGGACACGGCATACATGTCAACCCCTTTGGGCGTCCACCTGTAGTATCAGAGGAAGAAATCCATAAAATCAACATAAAATCCTTATAGCCTTCGAATCGCACCAAACTTAATAAATAAATAAGTAAATATAACTTGCCTGAGAACTTCGTCCAGCATGTCGAAAATCGCCTCGACCGTGCTGATATTGCACACGGGCATGTCTATGATTCTTGACTTCGCCCCTCTGTTTATGTCGAAGATCCGCACCAAAACGGCCAGTCACTTGTCCGTCTTTTTGTCATTGGATTCGTCGATCATCAAGGAAAATGGCGACGTCCGGCAGTGCTGGATGATCGGTAGTGTAGCTTCGGGGGCCAAGCTCTTTTTGATTATTTGCGTTGTTTTGGTGCGCCTACAGCTGATAGATTTCGCAATCGTACTGTCCTTGCAAATTCGCGGCAACAGTTCTGTCAGGTGGTCCGCAACGGCTAGCGGCAAATTGTGCTGAGCAATAAAATTACAGATCGTAACTTCTGCTCTTATTACACTTGTTGGTTGATCATCGGTCTTAGGCTTTGTAAACATCGTCATTTGCGGCTGATTATGTTTCTGGTGCAAATTTCGCTGATGTAGTTTGGACCTCATGTGTTCCCTCACGTTGTAAACTCCAGACGCCGCAACTTTTATATCTCGCACACAAACTGTGCAGTGCGCGTACTCCTCATTTTTCGCCTGAACAATGACACCATTAAATGTCTCCTTCCATTCAGGAAGATACCGCCCACCGTATCTCATTTTCTTTCTCGGTGTTCCCATTCTTTCACTCAGCAGACGCTATTCAAAATCTCTCAGGTGTAAACAATGTCGCTCTGCACAATGAGAAAATCGTTCAAACAATGACCGTTTGGCGCGTTTAAATGCAGATCGTGCGCATGACCGGAACGAGCGAAGTCTCGCAGTCGCGATACTGCAAGAGGCTTGAGGAATAAACATCCGCTTTCACTTAGTCTGGGTTATCTGCCCCTGCATACACGCTGTTCTTTGTCTATAAATCGAGCTTTTGTATGTTTTTGCGACGATCAGCTGACGATGTTCAAGTAAGATACACAAAATAAATTTAGGTCAGAAAATACTGAAAATCCGTAAGACTTTGTTTATACACCCGTACGCCCTTGAAATGAGCTAAAATCCGTATAATTTCCGGACAACCCGTATAGGTTGACATGTATGACATGGTATCAGAAAACAATTTTATTTATAAGCAGTAGTCACATGTACCCATAGGGTACCTTTTTTTTTGTGATATCTTCCTTCATTTTCATCATAAGTGCTACCAGGCAAGGTTTGTTTTGCCTGGCAACACTTGTTAACAGTTGATTTTCAGATTACATTTTTACAAGATTATTAGCTGGAAAATTCATTGTCACAAAGATGAAAACAGGGTCTTTTTCTGAGCTCAAGAAAAGCTCGCTTTATAGAGATACATGGTTCCGATACATGCATAATATGTAAATTAATTAAAATTAGCTCAACCTTAAACATCTACAGCAGTAAAATGCACTATGCACTTGAATGTAGCAGTAATATTAACCCAAAAACATCATATATAATACAACCCCGATTTCAAAAAAGTTGGGACAAAGTACAAATTGTAAATAAAAACGGAATGCAATGATGTGGAAGTTTCAAAATTCCATATTTTATTCAGAATAGAACATAGATGACATATCAAATGTTTAAACTGAGAAAATGTATAATTTAAAGAGAAAAATTAGGTGATTTTAAATTTCATGACAACAACACATCTCAAAAAAGTTGGGACAAGGCCATGTTTACCACTGTGAGACATCCCCTTTTCTCTTTACAACAGTCTGTAAACGTCTGGGGACTGAGGAGACAAGTCGCTCAAGTTAAGGG
Organism: Neoarius graeffei; assembly: GCF_027579695.1. Taxonomy (NCBI): domain Eukaryota; kingdom Metazoa; phylum Chordata; class Actinopteri; order Siluriformes; family Ariidae; genus Neoarius; species Neoarius graeffei. Next base: position 40,914,105 of record NC_083581.1, read on the forward strand.
ATAGGAATGTTAACCCATTCTTGTCTAATGTAGGATTCTAGTTGCTCAACTGTCTTAGGTCTTTTTTGTCGTGTCTTCCGTTTTATGATGCGCCAAATGTTTTCTATGGGTGAAAGATCTGGACTGCAGGCTGGCCAGTTCAGTACCCGGACCCTTCTTCTACGCAGCCATGATGCTGTAATTGATGCAGTATGTGGTTTGGCATTGTCATGTTGGAAAATGCAAGGTCTTCCCTGAAAGAGACGTCGTCTGGATGGGAGCATATGTTGCTCTAGAACCTGGATATACCTTTCAGCATTGATGGTGTCTTTCCAGATGTGTAAGCTGCCCATGCCACATGTGCTAATGTAACCCCATACCATCAGAGATGCAGGCTTCTGAACTGAGCGCTGATAACAACTTGGGTCGTCCTTCTCCTCTTTAGTCCGAATGACACGGCGTCCCTGATTTCCATAAAGAACTTCAAATTTTGATTCGTCTGACCACAGAACAGTTTTCCACTTTGCCACAGTCCATTTTAAATGAGCCTTGGCCCAGAGAAGACGTCTGCGCTTCTGGATCATGTTTAGATGCGGCTTCTTCTTTGAACTATAGAGTTTTAGCTGGCAACGGCGGATGGCACGGTGAATTGTGTTCACAGATAATGTTCTCTGGAAATATTCCTGAGCCCATTTTGTGATTTCCAATACAGAAGCATGCCTGTATGTGATGCAGTGCCGTCTAAGGGCCAGAAGATCACGGGCACCCAGTATGGTTTTCCGGCCTTGACCCTTACGCACAGAGATTCTTTCAGATTCTCTGAATCTTTTGATGATATTATGCACTGTAGATGATGATATGTTCAAACTCTTTGCAATTGTACACTGTCGAACTCCTTTCTGATATTGCGCCACTATTTGTCGGCGCAGAATTAGGGGGATTGGTGATCCTCTTCCCATCTTTACTTCTGAGAGCCGCTGCCACTCCAAGATGCTCTTTTTATAACCAGTCATGTTAATGACCTATTGCCAATTGACCTAATGAGTTGCAGTTTGGTCCTCCAGCTGTTCCTTTTTTGTACCTTTAACTTTTCCAGCCTCTTATTGCCCCTGTCCCAACTTTTTTGAGATGTGTTGCTGTCATGAAATTTCAAATGAGCCAATATTTGGCATGAAATTTCAAAATGTCTCACTTTCGACATTTGATATGTTGTCTATGTTCTATTGTGAATACAATATCAGTTTTTGAGATTTGCAAATTATTGCATTCCGTTTTTATTTACAATTTGTACTTTGTCCCAACTTTTTTGGAATCGGGGTTGTAATAAAACACTGACAGGGAGCATTTTACTGCACAATGAGTACCTTTACTTTTGACACCCATTCATCCATCCATCCATCCATCCATCCATCCATCCATCCATCCTTCCATTATCTGTAGCCACTTATCCTGTGCATGGTTACGGACAAGCTGGAGTCTATCCCAGCTGACTATGGGCAAGAGGCGGGGTACACCCTGGACAAGTCACGAGGTCATCGCAGGGCTGACACATAGAGACAAACAACAATTCACACTCACATTCACACCTACGGTCAATTTAGAGCCACCAATTAGCCTAATCTGCATGTCTTTGGACTGTGGGGGAAACCGGAGCACAGGGAGGAAACCCACGCAGACACGGGGAGAACATGCAAACTCCGCACAGAAAGGCCCCCATCAGCCACTGGGCTCAAACCCAGAACCTTCTTGCTGTGAGGTGACAGTGCTAACCACTACACCACCGTGCCGCCTACTTTTGACACTTTAAGTAAATTTTCGTACTTGAAGTAAAAGTTTTGCTGACAATACTCACAGGTTCTGAATGCAGAACTTTTACTTGTAGTGGAGTATTTTCACAGTGTGGTATAAGTACTTTTACTTAAGGAAGGGATCTGAACACTTCTTCCACCACTGGTGCAGGTCAGCTGTTAAGAGTAAGTTAGTGTCACAAACCTGAGAGTTGAAAGAGAAAGGCTTTATTTTTCTTAAATCATTTGATATTTGAAATTAAAGCCTTGGTTCATGGTAACAAATGGCTCAGTCTAATCAGCACTGCTGTGATGGACAGCACTGTCCAGGGTGGGCACCATGTAAAAAGTGATAACGGTGCAATGGGTGAAATAACAGTGCAATGGCGGCACGGTGGTGTAGTGGTTAGCACTGTTGCCTCACAGCAAGAAGGTCCTGGGTTCAAGCCCAGCGACCAATGGGGGCCTTTCTGTGTGGAGTTTGCATGTTCTCCCCGTGTCTGTATGGGTTTCTTCCGGGTGCCCGGTTTCCCCCACAGTCCAGAGACATGCAGGTTAGGCTAACATGGGGCAGCCTTCGGCTGAGGTGCCCTTGAGCAAGGCACCTAACCCCCAACTGCTCCCCGGGGGCTGTAATATGGCTGCCCACTGCTCTGGGTATGTGTGTGTGTGTGTGTGTGTGTGCTCATTGTTCACTTGTGTGTGTTCACTGCTTCAGATGGGTTAAATGCAGAGGACGAATTTCACTGTGCTTAAGTGTGCATGTGACAAATAAAGGCTACTTCTTCTAATCTATGCCCCATGCACCCCCCATTTACAGCACCAACTGTAAAAGTTCCAACGTCCCTGTCCGTTGCTTTTTTTTTTTTTTAGTTAAAACAACAAATCATTTTACAGTGAATAAAAGACTTTGTGACTTGCTGTTACTGGAAAAACTTTGGGGTGGTAACAGTAACTGTGGGTCACCATATCACCCTATCATTGATTATTTTCCTAACCCTTTTGTATTGTAAAACCTTCCAGTACTCTGTGAAATTTTGAAATGGCTTGCTAATATGAAGTGGGGCAGGTGGATTTCTGTTTCTGCGCTTCATCTGAGAGGTATCATCAGTTCTTTTCCAGACAACAATGGCCACAGTCTGGTTTGAATGAGGAATAAACTGGATCAGCTGGAACAAACCATCTCAGAGGGGGAGGATCCACCACCAATCCTCTTATAAAAGCGTTTTCATTGTTCTTCAGAAGTCCTGAGAAATGAACTTTGGAAAGACACGAACATTCCTCGTTTTTTTTTTTTTTTTCAGAAAAGTAGGATGTTCTTCTCCCATCAAAGGCGTATCCCCACTTCACACCAACTGATCCTGGGACAGTCTCCGGATCCACCACAACCATGAAAAAGATAAAGTGATTACTGAAAAAGAGTGAGTGAAATGTACTTGGCCTTTTGCTGCTTGTTCTCAACCAAAAAAGGCAAACAGGTAGTAAACAGGAAGTAGTAATAAGTGAGTGTGATTGTTTTATTGGAACACCTCTAAGGAAAACAATACAGAATCATTGGAGAATCATTGAACCTACATATGGTCTTGCCAATCCTTCTTAAAAGCATTCATTGTGTCAATTCACACTCCATCATACATCACACTGTAAGGGAACATAAACCAGACTTAGCATTTTTACCCTGGCGGTTTCACAGCAATTCACACTTTCATACTTCAAAGTCATTCGAGTTTCTTGATGTTGCTGGTGCGAATCACACATAGCGGTTAAAACACCAATAAGATTTCACGCCAATTAGTGAAGCTGATAAAGCTCCTGGGTTGGACGGAGACACATTCTTCAGGAATAAACCTCGTGTCAAGTTTCATTCACTACTGTAGAAATCAGGTTTTGGACAGAATTTTGAGTGAAAGACAACATCCTATTTTGATATAGTAGACTTTTAAATATCTGATTCTCACCAAAATAGTAGCAATATGGTTTAGTAGTGTTTATTTGTAAAAAAAAAAAAAAAAACTACATTAAAAAGACAGTTTGTGAGAAATTGGATTAGTTGTTTGTAGCTAATGAAATAAACCCAATGCTTGTTGTGGACTCTGAGTTTCTGGTCCTCTCTGTTTGTTAGCAGTATGCAAAAAATATGGTCATTTTTATAATCACCTGCTTAATAATGCATTTCCACATCCAGGTTCTCTTCTCAACATTTCCTCATCATTTGCGATTCCACAAACCAAATTATTCCAGGCCAGAGCTGAGACTCATGAAAAGCCATACTGATAACTGTGCCACTCTCATCCAGGTTTCTGAGATTGGAATGGCATGAACCCATTACCCTCCGGCTTCACACTGACTTGTAAATAACGCATGCTTGCAAAATTGAACCAGCAAGTGGTGGATAAATGACGGGATCTTTTAGCCATAAGAAAACAGAAAAGGTCAGTGGAGCGCTATTAAAGGCTGGTCATAAGTGGATGGGGGACATGAATCTGCCTCCCTAAGCAAAAGTGGAGGTCAAATAGGTGGACAAATATTACTTACACCCAGGTATGAAGGGTGAAGCTCCTCTGTAGTGTTGTGATAAACAGGTCGAGAGGTTTGGACATCCAGGGGCTCAGTCTGTCACATGGATGGGTTCAGAAAGCGTCCCAAACGGCATGGAACGGGCCCTATGTGCAGAGGGCAGGAAATTACCATCTAAAAGAGTCTGCTCTCAGGCAAACCGCCAGAATGAACATTCCTCAGAGACACTGTGAGTGGAACAAGATGGAGAGGAAGATCTTGTGGTAATAATATCAGATGGCTAGGATAAATGAGATGGAGATGCACAGAAACTGAGAAACACAGAGAGAGAAACTAGACCCATTTCTGACTTCCACTCACCAAACAAGCCGCGGCTAGTAGTACAAGAGAAGCTCAGTGTTGTTTATTCTTAAAGACATGGCCTTTTCCTTCTCTAACAAGTTAGATTTAGACTAATTACCAAAAAGAGTCAAGTATTAGTTGGCTAATAGTCTTGAAATATCGCATATCCTATTGCTCAGGCTTACATTTATAACTAGTGTCTGTCATTGTGTTGCAATTTTGTGGAGAAAATTGCACCCGATCGCAGTAGCATCTCTAAGTTCTATGAGACTCATGTTAATTTGAAATCTCAGCTAACATCATCAAATAAACATGGATAGATTGATGGATGGACTAAATGTTTAAAAAAACATTTCTTAATGGAACAGATAGATTTTCAAATGTTGTGAACATTTTTTAATATGTTTTTACTTTTTTTTTAATGACATGGCATAACCTTAAACAGGGGCAGCATGGTGGTGTAGTGGTTAGGGCCTTCTTGCTGTGAGGCGACAGTGCTAACCACTACACCACCGTGCCGCCCCATGTCTGCAAAACAAGCTAGTTCCTGTTCTTGTGTCTTTTTTGTATACTCCTATTTGAAAGTTACAGTTTTACACTGCAAAAAATAATCTTAGGAAGTTTATTTGTCTATTTTCAAGTCAAAACATCTAGCCATCCTTATTATAAGACATAATTGCCCAACAAGCAAAACCTCATTTAGCTAGAAAGGCTAGTTTTTAGATAGTCCATCTTGAAAATCTTGTAGAGACAAAATGTCTTGAAAAAGTCTTATTTGGAGCACCTTTGAAAATAAAACAAGTTTTTTTTTAAAACAAGTAAGTACATTTTGGACATTTGTCAAATGCGGTTCATCTTGTTTCAAGAAAAAAAAACAAAGTATGCTTGTTTTGGGAATAAATGAACTTTACTGAAATCTTTGAATCTTTCATTACAATTCAACTCCACCTTACACATCCTAAGTTTACTGCGACTGTTTTCTCAGTCATTCAGAGTGAGCTCCTTCTAGATGCTGTACATACTCTAGACCAGACAAGTGCCTTCAAAAAGGCTATGAGTGAGTGGAGGGCGTTTTAGTGAGGTCTTTTTGGAATGCTGTGAGTTAAGTTCAGTGTTTTTTGTTTGTTTGTTTGTTTGTTTGTTTTGTGCCTGATCTTGTAAACCCCTCGTACACATGAATAGTCAGTGCCCCCAAAATGCACTGTTGCTTTGGCGTTGTGTAAGCACTGTAAGTCCAAATGCGTAGATTTATTTATTTATTTATTTATTTATTTATTTTGGTGCCTGAGGTCCTGGGGAAGTGGAATCTTAAGAGATGTTTTAATGTTTGAATGTTGAAATGGGAAAAAAAATAAACTTGTTGCAATGCTACACGTGTCGTCAACTTGATTCAAGATAGTCTCTGGTCTCATATCTAGAGTATTTTACTAATTACAGGTCACAAAAGGAGAATCTTTTAAGCTAGCAATGCTTAGTTGTAGAATTTAACAATCCTAATATTAGTATATTTATCTTAAATTCAGTTTTTACTGCTAAGACTTTGTCATGAATTTAAGTGAAATACCCTTAAAATGAAATAAATAAAAATGACTTGAATGGCTAAATGTAAGAAGTACGATCTTGTTATAAGAACTATTTTGATTATTTTGAGTTAATCAGATCTCGCATAATAAGTTCCCCAATCTTATTTTGGAATTATTTCATCTAAAAACAGGTTAGAATTTTCATCTTACTTTAAGAAATCTTACCAAGTCAAATTTGACTAGTTCCATTGGCAGATTTTTTTCACCTGATTCAAGCAAATATGCTTTGTTTTAATCTTTTATTTCTTATTTTTGAAAGGCCATTTTTTGCAGTGTACCTCTGACTGTTACAAAACACCGACACTGGATACTCCTTCCATACATCCAAAAACATTTCACTATATCTTACATGACACCTGTAAACAAGCTGTTATTATAGACATGCTAATTAGAACAAGTGCATGAATATAAACCTGTGATTTGGAGTTGAGCTACTGTCAGTGCTTTGTGCCCATTTCATATACAAAACCCATTAATCAGATAAAAACAACATGGGATAGATAACAAATTTGTATTCCCACTCAGTCTTCCAGAACGGTCAGGTAACAGGTGTCCCACATGACTGTATTTAACAGGATGCTACGGAGAGTGAACCTCCACGAGACATGCAAGACCGGATATGGCATATAATTCATTCCAACTTCCAGCTATGTCTGCTGACATTGTCTTTCCTTGTTTTAAATTTGCCGAAGGTCACTTTAGAGTGAAGCAGTAGGAGTATTTGGATTATGTAGGTGTCAGGAGTTCCATCGTAATATCACTGTATCATCATTTACACAGAGTTTCCGACACGCAGGCTGCATCCGAATACTCATACTGCCTTACTATATAGTACACAAAAAGCAGTATGTCATAATCCGTAGTGTGTCTGAATCAATCTTCTTCTTTCGGCTGTTCCTGTTAGGGGTCACCACAGCGGATAATGTCCCTCCATCTCCTCCTGTCCTCTGTATCTTTTTCTGTAGCACTAACCCTCCTCATATCCTCCTTCACCACATCCGTAACTCTAATCTTTGGTCTTCTACCTGGAAGCTCCATGTCCAGCATTCTTTTCCCCAATATACCCTGGATCTCCCCTCTGTACGTGTCCAAAACACCTCAATCTCACCTCTCTCAATTTCTCTCCAAGCCATCCTACATGTGCTGTCCTTCAAATATCCATCCATTATCCGTAACCACTTATCCTGTGCAGGGTCGCAGGCAAGCTGGAGCCTATCCCAGCAGACTATGGGTGAGAGGTGGGGTACACCCTGGACAAATCACCACAGGGCTGACACATAGAGACAAACAACCATTCACACCTACGGTGTTTCTGGTTGAGAGTACGTAGTGCGCGAGTTTGCTGCCTCTTCTCCCCGTTGTTTTCTTTCTTTTTTTTTGTTTTCTTTAACTGTGCTTCTGATTTTTTGGCAACATATTATCCTTTTTTTTCTTTTTGGTTAATTTCGGACTCTTCTTGCTTGGTTTTGACACCGGCTTTTTGCAATCACCTGTAGCTAACCCGCCTGTGAGCCCCCGCTTTCTTTCCACCCGCTTGACTTCAGCAGTGGTGAATGAGTTTCCACCTTTCACCACGCTGTTGTCTGTTTTATGTGCTGGTTAGTCAAATTGCTTCCCTGCACTGTATTCTGGGTGTGGAACCGCTGGTGTTTTGGCTACGTTTATGAGTGGTGTTAGGCTAGGTGGCTTTGCACCTTACATTGGACTGCGTCTGTCCATCTGTTTTTGGATCATGACTGTGGGTCTGGGTATTTGGTTTTGTGGCCTGGCTTTTACCCATGTTTTACACCTACTCGCCGGAGGAATTAAAAAGCCTTAGTGCATGGCACCGCTTAGATTCCGCAGTATTTAATCTGTGCCGCTCTTTTGGAATCGCGCGCCTCCCTTGGTATATTCACCGCTCTCTGCGCTCTCTGACTGCTCATTATGCTTCGGAGTCTTCCATACCCATCATATGGACTCACAATCAGATTGCCAAGGTCAACAAGAACGCTCATGGAGTTAATCACGGTGTTCTTCGCTCACTTGGGAAACTGCAAAGTTCTGCTGTCTCTGGATTGTCACTTGTGTTTCCTGCGAAGATTGGCCTTTTAAACTCCTGCTCTATCACCAACAAAGCATCACTCATCTCATCTCATCTCATTATCTCTAGCCGCTTTATCCTGTTCTACAGGGTCGCAGGCAAGCTGGAGCCTATCCCAGCTGACTACGGGCGAAAGGCGGGGTACACCCTGGACAAGTCGCCAGGTCATCACAGGGCTGACACATAGACACAGACAACCATTCACACTCACATTCACACCTACGGTCAATTTAGAGTCACCAGTTAACCTAACCTGCATGTCTTTGGACTGTGGGGGAAACCGGAGCACCCAGAGGAAACCCACGCGGACACGGAGAGAACATGCAAACTCCGCACAGAAAGGCCCTCGCCGGCCACGGGGCTCGAACCCGGACCTTCTTGCTGTGAGGCGACAGCGCTAACCACTACACCACCGTGCCGCCGCATCACTCATTAATGACCTAATTATCCAAAAGACCCTGGACATACTTCTGCTGGTGGAAACATGGCAACAGGCTGAGGACTATCTACATTTAAATATGTCTTCACCATCTGGATACACATATTTTTCAAAGCCCCGTCTCACAGGGAAGGTTGGAGGTCTAGCTGCAGTTTTCCCATGTGGTTTGAAACTTAGAGATTGTTTTTCATGATGTTACGTACATCCTGTGAATATCTGGCTTTGAAAACCCCCACTCCCATACCGATGTTGCTGATCTTAATCTATTGACCTCCCAAATCATCACCATCTCTTTTTCTGTCTGAACTGAATGAACTGCTAACTGTAGCCTCATCTGTCTGTACTGCCGTCATTCTTCTGGGTGACTTTAATATTCATGTTGACATTAGTTGCTCCCTTACTGATGAGCTCTTGACTGTCTTTGAATGTTTTGGTTTAACTCAGCATGTTGACTTTCCCACACATAATCATGGTCAGATACTTGACTTGCTTTGCTCTACTGGTATAAAAATTGTATCTGTATCGGGTTCTGATGCAGGTTTTACTGACCACAAGTTGATTGAGTGTTGTCTCAGTGTGCCTTCTTCTAAACTTCCTCTGCGTTCTACTGTCTCTTTCCGTAATCTTTCTTCTATTGATGTGCATTCTTTCTCTGCCTCTCTCCTCTCTTCTTTTTGTAAATTTGCTGAGGTTTCCTCTCCTGATGATACAGTTGCCATTTACAATAATACTATATCTAACACACTTAACACTTTCGCTCCCCTTAAAACTAGACAGGTCTCCGCAAATCGCGCCTCTCCTTGGTTCACCTCTGAGCTTAGGGCCATGAAAGCCAAGGGAAGGCAGCTAGAGCACCTTTATAAGAAAACTGGCCTTACTATTCATCTTTCACTCTTCTCTGAACACATCGCAAAGTATAAGGATGCTCTTAATGCTGCCCGATCCTCCTACTATGCTAACATCATTAAGAGTGGCAATCATAGACCCCAAACTCTGTTTAATACAATAAATAAACTTCTTCAGCCTCCTTCCTCAACCACTGCCAGTTCCCCTGCTCAGTGTCAGGCTTTTTTGGATTTTTTCAAGGATAAAATTGTCAGTATTTACCAACACTTTCATTCTGAAATTCATTCTTCTGTCCCGCTAGTAGCTCTTTCTCATAAAGCTGACTGCTGTCTCTGTCCTTTATCTCCTGTCGATTCTTCTAAAGTATCAGAAATTATGACTAAGTCCTCCTCCTCCTCCTCATGTCTGTTGGACCCTGCACCCACTGCACTTTTTAAATCTTGTGTATCTGCTATCTCCCCTTATATTGCGATTAATCAGTGTTTTGCTTTAGGCACTGTTCCCATCTCCCTCAAAATTGCTTCAGTTACACCAATACTAAAGAAACCTGGTCTAGATTCTCTTTCACTGTCCAATTACAGACCCATCTCGAATCTCCCTTTCCTAAAGTAATGGAGAGAGTTGTAGCCTCTCAGCTTCATACTTTCTTTGCTCATAATGATCTCTATGAACCCTTTCAGTCAGGCTTTCGCAATATGCATAGCACTGAATCTGCTCTCTTAAGAGTTGTTAATGACCTCCTGCTCTCAACTGATGCTGGTCATCTCAATGTCCTTGTTCTCTTGGACCTCACAGCTGCCTTTGACACCGTACATCATGAGAGACTCATTTCCAGACTATCTTCTTTTGGTATTACTGGCTTAGCTTTATCCTGGTTTCAGTCATATCTAGCAAACAGGCAACAGTTTATTTCTACTGGTGTTCATAAATCATCCACTGCTACTGTTGCTCAAGGTGTGCCTCAGGGTTCTGTCCTTGGTCCCCTTCTTTTTATATGTTTCTCCTATAGGCCAGATTATTCATAGCCATGGCCTTAACTTTCATTGTTATGCTGATGATATTCAAATCTACATCACTATCACCCCTTCCATAGCCTCTGTTCAGCTGCTAAGGACTTGCATCACTGACCTTAAGCAATGGCTGCATAAGAACTGCCTTAAACTTAATGCTGGCAAAACGGAGGTTCTATTAGTAGGTACCAAAAGACAGGTTCAGAATTTCTCCAGTTTTACTATTGATGTAGATGGTGTGTCTATTCATCCTTCCCAAGTTATAAAAAACCTTGGAGTTATCTTTGACTCCACCCTTACATTTGAACCCCATCTTAAACTAATTACTAAGAATGCTTTCTTTCACCTCCGCAATATTGGACGTCTCCGCCCTTTTCTCTTGGAAACTGATGACAATATGTTGGTCAATGCATTTATTTTTTCTCGTCTTGACTATTGCAGTTCTCTCTTTTATGGTCTCCCTGCCACATTGCTCAATCGCCTGCAGTACATCCAAAACTCAGCAGCAAGAGTCCTCACACTCACCAAGCGCACTGCTCACATCACTCCTGTTTACAGCAACTGCATTGGTTGCCAGTTATTTCTCGGCTCAAATACAAAATCTTGCTTTTAACCTATAAAGCTCTTCATGGTTTCGCTCCTTCCTATCTCTGTGAGCTAATTCATTTGTCCTGTCCCTCCTGCTCCCTCAGATCTTCTGTCTGTGGACTTCTGACTGTTCCACGTTTTAAACTGGCATCTATGGGTGGCAGATCATTTAGTGTTACTGCTCCTAAACTTTGGAACTCATTACCACAATCGCTTCATGACTGTTCCACTCTCTCTTCCTTCAAAGCTAACTTGAAAACTTTTCTCTTTACTTCACACTATTCTTCCTAGTTTTTTTTTTTTGGTGGTAACTCTTGTGTAAAGCTTCCTTGGGTTTGTGAAAGGTGCTATATAAATTGAACTTATTATTACAGTCAATTTAGAGCCACCAATTAACCAGAGCACCCAGAGGAAACCCACGCAGACACGGGGAGAACATGCAAACTCCACACAGAAAGGCCCTTGTTGGCCTCTGGGCTCGAACTCAGAACCTTCTTGCTGTGAGGCAACAGTGCTAACCACTACACCACCATGCCGCCTCCTTATAGCATTTTCATTTCTAATCCTGTCCAACTTTGTCACTCCCAATGAGAATCTCAACATCTTCAGCTCTGCTACCTCCAGTTCAGTTCACCTCCTGTCTTTTTGCCAGTGCCACTGTCTCTAAACCGTACAACAGAGCTGGTCTCACTACTGTCTTGAACTAATGCCCAACTGTCTCGTAGGCATTTAATAGTAGTCGAATGGTACCCAGATGGTCAACTACGGTATATCCATAGTATGCGAATATACCAGAACGTACAGTAATGGTCAGGTAGTAGCTACTGAGTACTGAGCATACTGAGTATTTGGATTCAGCCATAAACTTTACTTGGGCCGGTTGGACTTCATTTTGGTGACCCATTTTAGCAAATAAGTATGAAGAGCGAGAACAAGAATGTTCTGTGAGTGACAGATAAATGACAATGAACATAATGTACTGTATCACTAAAAGGAACTGTGTTGTGCTGGAATGATGGGCCAAATAGCCAACAACATGAACTGTGAACATTGTGTATTATTGTCAGTGTTACCATGACAACGTTGAGTCCGGTCAGCACATTCAGCTTCATAATAGCACTTTTTTCAAGCTTATTTAAATAATTATTTAAAGGACATTAATGGTCTGCGCACATTTTGGTCATTCTGTGTTTGAGTCAGTAATGAAAATTAATAGACCATTTTTGTTTTTATTAGCAAAAATTTCAGACTTAAAATTTAAAAGCAAAATTGTGTTGGTCTTGTTTCATGGGGAAGCCATGGTCTAAAGGTTAGCGATGCAGCTTTGGGACCAAAACGTTGCTGGTTGAATTCCCTGGATCAGCAGGCAAATGTATGGATGTCTCTGCTGGTTACCACCACAAGTGTATTTCAGACCTGTAGAAAGCATGTTGTCATGACTGGTCATAACACATTGTTCCAGTTCCCATTAAAGTCTGGGCAAAAGATTAAAGGAGAACTGAAGGCAAATGTTTTATTATCAAAATTCTATTTATCTCATTTTAATAAATATAGGAATGCATTTTTGATAGCTATTTTGTCACTGCTATAGCAAGTTATGAGTGTTTGAAATATGCTATGTAATATATCATAGAGCCCTGCACTCCCGCGGGAATCCCGCGGGACCCGTGGGACCCGACGCAAAGCAGTGCGGTGCGGGACAAATTTTGAAAGCTCATTGCGGGCGCGGGCGGGAGGGGGAGTGCACAATGCGGGAGAGGGCAGGAGAGGTGATAAGCTGCAGTCCTGCTAACTAAAAACGTGTTTAAAATAAAATTTATAAATTATTAATTTATGTCTATCATATATAATTTGTGCTGGATATTTTATTTGACATTAATAAAAACATTTTAAGATGCCTAAATTTGTGGATGTGGTCTAATCTCACGTACGTTTCCGATTCCTTTCCGCTCTTCTGTGTTTGAGATCTCCGATCATGGCAGAAGAGCAGAGCTCCTCTAGTGAAGCTCACAGTGCTTCAGAAGTAAGTGCTGCTTTAAAAAGAGGTACATTTACCGTTAAAAAGTCAAGAGTCCTGAAATCAGACATTTGGAAGTCGTTCTCACTCGTGTACGACGCAGAGGGAAATCAGCTGCCCTTTGCTTGTTGTGATAAGTGCCAAAAGGTTCTGAGTATCTCTGTAAAGCCTCAGCTGCGTATGCTGCCTGGCAACGCGCACCCTCACTACGTGCGCTAGGTGAAGGATTGGTCAGTGGAGAGCTCAGCTAAGCTCAGCATATTTAATTCCCCAAGCCAATGACAAGAACTTTCGTGAGAAATAACGCAAACATCTGCATCATGCGGGATTTGCGGGCGGGAGCAGGACAAAATATGGCAGGCGTGGGCGGGAGCGGGACTGAAAATCACAATTCTTTGTGGGAGCGGGTGGGAGCGGGATTGCACAATGCGGGAGCGGGCGGGAGCGGGACTGAAAATTCTGTCCCACGCAGACCTCTAATATATCACTCCATATGTCAAAGCAATGGCCGTAAACGAGATTCGTTGAGACCTGTGCGAGACATCGTAGGACAGTAGTAAAATGTACAGCGGAAATCAAAGTGACCGACATCTGTCAACGTTGTCAAAAGATGCGCGCGCCCTCTTTCGAATGCTGATGTAATCAAGCCGGAAGTTTTGTTTGTTTTGATAGCAATCAGGAAAGTTTGAAAAAAGTAGGCAGTAATCGTCACTTAAACTCGTTTTTGTGCAATATTTCATTTGGAAAACAGTTTTCAAAATGGCGGCGCTGACACCTGGCTGACAATTCACGTTTTGAAGTCTCGCACAAGTCTCGTGAAGATCACGCGGATAACTGACACCTGCCATGGACCAAACTAACTAAATTCAATATGGCTAAAAACCGAATAGGCCGATAAGTATAATATTTAATTGCATTTAGTTGCCATTACGAGTCACAATATAAGGTTACGAAAACCGAAAACGTAATTGAATAACACATTAATTAAGAAATAAAGCAAGTTTAAAAATGACTTCAGTTCTCCTTTAACATTACTAGGGGATAGATTGACACTTCAACTTCACCATGTTGCTCCCATTCACACCGTTACAGTATAACATCAGTAAATAAACATTTTTCAGTGTGAGTGTGAATGGGGTAAGAGAAACACCTTCTGACCAATCAGAGTTGAGAATTCAGTGGCACTGTGGTATAAGTTGAACAGCTCCACTCAGTCAGAAGCTCTGAGCCGTGTGTCTGTCTGTTTTCATTGTTCCTAGCCCTTGTTTCCCAGTTCTCCCAGTTCCATTTGTTCCTATTGTTCTTGTTTTTCACTATGAACTTGTGAGTATAATTTTGACTTGGTTAACCCCGACCTGCTTACGGCCAAACCACTCTGACAACGCCTGCTCTCGTCTCTCTCTCGTCTCTTAACCCTGACCACCCTGCTCTGAATTTTGTCGTGTGGATAGTATCTAATAAAAATACTCAGCATGTCCGTCTGACCCCCTCAGGCTCCATGATCCTTACACAGACACTGTGAGAGATGTTGCTTCTTGGATGTAATATTGTTATCTCTCTCACATATGACTACCCCTGAGTGATCAGACTCTCACATCCTAACCGAGGTTTTATGCCCATCGTCCCCCATCACACAGCACAGCAGGGACGAGGATAACATGGTCAGTCACCTCCTCAGCATGGCATCCAGCAGCATTGTGTGAGAGAAAATACAGCTTTGACACACTTCTCACATGGGCTCTAATGATTTCCACAGCAGAGTCAAAAATTCAGTTCAATACACAGTTAATACCAGTGATGGAAAACACTTCACCAGTTGTACTTCGGTACTAATAGCATTTCAGAACATTGTGTTTTTATTCACATATTTGACTAACTACATTTAAATTTTGATCTTTCAGATATTAACTACAAATCTTCACTCCTGTGAAGGACGGCCCCATGAGGACAGTTGAGGGTTATACCTGTTAAAACTGTTAATATTATAGTCAGGCTGTCTGTTGTTGCCCAAATGAGGATGGGTTCCCTTTTGAGTCTGGTTCCTCTCGAGGTTTCTTCCTCATGTCGTCTGAGGGAGTTTTTCCTTGCCACCGTCGCCACAGGCTTGCTCATTGGGGATAGATTAGGGATGAAATTAGCTCATGTTTTAAGTCGTTCAAATTCTGTAAAGCTGCTTTGCGACAATGTTTATTGTTAAAAGCGCTGTACAAATAAACTTGATTTGATTTGAAACTTGAAATCTTAAAGGTCATGACTCTTTTTATTTATTTATTACTTTTGCCTTGCAACCAATTCCATCGTGCTTTTGTGCAATTTAACTTTATTTATTAACTTTGTTTATACTGCAGCACTGTTGAATCCTTGAAGTTTTCTGTTATTTAGTTAGTTTTCACTGTGGTGGCATGGCGGTGTAAGTGGTTAGCACGGTCGCCTCACAGCAAGAAGGTTCTGGGTTCGAGCCCAGCAGCCAGCGAGGGCCTTTCTGTGTGGAGTTTGCATGTTCTGCGTGGGTTTGCTCCGGTTTCCCCCACAATCCAAAGACATGCAGTTAGGTTGACGTGGGGTGGCCTTGGGCTGAGGTGCCCTTGAGCAAGGTACCAAACCCCTGACTGCTCCCTGGGTGCTCTGGTGTGGCTGCCCACTGCTCTGAGTGTGTGTGTTCACTGCTTCAGATGGGTTAAATGCAGAGGATGAATTTCACTGTGCTTGAAGTGTGCATGTGACAAATAAAGGTTTCTTCTTATTTGCCATTTATAGAGCGAGTCTCCAATGTCGCTGATTTGTGTTTTGCATCAGTAATGTGACAAAGTACTTGTGTTTTTTTTCTTATTGACTTCAAAAGAGAGAAAAAAGAGAGGCTGGTGAGGGAATGACTGTTTATAGCTGCTATAACATAAGTGAGAACAGGAACTAACTTGTTTCATGGATGTTCTACAACATTAAATTTAGCTAGAAACAAATAAAAAGTATGATGTGTCCTTCTTTAATAAATTAAAAATTGTAATCGATGAAAAATTGATGATAAGAGTAAGACAACACTTAAACTCTGGGTGCGCTTTGACAGGAAAATAAACAATATCAGGATGGTGACAGTACGGTAAGTCCTCTTTATCATATCACTCTGATGGTGATTATTTTCCTATAACAGCATGACGTACAGTGTTATATTTCTTACATAAAATATCCAATTAAATCCTGATTTGTTCCTGTCATATAGATACCAAGAAAGTCATCAATTAATGTTTCATTTTAGCTTTTTTGTTTCTGGAACTCCAAGCCTAATGTAGCAAACATGAAACAGGGAAGCCATGGCCTAAAGGTTAGAGAAGCAGCTCTGGGACCAAAAGGTTGCTGGTTTGATTCTTTGGACCAGCAGAAATGGCTGAAGTGCCCTTGAGCAAGATATCTAACTTTCAACTGCTCCTCAGGCTGCCCACTCCTGCGGGAATGTCAGGGCTTTGTTGTACATTGCTCTGGATAAGAGCATCTGCTAAATGCCTGTAATGTAATGAAACAGAAGTAGCATTTTCATATACTCTTGCAAAGATTGCAAGGTAGGACTGGAGGGAGGAGTTCTACCAAATTGTGGGAAAGAAAAATGTACCGTAGTCTCATTTGTCCTGGAGAGCAACAAAGACAATTTTACTTTAAAAGGTAACTGCATGTCAAAATGACTGCAAGTTGGCCTAGTGGTTAGCGTGTCCACCTCTCGACCGGGAGATCACAAGTTCTACTCGCAGTTGGGTCATACCAATGACCATCATAAAAATTATACCTACTATCATCTGGCAAGGCACACTGCAATACAGATGCGAGTGGGGAAGTCAAACTCTCGTGGTAACCAGAGAGCTAGCCCCCCACTGTAACCCTAGCTGTACAGGCAAGAGGCTGAGGGTTATCGAAACGGAGATTGGCGCCACACCCGTATGCCTTAAAGAGCTGGTTAATACTGGGACAGGAGACTGCCTAGGAAGACCAGATTCTGGCGTGAGAGGAACTTTGACTTTTTTTTTTTTGCATGTCAAAATAAAGCACATCTACAAAATTTCAAACACTTAAGAGTCCTTCAAATGTCCTTCTTAGACTATGTTCAGACTGCACCCTGAAACGACCCATATCCGATTTTTTTTGCCCATATGCGACCTGTATCTGATTTGTTATTGACAATCTGAACGACACAGATCCGATTTTTTTCACATGCGACCCAGGCCGCTTGGATATGTGGTCCTAATTCCGATGCATATCCGTTATTTTCACATGCGACTGCAGTCTGACCGGACAGGTCGCATTCATGCGACCTACACGTCATCAACAAGAGACAAACGTCACTATTCTGCGTTGGCTAATCCCGCCTCTTTGGTGGAAAACAACAACATTTGTACAGTTTTCAGAATTTAAATAGACTTTTATAGAATTGATCAAGCTAATGGTGGACTTAGTAGGGACCTGGATGTTGATCTGTTAGCCTGATTAAATAAAACAGTTTCTATAACTGATTTATAACTTAAACCATCCTGTATTATAAGATTATAAGATTGTTCTGGAAATTTCCAGTAATTTGACACCTTCGGTCTCATTAGTCTGCTGCCCACATTAATCAGATTATTGTGTGAGTTCCGCCGCCACCACAAAAACCACATCGCCAGGTTTCTCCATGCTTTACTTGCAAACTTGAAGAGTGTGCTTTTTTTTTTGTTTACGTATTACATAGATGTGCTTATTACGTGTCAATTTGCGCATGCAGGACACTTTTGGGTTGTTTCCGTTCATATTGGAGATCGCATACAAGTCTCATATAATTGGTAATGTGAACGGCCTAACAAAAAAATCGGATTTCACAACAAATCGGATATGAGTCGTTTCAGGTTGCAGTCTGAACATAGTGTTTTAGAAGCAAGAAGGTTCTGGGTTCAAGCCCAGTGGCTGGCGAGGGCCTTTCTGTGTGGAGTTTGCATGTTCTCCCCGTATCCGCGTGGGTTTCCTCTGGGTGCTCCGGTTTCCCCCACAGTCCAAAGACATGCAGGTTAGGCTAATTGGTGGCTCTAAATTGACCGTAGGTGTGAATGTGAGTGTGAATGGTTGTGTGTCTCTATGTGTCAGCCCTGCGATGACCTGGTAACTTGTCCAGGGTGTACCCCGCCTCTCGCCCATAGTCAGCTGGGATAGGCTCCAGCTTGCCTGTGACCCTGCACAGGATAAGCAGTTACAGATAACGGATGGATGGATGGAAATTACAACAAATTCAAAACAACTGAGTGTTTCCTTCTTAGACAGGTTTCCAAGTAGAACCCTATTCAGAGGCTAGGAACCCTTAAAGAACCCTTGAAAAATCTGGAACCAAGATATATCATCTTAAACACCTGACATATTCTAGAACATAATTCCCTTAATTTGGATTTTATTCTGCACTCTTCCCCAGTCAGTGCATACACTCTTAAAAAAAAAAAAACATGGCTTCCAAATCTGTTTCTACCTTCCTTATAGGAAAACACCTTGTGGTAGGGAGCTACATAGAACCATTAAAAAGTATTCTGATGGAACAACCAAAGAACCCTTGAGGGTTTCTTAATCTTCGAAGAGTGTCGATGTACGTAAGTTATATGGAGATTATGTTTCTGCATGGATTTTTGAGTGTTCTCAGAGAAGCTTGTTTGAAAGTTGTTTGAAGGGTATAAAGGACCCTGGGAAGGTAATTGCACCATCACAGAAATGTGATTGAAAAGAGTTTTAGAATTAGTGCCATGCAGTGCTGCTATCACCAGGTACCTTTCACTCCCACACTGCAGCAATCAAGATGGAGTGTAGGTGCTGATGATTGACCTCATATGAGTGGTGAAGGAGTCAAGTTTTATGGGTTATTCTGAAGCTACGTACCTGCTCGGATGTAACATAGCTGATTGAAGACCAGACGCGCAAACTGGTTCATGGTCAAAAGAGCCAGGAAATGATTGTTGCCTGGAATGAGTTCAAATTGTAAAACGTTAGGACATACCTGATCTGAAAATGTATTATAATACATTCCTGCAAACTACTTTTTCAAAATGTATGCAAATTATCCTGTGAAGAACCAACATGAACTTGCAGTGTCAGCATTATCCTCTAATTAACACCAAGTTGCACTTTTTTTTATTTCAGTATTTTTTGTTGTTGTTGTTTGGGTCCCATTTTCACCCACTCTAACCCTGAGGCCAGAGCTTTATGGTCCATTAGCTTTCTGATCACACACTAGAGGAGCTGAGAGATCCCACTGTGCTTCATGGTGTCCACATAAAATTAATAAAAATGAGAAACAAATGAGGAACAAATTCGAAATTGTTGCAGCTTGAAAACTTTCACAAGGACCTGCGAAAGTAACTGGATTAAAAAAAAAAGTTCAGGATAGAAAAGTTTCCACTTTGTGGTTCATTGGTAATGAAAAGCTGCATTTCTGAAAGAAAATGCGATGTTAATATGATATTGTATTAAGGAGCTAAAAGCAAAACCTGAAAATTTTTCTCCTACTATACACTGCTATTTGTAACTGCTCCAGCAATAACGACATCAGCGCTAACGTTTCACGCCAACAATGAAAATACAGCACCAACCAATTAATTAGCCACAGAATTTCTGAACATACTGTAAATATTACAATATACACTCACCGGCCACTTTAATAGGAACTTGTTGTTGATGCTAAGATTCCTGTTTTTTGCTGCAGGACTGGAACCCGATGTGGTCTTCTGCTGTTGCATGCTGAGATGCTTTTCTGCTCACCACGGTTGTAAAGAGTGATGATATGAGTTACTCTATCCTTCCTGGCAGCTCAAGCCAATCTGGCCATTTTCCTCTGACCTCTCTTATCAACAAGGCGTTTGTTTCCACGCACAGAACTGTCGCTCACTCAGTGGTTTTTTGTTTGTTTGTTTGTTTTTTGCACCATTCTGTGTAAACTCCAGAGACTGTTGTGTGTGTGAAACCCCCAGGAGATCAGCACTTTCTGAAATACTCAAACCAGTCCATCTGGCTCAAACCAACCCCCATGCGACAGCAAAAGTCACACTTTCAGATCACAATTTTTCCCATTCTGATGTTTGAAGTGAACATTAACTGTAGCTCTTGGTTTGTATCTGCATGATTGCATGCATTGTGCTGCTGGCAAAGGATTTGCTGATTAGATAGATAACTGCATAAAACAGTAGCAGGTGTATGGGTGTTCCTAATAAAGTGGCCGGTGAGTTTAAACATATTAAATGTGTTTCAGGGTGGAACTATCTTTTAACCACATCATCACTTTACATCTGGGTGTAGGACATCTTACACATTTGCAACTGCAATTCCATGTTGGAAAAATATTTGACAAAAAAAAGCATAAAATAACAGTCAATAAATTCAGATAGACCCAAGTAAAATGGTCTTTTGAACATCTTAAAGCTAGACTGCCAACATCTAGCAGATTCTTCAAGTGTAGGTCATAAAATGAATTTTCCCCAACACCCAATTATTTTTGTTTAGTGGACCAAAAGCCACTGAATTCAAATCACAACCTTCCAATTTTATTAGTTTTTTTTAAATTGAACAATTAATGAATTTAAAACCACATGGCCCTAAATTCTCTGCTATTGTTTCCTGCTTCACCATGATCCAATTCAAGACACTACGTCATGCATCACGTGGTGGGCTTTCCCTGTTCGCGCAAGGCATTGTGGGATACAAATTTGAAAGAGGAGAGAAAAATGGAGGACGCGAATGAAACGTGAAAGACCGACTACAGCAACGGAAAGCGAGAAGAAAAGGCGTTATGTTGCGAAGGAAAGGAAACGCGGGACCAAACTAATAAATATCGGCGGTCAGCAAGCACCTCAGTGTGATCAGCTGTCTCGTCTCCTACTAGGAGAACTATCATGCTGCTTTTAAGTTAGTATATATTTATTGTCCATGTTAAATATTCAAATAGTTTAGTTTTCAGTTACTTTATTTTCATGGTCGGGCTCTGACTATTGTGGCTATCATGCCTAATTGTTTAGTATATAGCTTAATTTTAAATTATGTTTGATTTTGTATTCATATTAACTTGTTTTTGGCTAGTAAATTATTCTAATTTCAGTTTATTTTCATAGTTGGGCCCACAGTAATTGGTCTAGGACTGTTGTGGTTACCCTGCCTCACTTTTTTGTAATAGTTTTATACTTTAGTTTTTATACCTTAATTCGCTTTTTGTTTGTATTATTATTTCTGAGGCGAAGCTAAATAAAAAAAAAAGAATGATATAACTGTATTCGTGCACAATCAAAGGTAAACCTGCACATGCGCACACAGACTTCCTCTGTCTGCTTGACTGCGTGAAGCGAGTGATTTCATGCACATTATTTGCTCGGGTATCCCCTCAAATTAAATAACTTCCCAGCCACAGAATGGCCTGTTTTTTTTTTGTTTTTTTTTTAGATATTACAGAAATAAACATGTATCACAATGACCAAATTTCAGAAGGAACTAAATTTCACCGATTTTATGAACTCGAAAGGCCGTCTCACTTTAAAGACAGTTTAATCTAATCTTTCTTGTTCAAAGTTTACTTTTTAAAATTTTGCACTGAATCTCTGAGGTTAATGTAGCTAGCAAATACCAGCAGCTTATAACTAACAGTTTAGCATCAGACTTTAGATTTTAACCCTTTGGTGACTGACCCCTTGAAAATGGTTCCTCCAGGAACCATGACATTTCAGTTGTCAAGACAACGGAAAAACTAAAATACAAATACAAATACAAGAGCATTTTGTTTTGTGCACAAGAGCATTGTGACGTATCTTTCTGTTTTTGTATTTTAGTTTTTCCGTTGTCTTGACAACTGAAATGTCATCGTTCCTGGAGGAACCATTTTCAAGGGGTCAGTCACCAAAGGGTTTAAAGTGATTCAGATCGAAATACATTTCCATTTTTTAATACAGATTTATTCTGCGTATGGGATTTTCGAGCCAGACAACGTTGAACTTTCTCTCTTTTTTGGTTAGCATCTAGTTGCGTTATTTAATTACTTTCATACACAAAATATGAAAACCAATAAAAAGGAACGAAACCTTACTCGGAGTAAATGTGACTTATAAATACACTAATACATTCAAGTGAACCCAGAACTGCATTTTGACTTTTTCACTCATTCTGAACAGCTTCAAATGAGAAAAAAAAGAACAGTAAAAAAAAAGAAAAAAATAAAGGCAAACAGACCCACACAGCAAATGTGAGATTTGGCACGCTGGCTGGTGGAAGCGGGCACGTCCTGTGTCGCACTGGCGGCTAAGCGCAGACACTTCCTCCTGTTCGTGCCCGGAGACACTACGCCAATTACACTCTCTGTGGGAGCAGACTATTTGTGGAAGCCTTTCAGCCTTACACGAGCAGGGGATGTTAGCATTAGCCATGCTCACAGCGGCTATCATCGCACTTCTTTACCTCACACCGAGGCACGCTCTGAAAACAGCCAATCAAAAGCTCAGGTATGGCGTGACGTCATGGGGGGTTTCAGAATGGTGTCTCTCAGTGTGTTACACCAGGTCTATTTTAGGCAGTTAGGTCGACAACAATTGTCCTTTTTTATAAAAAAGTCATCACCTGTTATGATTTGTGATGTTTCATTGAAGTAATATAAACCTCATTAGTAAAACATGCACACTAAACTTATATTATATACATATAAGATCATTATGGTATCCATTTCTGCTGTAATATCACAGAAACACATGGTTTACTTAACTTCCTACCTACATAAGCTTTTCATAACAACTGACATAATCTGACATAAACATCTGTAAAGGCACAAGCCAAAAGGTTATCACTGTGATAAAGACAACATCTTTGTCATTTTGGTTTTGAGTTGATATAGCTCCAGTGTTGTTGCTGCTGTTCTCGCTTCTGATTGGTCAGAAGGTGTTGATTCATTTTCTCTAACAGCAACTCTGTAAGAGTCCAGCTGCAAATCAAAGGTGTTCTAATATGTGATAATTTCTATAGTAACACATAATCTATGCCTAACTGTAAATGGATAAGATGTGCTGTTAATTAACGAATAAAAAAAAAAACAACTGTTGCTATGGCGATGCTTTCCAGACGGAGATATTTATTTAACATTTATGGAAGGAGTTGTGGGGGGGCTGCCATGCCGTAGCCATAGTAACCATCTTCCCCCTTTCACTGTACAGCATTGAACACACCAATCCCTGTACTCAATGCCATGCTCTATCTCCGCCCATTCTTCTGACTCCCTGTAATGGTATTGGATACAGAAATGATACCAGATACCAAATACAGTGACGTCATGACTGTGCTTTAAACCTGCGGTGGAATCTAAATTCTCTCTCTCTGGCGGTGGATTTCCACGCGTGAAAGAGAGACGTCATTGCACCTGTGCTATAGGAGAACAAAGGACAAAGAACGAGCTATTGATACTGGGCCTTTAGCCAAAGTTCAATGTATTTGATCTTCGCATAGTTGCAATAATAACTGAACCAGTTAGTTACTGCAGCCCACGCAGTATTTTAAAGAGAAAAGGCGACCGGATCCCTTTTCCCTTTTGCAATGTCGACGAACTACAAACAAGATTCCTTCCAGGTCATCGGACGACCAACGGGACACCGAAGATCTTCAGCTGACGAGCTGTAAAAGTGAAAGGAACAGAACTGTTTTCTCCCTGGACCTGCGCTCCGCACTGTCTTTGGATAACAGACGGTGCACTTTCAGTCGCCAAGCAACAGCGATGTGAAGTAAGGCTGGCATCTGGGCAATTGTTAATCTTAGTTGTGGCTACAAAAAAAACACATGAATTTCCCATGTATTTCACATGTGATCACATGTTACCACATGTGGTAACATGTGGAATACATGGTATCAGATTTTGTAACGTGTTATCATGTAGAGCACATGTGGAAAACATGTTACCACATGTGTAAAACATTCCCACATGTGATTCACATAAAATTGGGCCAAAACCACATGTTTCCCATGTGCAAAACACATTTTCCACATATTTCACATGTGAGAAATCACATGTTAAAGTCACATGTGCAAAAGTCATATGTGATCACGTGAAAAATCACGTGAAGTTCATGTGGTTTTTCTGTAAGGGATAGTTAATGTGAAGAGTGTTGTTTATTTGAATTCATTTATGGTTTAAATGTACGCATTTTGATTCACATGAAAGTCGGTCTTAGACCACGTGTTGTTTGATTTACTTTGTTTACTATCTGTATTTAGTTAGATCGTGCATGCGTTCTCTCTCTCTCTCTCACTCTCACACTTTTTTTAACTCCCTCCATCGCACAACACTCCTCAACATTGGGATTTCAGGAGTAGCTAAGGGTTGAGTAGAAGTTGGGTTTAAGGCCTATCCGAGACTAGTTTTAAACTACAGATCCTTTGTCTCTCTCTCTCTCCCTTGTGGGCTCTCCTTGTTGCCCATCCCCCTTCAGGCGAGGCCTAGTACAAGGCTCGCGCATTCCATTCACATAGTCACACACACACACACACACACACACACACACACACACACACACACACACACACACACACACATTCTTACATACTCCCACAGACACACTCACACACACACTCTTACACTCTCTCTCTCTCTCTCTCTCTCTCTCTCTCTCTCTCACACACACACACACATACACACACACACATAAACATGTGATTTCCCTCTCACATTTTAACATCCACTCGCCCCTACACTGTAACACTTGCAAATAGCTTATTACTTCTGATCACCATTAGTGCCTTAGTTATCATCATATTCACTACTGATTCTTATTTGTATACATTATATTACTATTTATATTGAATTATTCCTTGGCTGCTATTGTTGCTATATCTGATCAGTATTAGTTTGCTAATTCGTGTCAGCTATTTCAATAAATGGTATCTTTGGAATAAACTGTGTCCTGTCTATTGCTACAACATTCACTGCCAAACAAGTATTCCAATTGCCTTCGCCCATTTGGTTGTTATATGAATGTTATAGATCTAGAGTAAATGTATTACATTAGAGCTACAATACTCAATTAACTATAGCAACATCACTAAGTTATTCCACTGATTTTAATAGTTTAGCTATAAACTATTAGACACTTGAATTAATGATTAATGAATTTATGAGACTGATCCCTTTTTACATGAGACTGATTTGATAAGCCTATTGCACCTACAGAGTCTCCGGTGTTAGAGCTCAGAGGTGAAACTGTAACTAAGTTTTCCATCTGTATGTTTTCTGATGCTCTTTGAGACAAAAGTCTTTACATTTTACACATTACAGTTTCTCTGTAATAAGCTGAGATTTTATTTTAACTTAGTGATAAAAATTTTAAAACAGAAAGAAAAAGAAAGAGAGGCTGGTGAAGGAACGACCAAAACACCATTCCACAAAATTAAATGGAACTAAAAGTGAATTAAAAGTACAATATAATTGTAAACATTGGCAAATTGCAGCAATATAAGAGGAATAAAAAACTTCAGCATATGATGTTGTAGGAAATTAATTTACTCCAGGGTCAGAACAGTAACTCCATCTCATCACACAACCCTGTTTTTCTATAAAAGCATGACAGTGTGTTATTCTGTACATACTCAAGGAGCAGAGTTTTGATTGTGTTATGATACTGAGTATGATGATATACTGTACATATTTTCTATAAAACTCTGTCATCATCAAAATCAGTCTAGTTTCTAGCAAATATACTGTATATCTCATGACATTTAGAAGTCAAGTGGTTTGTACTAATTTTAGAAACTGTAAAATAACATTCCCTTTACTTAAGCACCAGTGAAAATCTATACAACTTTGTCATGATGATATAAAGGATTTGTCTTAGAGATTCATATAAAATAAAACTAGTGCTGTCAAAGTTAACGCGATAATAACGCGTTAACGCGATCTCAATTTATCGCGATTAAAAAAAATAGTGCCGTTAACGCAAATTCTAATTTGGCCCTGCGAGTCACCCGTAGTTCCTGTTGAGGCTTGTCGTGCGCTGCTTCAATAAGAGTATGTGTGAATGATGGAGAAAGGCATAGACATATAAACATCCTCGCCGCCATATTGGATGGGGCAAAGTGGAGATTCTTCAACCGTCTCTGGTATAGCGTCTAGACAGTAGCTGAGAATAAAGATGCCTCATTCATGTGCTGCGTTTAACTGTACCAACAGGTTTACCGTCCAAACGAGATCACATGGGATTACCTTTCACAGGTGAGACTGGAAAAATACTTTTCAATACTGTTCCTTCAGTCTTCAGTTTCCCAGCTCATCTCCACCGGGTAGGTGTAGAGTTATAAGCAGTGAGAATTAGATAATACAGTGCCACACCATGATGGACGTTTTTATTTTTGTTATGTTTTTTTCTTCTTTTATGGCAAATACTTCTCTTCAAAAAAAACTAATGAAGAGTAAAATAAAACATTTTATTTTCAGTGATATGCACTTTATTTTTCATCCCTTGGTTTTCTCATCTAATATGGAAGTTATGGATGTCAGTGGCTGTGACAAGACGTGTTATGCTCTGCAATAAAAAAAAAAACATTGGTACAAAGCAAGGCCATTCACTTTTTTATGCTGATAAGAGAATTACAATGGTTTTTCATGTGACAAAAATGTGCAATTAAATTGCGATTAATCGCGAGTTAACTATGACAGTCGCGGCATTAATCACGATTAAATATTTTAATCGCTTGACAGCACTAAATAAAACCCCAAATCAAAAGTTTGGACACACCTTCTAATTCAATGGTTTTTCTTTGTTTTTATTAATTAAAAGTCACTTCATGTCTTAAAGTAATGATGGATGTCGCTTCTTTTTACTTAGCCGAGCACTTCTTGACATAATATGGATTACTACAGTTGTGGAATAGGGCTGTTTACTGTATTTTTATTATTTACTATTTACTGTTTGATCTCAAACTCATTAAGAAGGCAAGAAATTGCACTAATTAACTTTAGATGAGGCTCGCTTGTTAATTGAAAAGCATTCCAGGTGACGACCTCATGAAGCTGGTTAAGATAATGCCAATAGTGTGTAAAGCGTCATCAAGGTAAAAGGTGGATATGTTGAAGAATCTAAAATACGAAACATTGTGTGTTTTTAACACTTTTTTGTTAACCACATAATTCCATATATGTATGCTTCATATTTTATTTCATAGTTTTGATGTCTTCAGTATTGTTGTATTGTTGTACAATGTAGAAAATAGTCAAAATACAGAAAAAAATATGAATGAGTAGGTGTGTCCAAACTTTTGACTGGTACTGTGGACATTATGAATATAAATATCTTAAAAATCACAATCATACAACCGAAAGTCAGTTGTTGTGATGTTTTAATGTTTTTACACAACCTTATGTAAGAACTAGACCAAAATAGCAGCTGAGGCCTGTTTTAATAAATGTTTAGATCTTTTACAGCGTGAAGGTGGGTGGGGACGGGTGACAACCATTAACAGGAAGAAATCTTTCAAATTAGCAATGAGTCACTCGACTGTTGTATTTCAAGCAGGAAATGTTGACATCCAATCACAGTAACGATGTTAACAAATAAATCAGACAATACAGAGGCAATTTACTGAAATCCCCACAATTGTGGTCTTGACTGGTCTTGAAATAAAATTCTGAGTCCTCTGTGTCTGAGACTGGGACAAGACTGAGTACAGTGTTGTAGTCGAGTCACTAAAACTCAAGTCCGAATCCAGTCTCAAGTCCCCAGTGTTTAAGTCCGAGTCAAGTCCAAGTCATTCAAAAAAACTTGAGTTGAGTGCACTATTGATCTGAGTCGAGTCCGAGAACAAGACGCCAACTGCACCATTTGACGCTGACTGTTTCAGTGCCATTAACATTAGTTTGTTCCTGAACATGACGTATGAACAGGTGAATGTGCATTCCCTTTGTCAGGGAGTGTGAAGTATTCTGCCAGAGATGGTTGGGAGATGGATGTAAGTGCAGAAGGTGTGTTTATTAATATAAGTGAAGATGGTAAACAATCCAGAACGGAAGGCAAAATTGTAAAACAGTGAAACAGGCGATAGGTTGAGCGAGGCACAAACAGGCTATCGTAGACTCGGCAGAATCAAAGACGAGAAACAGGAAATCAGGGATCAGGATCCCAAACAAGGAAATAAGGCTCGGTAACGTATCAGCAATGCAACTCAATACTTCACCAAGTAAGTGTGTTTTCACAGTTTTTATATAAGCATGCTGATTGCACCTTAATCCTGTGCAGGTGCGAGTCATTTACGGTGTGCACGAGAGTCTGTTTGTCACGTGCGCTGTCCGGAGTGTGCTTGAGAGTCTATCTGGTGCACACGCCGAAGAGCACAGGTGTGACACTCTTGCACAAAATTAGTACAAAAATTAATGTAGATATAAATATCTTATGCCAAATTACTATGTCATGTTACAAAAAATAAAGAAAAAATCTGAGTCCTCATCTCCAATTTATGAGTCCTAATGCAGTGAATGCACAAGTCTGAGTCCAAGTCATCAGTGCTCAAGTCCAAATCGAGTCACGAGTCCTTAAAATTAGCGCACAAGTCGGACTCGAGTACCACAAGCCTGACTGAGTAAAAATGTAGTCAATTCCGAGACAAGGCCGAGACCTTCAAAAAGTGGTCTTGAACCCGGTCTCGACACCAAGGCTACGTTCACACTGCAGGCTGAAGTGACTCAAATCCGATCTTTTCGCCCATATGTGACCTGTATCCGATCTTTTATTGACAATATGAACGACACAGATCCGATTTTTTCAAATCCGACCCAGGCCGTTTGGATATGTGGTCCTAATTCCGATTCCTATCCGCTCTTTTCATATGCGACTTCAGTCTGAACCGCCAGGTCGCATTCATCCGACTTACACGTCATCAACAAGCCACAAACGTCACTATTCTGCGCTGAAGTAGGCGGCGGGTCTCTCAAAAAAAGTTACAACAACATGGCGCATAATCACGGGCGCAGATAGAGGGTGGGACTCGTCCCACCCAGATTTAAATTCACCTCGCTCGGTCCCCCCCACTTATAGGGAGGAAAAAACGTCTATGCTGTCTTTCTTTGCATAAGGCAAACCTCACGGAAAAATCAAAAGACTAATTACCATTCGGTTTATTGAGGTGCACAGCAGTGTATACATAGTTGCAATAATTCACATAAAACAAAACAAAGACTGATATTCGGTTGGTTGAGCTGCGCAGACTGCACAGGTTGCGAGCTCGAGCTTGGTTGCTATGGTAACCCACAACAAGTTTGACAGGCATATCGGGGTTGGGGTTGGTTTGCTGGCAGCTTTGTCCCCCCCCAGTTTTTTGTCCCCCCCAGTTAAAAAAACGTATCTGCGCCCCTGCGCATGACATCAATGCGAGGGACGCTTCGGGCTGTGAAGGTTCTGAATCTTCTCAATGGAAGGACGCAGAGGTTAGGGAGCTGATTTCCATTTGGGGGGATGCAGCTATTCAAGCTAGATTGGATGGGTCATACCGCAACCGGGCGGTTTTACTTCCGTAAACACTGGCCATGCTCACTGCGTGTGACGTCGTCGTATCCTGCAATGCGCATGCGGAACACTTTTAGGTCGCTTTTCGTTCATACTGAGGATCACATACAAGTTGCATATATTTGTTAATGTGAACGACCTCACAAAAAAATCGGATTTCACAAAAAAATCGGAATTGAGCATTAAGCCTTGCAGTGTGAACGTAGCGCAAGACAGGTCCCAAGTAGTACTGCGCTATTTTCTACTATCACACACACCTTATTAGCGTTTCATAACAGCAGTGAACCCTTTCAACTCTAAGTGCTATGAGAGCTGGCAGTTTTGAACCCCCTACTGAACCTCATACGCTCTCATTAATCCTGAAGATCTTTCACCTTGAGGACAGCCTGGCATGGTGGTGTGTATGACCAAGACTGGTCTCTAGTACTACAACACGGAAAGACACCTTCAAAAATAATGAAATTAAACATTTTGCCACACATTTGTTTTTAAATTGTGTTAAACAGAAATACCGTGAGGAGCAGTAAACAGTAATAAACTCAACAAAGTGTGACAACACTGCTTTTTTAAAAGAATTAATAGTCTTAGGTACAAAAACATTGTCCAATTTTATAAGGAATGAGCTGGAGGTTTTACTGAGCATCTTGCAGAACCAGCCACAGTTCTTCTAGAGACTTTGGCTGTCACACATCCTTTTTATTTTTTGCAGCAAAACCCAGCAGTTGTATGAAAAGTGGTCTCTTACATAATATGTTGTTTTCTTTACTGACATACAAATATTTTTCTGTAACACTTCTTTTTCATCTTGACTCAGTAATGCACAAGTCCGAAAA
This sequence comes from Neoarius graeffei, assembly GCF_027579695.1. Classification (NCBI taxonomy): domain Eukaryota; kingdom Metazoa; phylum Chordata; class Actinopteri; order Siluriformes; family Ariidae; genus Neoarius; species Neoarius graeffei. The sequence continues at coordinate 40,944,625 of NC_083581.1, forward strand.
TAAACACCTATAACAGGACTAGTAAAAAAAAAAACTTTTGCACAGAACTGTGTATACAATGTGTATCAGAAATCCAAAACACACACACACACACACACACACACACACACACACACACACACACACACCACCTGGGCTTAAAGAAATGATCAAATATAGAATGTACAGTAAGGCTATTAAAACAGAGTAATATACAATAAAAAAATATAAGGGGGAATTAAACAGAATTAGCAAGCAGTTGGTAAAATAATGGTATGGGTAATTCGCCAGCAGATGTAACTTTACTATATAAACTTTTGGTTGGTTGAGTGCAAATAGTTTCTGAGTAACAGAGAGAAATTAAAAAAGTTTTGCAACCTTCCCCACTCTCCCCTACAATATACAGCAAGGGGAATGAATCAGCACTGGTGCACTCAACAAAATAATGCACCAAAGTGTAAAGTGATTAATGGCAAATAAAAAGGTATTCAATGTTAATTAAATGTTGTTTTGATTTAATTTGATACTATATGCAATGTAAGAGTTCACCAGAGTCAATTCTACACTGTAAATAATTCATTAAGCATGAATTAATTTGATGATATAAATGATTTAACATAAAAAATTTGCTTACCAAGTTAATGAAAAAAATTGTACATTGGTGGTGTTGGGCGGCACGGTGGTGTAGTGGTTAGCACGGCTGCCTCACAGCAAGAAGGTTCTGGGTTTGAACCCAGCGGCCGGCAAGGGCCTTTCTGTGTGGAGTTTGCATGTTCTCCCCATGTCTGCGTGGGTTTCCTCCGGGTGCTCCGTTTTCCCCCACAGTCCAAAGACATGCAGTTAGGTTAATATGGGACGGCCTTGGGCTGAGGTGCCCTTGAGTGAGGCTCCCAACTGCTCCCCGGGCGCTGTTAGCATGGCTGCCCACTGCTCTGGGTATGTGTGTGTGCTCATTGCTCAAGTGTGTGCATGTGTGTGTGTTCACTGCTTCAGATGGGTTAAATGCAGAGAGGAAATTTCACAAGTGTATGATGAATAAAGTTGTACTCGCTCTCTCTCTCGTACAGTTTACAGTACAGCGACAGTACATACAATAACAATGTAATAACAGGTGTAATAAGCATATAATAATTTCATAATAATAGGTGCAAAACAGGCGTAATAAATGGTGCAATAACATGACATAATAAGCAGTGCAATAACCATGTACTACCTTGTGTAATATTAATGTAATAGGTTTTATAACACATGTAATAACAGCTGTAATAGCAATTTAATAACATGTAATATGTGTAATAACACGTGTAATGTATTAACAGGTGTAATGACACTAATAATGCATGTAATGTAATAACAGATGTGTAACACAATGTAATAACACATGTAATAATTTAATCACAAATATGTGATTTAATAACAAATAGAATACCACATAACAAGGTAATAACGTTATAGCCTGTGTTATAACATTGCAATAACAGGTATAATGTGTAATAACAGTGTAATAGCATGTAATAACAGGCATAATAAGCAGTGTAATAACAGTGTAATAAGTGTAATAACATGCATCATGACAATAACACATGTAATAACAGTGTAATAATTATTTTATGATCTTGCTGATGGTGGTGATCTCCAGGTATTTCTTGCCATTGTCTCTGCTGTAGGTTCCAAACAGCACACTGCCCAGTTTTGGAGGGAGATGGAATTAGTCAGGGAACATATGCAACCTACTTTGCAAAATTTGTCAAGTCTGGTTTCTCAGTATTAACCCTTTATTTACATCCCAAACAAATTATTTTAACTTGTTGTAATGTCAGTAATCACCATTTTCACCAAAAAAGGAAATGCTAAATATCGCATGTAAAAACATAAAAAAACATATATTCGTATCACTTAAGTCCATTATAACATCTGTATTTTTTAAAAAAAATACCTGTTTACTAACTTTATGTGAATAGAAATCATATATTTATATGATATTATCAAGTTAAATTTAAAATGAGACATTTAAGTATATAGAGAACCTAAAAAAGCCAGAAATATTTTACACTATTGCTGTACTGTCTGTTGTTCTGTATGGAGAGTGCATGGACAGATAAGCATCAGACATTTCAGTAACTCTATAATGAACAGGTTCACTAGTTATCTACAATTTGTAAGAAAGAGTTATATTCTTAATTATGGCAGACATCTGAGACAAGCATGCAAACGTACAGATAGGCAAAGATAGACACACAAAGAAGCGACTAACTTGCTGAAATAATTTTTGAGACAAATCTCACAGAGTTATGGGACCCCAACAGAAAATCAGTCACCTTGTTAAACACTTTTTTGCATCAATCTTGAAACAAACATACTTTTAGATAAAGAATCTATAGAGTAACAAACTCCTAAAATCAAAAAGTTATGTCAGTTGAATAGACTGAGCAGCACACCACACCACCTCTGAGGTTCGAACTGATCCCACTCAGTAGTTTAGGTCCTTTTAGAGTTAAATGGGTATCGAATGTATGAACCATGATTTTGACCTGAGTAAAAAGGTTGTGTGCCACAAATAACACATATTATGGATATAATAATTGCATATTAATGATGTAATACTTTTATACCAATTTCCTATATGTAGTTTCAGGGGGCAAAGTTCCCCTGCATAATGAACTATGAAACAGCAGCCTACAAACATTACAACGAGTCCAGATTTATGAATTTATATCTGAACTTGTATATTATTACCAAAAACAAGACTTGACAAATTTGCAAAGTAGCCTCCAAATATAAACAAATACCGCCTGACTAAATGTGGAGGTCACACAGACACTTCTTTCATTTCCCCAAAGCTTCCACCAAATTCTCCACCGCCGCCACCATCTAAGCAGCGCTACTCAGCGCCAACACATCAATCACTGCAGCCAAGGGTTACAGAGGAACAACATCAATACAGTCACACAGTGATCTTCGCAGTATTTATCCTGTGATTCTATAAATATACTGCAGTACAGTACAACAATCACATCCTGTGCAGTATTTACTGCTTTACTACTCTGGATTTCTCATGAATATAATACTGCCAGAAAATGGCAAGTGAAAAACGAAGCTCTTGCCTTTTAGTCTTTTGAAGCTAACAGTAAAAACATGACCTGTAACAGCTGCTAACTTCTATCAGGAATAACAAAAATATAGCAGCAAACAAGGGACAGCATGGTGGTGCAATAGTTAGCACTGTCACCTCACAGCAAGAAGGTTCTGGGTTTGAACCTTACAGTTGACAGGGGCCTTCTTGTGTGGAGTTTATCATGTTCTCCCCGTGTCTGCGTGGGCTTCCTCTGGGTGCTCCGGTTTCCCCCACAGTTCAAAGACATGCAGATTAGGTAAAAATAATACCCAGCCACTGGGGCTGTACAAGACGGTGCATATTTAGTTTATATTCAGCAAACAAACAATCTAGCACCAAAATCACTAAACACATCACAAATATTACAAAATGTATATATTTCATATATTTGAGGGTGGACTTTTCCTTCAACCAGGTTCCCTGGAGCTGGGAGACAGCAATATAATTACTTGCTCTTTCAGAGAAATGGTTTTTCACTGTTTGCCAGAGTGTTAGCGGTTAAATTGGCTTTTTATGTTTAAAAAGCACGATTTGATTGTTTTGATGAATCTTTTAACATGCATGCTTACATTTTTGACTTTTCATACTCAAAAAAAGAGGAAAGAAGTGCTAGGTGATTCACATTATTCAAGACAAGATATGTGATGTGAGCTACAGTATGTTTTGGGTTTTTTTTAAACTTTCTAAAAGCAAGCATACGATGCAAGCATAGATATTAGGTCTTATGTATCCATGCAATACTTGGCAGACTTTGAAAAACATGGGATTCAATCCAAATTGCTTGAACCTGCTCTCATTGAATTTAGAATTGAATGCAGAATAACATACTTTTTACAGAATTAAAATATTTTTATCCGTTCTTGAGATATTACAAATCAAAGATTGAAGAAACGGCTTAATTTTTAGAAAACTGATGTAATATTATGTATTCGGATCACATGGTCCAAAATGGGTCTCATTAACGAATGAGATCAGGTGTTTTTTCTTAATAACTTCTTTTCAAGATATTTACATGGAAATTAGCAGGCACATAGATGGTTGTATACTGAATACAAAGTTTGAAAAATTAGTAAAAAGCACTTATGCAAATTAGTGTTTAATTCATCTTAATTATGCTATTTAGGTAAAAAGTTAAATCGGTTACACTCTCTTCTTCAAAGTTTCACCAAATGGCTTTATTTGTGCAATATAAAGCTGATCATAACTCTCATTTATACATCACAAAGAAAGAGTAATCAATGTTAATTATAAAATGTGACGAGTCATGGAATCCATGGACACATGTCGGCCAAAATGAATCTGAGAAAATCGCAAAAGAAGCTTTTTTTTCGAAAAAAAAAAATGCTTCTTTTGCGATTTTCTCGGATTCATTTCGGCCGACATGTGTCCGTGGATTCCATGACTCGTCACAAATATGCGTAAATAAGCATTGAATGTCATTCACATCTACCATTCTCTATAAAAATAAAAAAGTAATAAAAGATTATTTCTAACAGTGTTGGGAGTAACGTGTTACAAAAGTAACGAATTACTGTAATGCATTGCTTTTTGCAGTAACGCGGTAATGTAAGGAATTACAGAAAAAAAAATTGGTAATATTTTACTCGGTACAAATGTCAGTAACGCACATTACAATGCATTTTTAACCTGGAATGAAGTGGTGGGCTTTTTTTTCCTTCATACAAATTTGCCAAAATCACGCGAGATCAGCAGAGGTGAAACATCTGCGCAAAATGTTTCACTTCCTTTTCCTTTAGGCTAGTCAGACAGGAGAGAGAGATGAGTGAACCTGCAGCTGATCTAACGTTGGATAGCACATTCTCCAGATGGGCACACGCCCATTACTTTAAGTTTGTGAAAAATAAAGATGTGAAGAACATCGTAGTCAAATGCACTTTGTGTGCTAAACCTAAAGAACTGTCCACTTCCCAAAATAGCACCAGTAATTTAACTAAGCATTTACAGAGGTGCCATAGTAACATGAAGTTAGCAAGGAAGCAAGCGGAGGATGAGAGTGGCGATAAAATCACAAAGCAGCCAAAATTAACATTCTGCCGCTCTGAGATGCTCCTTCAGCCTCAAGAGGTTAGGAGACTTGTGGCGGAGTGTGTTGTTGAAGATATGCTGACAGTTTGTTCTGGTTGGAAGTCAGACTAAAGTGATTGAGCTGTCTTTCCTTCGAGGGCTAATATGCCTAAGCACTTCAATATCATTAAAAGCACTCTGATTTTGTTATTTCTAATTCTGTTTTTCGAAATGTGACTGGGTAGCCTCATATAGTTAATAGTCATTGTCTAGCTGTGATTTAAAAGGCTTGTGGGTTTTTTTTTTTTCAGGCCAGTTTTATTGTAGGCTACAATTTGCCATAATATGTTCATTTTTGTTCAATTTCTGAAATGGAGTCATATCCCTTAGGGCTAATCTTTTTTTTTTATGAAGCATAAACTATGCTTAATGCTGTAAACTTGAAAACAATAAAGGCATAGAAATGCTAATTTTGTATACTGTCATATCTTTAGACATTACAATACAATACAGGGGCGGCGCGGTGGTGTAGTGGTTAGCGCTGTTGCCTCACAGCAAGAAGGTCCTGGGTTCGAGCCCTGTGGCCGGCGAGGGCCTTTCTGTGCGGAGTTTGTATGTTCTCCCCGTGTCCGCGTGGGTTTCCTCCGGGTGCTCCGGTTTCCCCCACAGTCCAAAGACATGCAGGTTAGGTTAACTGGTGACTCTAAATTGACCGTAGGTGTGAATGTGAGTGTGAATGGTTGTCTGTGTCTATGTGTCAGCCCTGTGATGACCTGGCGACTTGTCCAGGGTGTACCCCGCCTTTCGCCCGTAGTCAGCTGGGATAGGCTCCAGCTTGCCTGCGACCCTGTAGAACAGGATAAAGCGGCTACAGATAATGAGATGAGATGAATACAATACAGTTCAATTAATGTTAATATGAATAGGCCTAAAGTTACAGTATTTCTATCACAATTTGCCAGACTTTCACCTTTTGTCTGTTCTTGCGATGATTGTTCCTTGTATTGTGCCATGAGCATCACTGTGGCTATTATATTCTAGTGTTTTTAACCATAAGCCTAGCTCAGTCAGATACCACATCACCTTCCACTGGATGTGTGATGAGCTAATTGAGCATCTTGAGCTACATTTAGATTGCCAAATCCATACTTCTAGTTATTTTGATGAGAGTAACTTACATGTAAAAGTAATGCAATAGTAGTGTAATGCCTTACATTTTAAATACAGTAATATTGTAATGTAACTAATTACTTTAAAATGACAGTAACAAGTAATAAATAATGCAAAACAGTTTTGAAGTAACTTGCCCAACACTGATTTCTGATACCCTCTTTGTGTTCTGTAGGCCTTTGTCTTTCTAAGTAGTGTTTATATGAAAGGATATAAATGATTTAGGGGTGGGACTAGATTTAAAAAATAATCTAATTAATTACAGGCTTTGTAATTAATTAATCTTAATTAATCTCAATTAATCACACTACCGTATTTGCCCCAAAAGCAACATTTATTTTATGTAACTAAATATGTGAAGAGTTCAAATAATACACAGACATGATTTTTAGATTCAAGCTCATTTAATGGCTGTAAACAATAAATTGCTTTTCATTTTGCAATAGTAAACAAAGGTAAGGTCCCAGTCCAAAATTGAAGAGACTAAGGTTTAAGTGGCTTTAAAAAGTGTCTTGGAAAAAACAAATTGCATTTCATTTCAAAATAGTAAACAAAGGTAAGGTCCCTGTCTAGAATTGAAGAGACTAAAGTTTCAGTGCCATTTTACTAACCATTTTAGTTGTTACCTTCTGGATCACACGCCGCAATCTGCAATACATCTTGTAGACCCTTGTCTTCTACCACCGATAGCGGTCTGCAGTCCAGGGCAATCCCCTTGGCCAGCGTGTTCGTTAAATTTTCTGACGTTGCCCTGCTCATTTTCTTCTGGAATCCAGCCATTTCTTGGAGTTTGCACTGCTGACCAGAACTGCTACCTCGAGCTGCAGCTGTTTCAGTAATCGCGGTGACATGCTTGGCATTTAAATGGTACTGTAAAGTTGACGAGCTTCTGTGATAACCAAACTCCTTTCTACACAGTTTGCAATAAACTGTGGTTTTATCAACAGTTCCATCGGGTCGTTATTTGAATATAAATTTACCGTCCAGCAGACCCGGCGCGCTTTCAAGCTCCATTGCTGTAACTGGAACTGTGTGCGTCAGTATATTTGTCGCACCATAACACGGTGCACTAACAACAGTTCCAGGGTTGTTTGGCATGCAAACTGCGATAAAATGCGTTAATATTTTTAACGAATTAATTTGTTTGAAATTAATTAATCTTAATTAACGTGTTAATGTCCCACCCCTAAAATGATTATTTCTGTTAATATTCACAGCTGTCAAGGTGAACCTTGAAAAAACTATGTGATCCACATCCAATAAACAATTCCCATTTAACTGAATTGAAATTGATGCTCGCGTTTCTGACTTCTGGGTTTTTCTTTAAATATCATTCTGACCACTAAGATCTCAATATTTTTCATCAAAACAACTACAGTTATATTCTAAAATAGTTATTTATTGACATGAATCAGTTTGATTTGGAAAAAAATAAGTAGGTAAAGCTATGACAACTCACTTCAAATTCTCCAGTGAAGCATAACATCAAAACTAGCAGATGGAAAGTTTTGCTGAATCCTTCATCCTGACCACTTTCCCGTGACTCATAAAGCACCAGCAGTTCCTGACAAGCAGAGAGTGAACTCTGTTGTACCAACTTCAACCTGCTGTTACTTATCTTGTTTATCTGAATGAGATAAATTTCTTTGGAAAGCAGAGATTATAATCTTTTTAATGATTGTATTCATGATAGAAAATATTCAAGAGTTAAGTAATTGACCTATGGTCAATTTAGAGCCACCAATTAGCCTAACCTGCATGTCTTTGGACTGTGTGGGAAACTGGAGCACCAGGAGGAAGCCCACACAGGGAGAACATGCAAACGCCACACAGAAAGGAATCTGTCTGCCGCTGGGCTTGAACCCAGAACCTTCTTGCTGTGAGGCAACAGTGCTAACCACTACACCACCTATATGTATCTACTATGTGTGTGTGTGATTCAGATAGATGCTGAACCATCTTCACAGAAAGTGTCAGCTTGGCAATGGCACCAATGGCAAACACTTTGCACTTTTAATTTAATCTTATCACTTTGAATGATCACTTTCATGCAGCGTTAAAGCTGGGCATACACTGTGCGATTTTTGGCCCGATTTTGACACGATTTTCACTCATGCGACTGTTTTGGAGATCGGGCCAAGTTTTGGCTCAATCGTGCGTCTCGGATCGTGTAGTATACATGGGGTAACGACAAGCAATTAACACCTCACGACCTCCTCCCGATCGATCGGATGAAAATCAAACCTGTTTGAAATCCTGAACATCGGATCCGAGCATCGCATCCGAGCATCGGATCGTATAGTGTGAGAACAGGAATCGTAAGCTGCGTGCTGTTTACCCCTGCGATTCACTCGTGCAGTGTGAGCAGCAGCTGAATACCGCGATTGAAAAAATCGCACAGTGTATGCCCAGCTTAAGTCGATAGTGTTTTTGTAGGTCTATCTAGATTCTGTAGAAAAATTGGAAGGTGGTCAACACTCAAAAAACTCACTCAGCAATGAATGTGTTCATATTGCATGGTCAAGTCAAGTGTATTTATTATTTTGCATAGTATATCCAGATACACAGCACTGTACAAAAATCTTAGGCACATACAAAGAAATATTATAGAGGAAAGTAGTGTTGTCGTGAAGACCACCTAAACCGAGATCAATTCATGACCAAGACCAGAGTGTATCGAGACCAAGACAAGACCAAGACTTTGATTGGTTGAAATCAATTCAAGACGAAGACCAAGGCAGGGCAAGACCGAATCAAGACCAGGACCAGACCAGTGTGTGTGAAGGTGGGTGGGGAGGGGTGACAACTGTTAACAGAAAGAAAAATTTCAAATTAGCAATAAGTCATGTTATTGGTTGCATTTGAAGCAGGAAAGTTTTACATCCAATCACAGTAACGATGTTAACAAATAAATTAGCCAAAGTACAGGCAATTTATTGAAATCCCCACAGTTGTGGTCTTGACCAGTCTTGAAATCAAATCCCGAGTCCTCTGTGTCTGAGACTAAGACAAGACCCATTTAAAAATGCAATCGATTCCGAGACAAGACCGAGGCCTTTTAAAAATGGTCTTGAGACCAGTCTAAATTACTTACTTACTTTACTTAGGGGCTCCCGTGTCGTCCGACACATGAGGCAGTTAGGTTGGCCCAGCAGGCTCGGTCAGCAGCCATCCTCCTTACATCCTTCCAACTCATGTTGACTGCTTGGAGGTCCCTCTCAATCGTCTGTCTGTAGTTCATCCTAGGGCGACCTCTGCATCTCTTCCCCTGTGGGTTCCACTGTAGGACTTGATTTGCCAGTCTGTCTGGCATGAGCCTTGTAGCATGGCCTAGCCAGCTCAGATGCCGTTTACATATTGTTGCAGACACTTGTTGCTGATTGTTTCTGGCTCTTATCTCCCTGTTAGCAACGAAATCATCCCATCCGATGCCCAGGATCTTCCGCATACATTAAATTAAATTACTACAACAAAATTACTCAAAATGGTCTAAATTACTACACTACTTTCTACTATCACACACATCTTATTAGCGTTTCATGGCAGCAGTGAACCCATTCAACTCTGAGCACTGTGAGAGCTGGCAGTTTTGAACCCCCTACTGAACCTCACACTCTCATTAATCCTGAATATCTTTTACCTCGAGGACAGCCTGGCCTGGTGGTTTGAACTACAGAGCCTCAGGCACAATTTGACAGAACAATAGGGCTTATAAATATGAAAACATCAAGCAAGACCCAGGCAGATTGATCAATACTTTCAAGTACCATGTTTTCACAAACCACAGTGTAGTAAATGTATTTAGCCTGCAGTGAAATGACAAGTCGTCCTAATTCACATTTTTCAGGTCGGCTCTAGGTTAAGTGCTCTACTCACACACTTTTCACTCAAATGACCACATCACTGACCATCTTCGCATTTAAATCAGCATCTTAAGAGCAAACCCAGTCAGAACTAGCCAGTGTCAGTGTTTCATTTAACAGTTTACTGAGATCCCAACAGCTGCCCTTAGACTACCAGTATAAGTGTGCTTTGAGTAACAGATGAACTATTCTTTGCTCTGTCCAGTAAAATGTGTAGAAATGTTCATCCAAGACACACACACAGTCAAAGAGAGAATAGGTGGGAAAATAATAAAGTATTTCTTTAATCATACCAAGCCTTGGCGGCACGATGGTGTAGTGGTTAGCGCTGTCGCCTCACAGCAAGAAGGTCCGGGTTCGAGCCCCGTGGCCGGCGAGGGCCTTTCTGTGCGGAGTTTGCATGTTCTCCGCGTGGGTTTCCTCTGGGTGCTCTGGTTTTCCCCACAGTCCAAAGACATGCAGGTTAGGTTAACTGGTGACTCTAAATCATACCTGTCAACTTTGAGGCTTGAAAAAAAGGGATATTTCCCAGATTTTTAATTCAAAATAAGGGAAAATTTCGGAAAGTCATACCCTTCACCAAAAGTGGATGTGTAGTTGAATGGGGGGGCAATTTTCTATCTAGTATTTGTGATTTCCTGTACTCTGGTGCATGTTGGTGATAGCCAAGACCCAAACTCAACATGCTTATGGTTTATAGAGTGCATTTGTGAATAAACTATACATTTATTTTTATTTGCTGTCAGTGGTACCAGTTATTTCCCAAATTAAGGGCTAAAATACGTATCTTATGTTAAAATAAGAAAGGTCATTATATAACCAGTCAATAAATTCAATTCCATTGCAATTTATTATGGTTTTACCATAGTCATGGCCTCGGAACACTAGATAGATAGATAGATAGATAGATAGATAGATAGATAGATAGATAGATAGATAGATAGATAGATAGATAGATAGATAGATAGAGTAATATAAAATATTAAACCAAGAGTGATTTAAAATGGGTAAGTTTCAGATAGAAAATAAAATAGACAGACAATGAGTGGATAAAACAGTTAATACACCAATTAGTTTACACTAGGCTATTTATGAGGTCTTAGCCAGGACATACTTAATGTAAACATGTGTAGCTTACCTTTGATTATTTGGGAGGCTTTCGTTTTCCCCATGGAAAATTTCTTTGTGATGGAAGAGTCTGGGAACATTCCAGCCACGCACTTGTTGAAATCATCAAAGAAAGAGAGGCTAATGTTTTTCTTAGCTATTAGCATCGCCATTTTCACCTCAGACCTAATCAGTGTTGCCAGATACTGCTGACGTTTTCCAGCCCAAAATATGTTCAAAACCCGCCAAAATGCACTTGAAACCGCCCAACTTGGGCGGGAAACCTCCCAATCTGGCAACACTGGACCTAATCACTTGTTCAGCCTCGCCTCCGGACGTAGTTCTGTAATTACTGATGCCTGAGAGAGCGGGGACGTGAATTCATGGCCCGACTTCCTGCTGTAAACTCCTGTCAGAGGCGCGTCATGAATTCTGGACCTACCGACTTTTTTATATTGTGAAAATACGGGACTTTTATATAATGTCAAAATACGGGATATTTTCGGGAAAATAAAAAAATGGGAAGACAGCGGGAAATATAAGTCAAAATAAGGGATTTCCCGGGAAAAACGGGAGGGTTGACAGGCATGCTCTAAATTGACCGTAGGTGTGAATGGTTGTCTGTATCTATGTGTCAGCCCTGTGATGACCTGGCGACTTGTCCAGGGTGTACCCCGCCTTTCGCCCGTAGTCAGCTGGGATAGACTCCAGCTTGCCTGCGACCCTGTAGAACAGGATAAAGTGGCTAGAGATAATGAGATGAGATGCTGAGCCTTTTGCTGATAATAATTAGGCAATGAAGCAAAGTACTGTTTGTTAAGGCCTTGAGGAAAGACACTGTACGAACAGAAGGCACAACTGAAGCCCAGCCTGTCCAAGGAGACCGTGATGGTAATAAAATGCATAAAAAGTTGACCTTTCACCCGCTGCAGAACACCGAACCAAAGCAGAACAGTTTCACCCAGCAGGATGACAGAGTGAACAGATGATTATGTAAGAGGGAAATAAGCACTGCACAGGCATACTGAAATCCAGATAGTGAGGGAGAGAGACGAGAAGACAGAAGGACAGAGAGAGAGAGAGATATCACTGAGACATCTGTAAACTGCAGATATGTAGACAGACCTAGAGAAAGGGAGACCAATGAAGAAAGAGAGAAATAAAATTGAGAGAGAAACAAAGACAGAGTGAGAAACAAAAACAGAGAGAGAGAGAGAGAGAGATACCAAGGAAGAAAGAGAGAAATAAAATTGAGAGAGAAACAAAGACAGAGTGAGAAACAAAAACAGAGAGAGAGAGAGAGAGAGAGATACCAAGGAAGAAAGAGAGAAATAAAATTGAGAAACAAAGACAGAGTGAGAAACAACACAGAGAGAGAGAGAGAGAGAGAGAGAGAGAGAGAGAGAGATACCAATGAATAAAGAGAGCAATAAAATTAAGAGAGAAACAGAGAAAGACCGAGTGAGAAACAGAGAGAGAGAGAGATTCACTGAGACATCTGTAAACTGCAGATATGTAGACAGACCTAGAGAGAGAGAGAGAGCGCTTCAACGTGCTCTATATTGAGGACTGGAATATGTTTTTTAACAGAGTTTGGATATTTTGAGGAAGTGAGGACCTTTTGGCTTAGAATTAGGTTTAGGTTTGGGTAAGAGTGTACCGCGAGCTGGACTTGTGGTTAGCATGTCCGCCTCTCAACCAGGAGATCGTGAGTTTGACTCGCAGTCAGGTCATACTGAAGGCCATCATAAAAATGGTACCATCTGGCAAGGCACATTGCAATACAGATGTGAGTAGGGAGTCAAACTCTCACAGTTATCAGAGGACCAGCCCCCCACTGTAACCCTAGCGATGTAATAGGTGAGAGGCCGAGGGCTATAGAAATGGAGATCAACGCTGCCCAATGTGTCTCAAAAGACTGGTTAGTACTGGGACAGGAGACTGCCTGGGAAGATCAGGTTCTGGCATGGGAGGGCCTTTGACTTGACTAGGGTTGGGGTTAGGCATTGAGTTATAATGGTTAGGGTAAGAGGCGAGGGAATGCATTATATTAATGAGTCCCCACAAAGATAGAATGTGTGTGTGTGTTTTGACTCTGTGATTGTTATGTTGAGGTTTTTAATGTAATTAAACTGAATAATCCTCTGTAGTAAAATCCAGGAGGTACATACATTATAACGTGAGGAGATGCATAGACTTCAGTGTCATCTTTAACTTTACTTGTTTAAAATTTAGCTTATGAAAACAAATTAAACTGTAAAAGCCAGTTATAGTACAGTTTTCTTGTTCCTCAAACTACTGCTTAGCAACCGTTGCTATTCACCGTTATCTCAGCTGTGTTGTCAGCAGTTTCGCAGTTTAACATTGAAATGATTTTCATTTTACTCTTCAGACCTGCTCTGTCTTTTTAGGTGCTCTGTGATGGAGAAGGAGTAATAAATTGGGACGTTCACATTTATTTCACCAAATGCTTTGGTACCTTTTTCCAGACGGCAGGAGGGTGAAGCGATTGTGTGAGGGGTGTGTGGGGTCAGCCATGATGCTGGTGGCTTTCCGGATGCAACGTGTGGTGTAAATGTCCATGATGGAGGGAAGAGAGACTCCAATGATCTTCTCAGCTGTCCTCGTTGTCCGCTGTAGGGTCTTGCGATCTGAGACGGTGCAATAATTCCCAAACCATGCAGCTGCTCAGAATGCTCTCAGTAGTCCCTCTGTAGAATATTGTGAGGATGGATGATGGGAGATGGAGTTTTCCTCAGCCTCTGTAGAGGTGTTGGTGGGCTTTCTTGACTATGGAGCTGGTGTTGAGGGACCAGGTGAGGTTCTCTATGTATTATTATGCAGAGGTGGACAGTAATGAAGTATACTTACTTGAGTACTATACTTAAAGCATATATGCAGAGCCATGGCCTCACTTTCGTTTATAAATGCCTTGAGACCTCAAGAATAGCACAGGAATAGTTTTAAGTGTTAACAATAAATCTAATACAGTAATTTTTATGATCAAAGTGATTCATATAGGTAGCTGTCTGCGTGAATGACCTTGACATCCGTGACGTCACAACAGGAAGTCTATCAGTCTCATCGCCATTTCCGCTATACTAAAACACAGAGCTGACTGCAACTCCGATCCTCCATTTTGAGCTAATTTATCGCCATGCCACTTAGATGTGTTGTTGGCCAGTGCAGCAACACGACAGAAGGTGGATTTACGTTGCATTCACGGCCCAAGAATGTTCAAACTGCAAAGATTTGGACGCGTTTTGCGAGAAGTTCGCGGGCACATTGGGCGCCTACGAAGCGGTCTCTCCTCTGCTCTGCACATTTTACTGAAGACTCATACGAGACCTCTGATCTGTTAAGGAGCGCTGGCTATAAGCCAGTATTGAAAGAGGGTGCAATACCAACAATTAAAGGAAAAGAAAACTAAAAGAAAAGGAAACTATTTATTTATTTATTTATTTATTTATTTATTTTTAAAAGGAAAGTGAATTCAGTTGCACCAGTTCTCCTGAAGTGAGCCGAGGGTTATTGCTAAAACCTGGGACGGAACGGGACGTGACATATCACTCGGGCAGTGACCTCCCTGCAGTTGTTGCTAAAACCGGTGACATCCCGTTCCGTCCCGGGTTTTAGTAATTGCCTGAGCCCAGCAGTAATGGCGGACTACACAATATGAAGAAAAGTGAATGAGTGGAGCAGCCGTCTGATTTCTAAACTGGATATCGCTGCCATCTCGCCCTTACGTGGAAGAAGTGAATGAACGGAGAACTGAACAAACAACTCAAAGTCAGATTGTTTCAAAAACAATCGGCCACAAGATTGGCCTTCAAGAAGCGAGAACACAGACGGGTAAGCTCCGACTCTCATTTGGATAAAAAAAAAACACGTTGTTTACCTGCATTTAGATTAATCCATGTAACTTGTATTGTGTGTTTAAGTTACCGGTATAAGATTATTTAATTTGCTTCAGAATGTGATTGTCTCAGTTCATCTGATTATTTAATTAGCCTTTTACGTTTTATCAGTGAAAATGCATGCATGTACATGTATGTTGCATAAGTTATAACACCCATCCTGTTTTAATGAGAGTCAAACCACAATCAATGAAGTCAAATCAGTCTTAGTCGGTAATGGTATTTCTCACTTTCACCATAAATTTTTATTTATATGACTTTGGTCTATAGCTGTCAAAGGCCTCGGCCTTAAAACCGGTTCCTGCTGTGACGTCACGCACTCAGGGCTGGCCGGCTCAGCGGGGCAGCTCGAATGACAACTTTGTGGTCGATTTTAACTCTCAAAAATATATATATTTTTTAAATTCCCATTTATGTAGCATACAAGAGTGGATACTATCCACTCAGAAATTTATTTAAAAATAAAGGTTCTGCATATCTCCTTTAAGTATACTTTTTGAGTATCTGTACTTTACTTGAGTATTTTTTTTTTGGAAACTTATGACTTTAACTTCACTACATTTGAAAGACAAATATTGTACTTTTCACTCCACTACATTTCTATCAAGGTCCTCATTACTTGTTACTATGAAGCAGCTTTGAAAATGGATGTTTTTTGTTTTCTTTTATAAAACATGATTGGTTTTTTCGCAAGTGACACTGAGACAGCCCATCAGTAATCACTAGGGTCACGTCACATCCATAGACCATATAAAATCAAGTTCAATTTCTCAGCAGCATTATTTAACACGATCAGTTGATGGCAGAATGGAAGGAGGAGGTTCTTCTGGAGAATGCACGCACCCATGGCCATACCTGGAACCCATGTTTCAGTTTTCAGAAAGGATTAAAGATTCATTTTGTTTTAAATGTTTGTTTTGTTTGCCGAAAACAAACCACATCACGGCCTACAAAAACTCGCCGTCCAACCTGCGGGAACATATTGAGGTATGTAAACGTTTTATTCCAAGAGAAAGCTTGCAATGAAGTTGTCTGTGCTTTTACAGCTAGAGATAACATTGCAATAGCTATGCAGTCTAGTTAGTCAAATGACTTTCTATGGATTTGCCTCCCAAGTTGCTACAGCCTTGTCCATGGCTAACGTTTACACATAGCTAGTTAACTTGGACACCGTTAGTTAGCATGTAAAAACGGAGTTATGCTAACATGAATAACATTAACTTTAGCATGATCTTGCCAAATAAACAGAATGTAGAAATCTCTCTTTTCTAGTCACGTTAGCTACCCAATATGACTTCGAGTTTGAAAAGAGTTTGCTAGCATGTCAGGTGGAGCTTCAGCTCTACAGGTTCTACAAACTAGTCAGAAAATCCAGTCGGTTGCTTCAGAGGCATTAGGTTTAGTAAGCATTGTGGCAATAATATAACAATGCGTTGACAGAAAATTTACTTTTAATATTTAAGTATTTTTAAAAGCAAGTACTTCAGTACTTTGACTTAAGTAAAAATTTGACTGGACAACTTTGACTTGTATCCTAGGGAGTAATTTTGGGTAGGGACACTAGGGACGTGTCCCTACCAATATTCAGCCGCTACTGTGTAATCACGATCAATAAAACCGATGTCCTAACCTGAGCAATGATTATATGGCACACAAAGGGTTAAATGTATGACACTGCTAATAATCCCCCCTCTAACGTAGATATCATTCTCTGATTAGCTACCTGTTTCTCGCTAACTTACATGGTTGGCTATCCCAGCTGTCACTCCATCTGCTGTAAAAGCAGCACACTTCCCACAGCAGCCGTGACTACCCGCCCATCAACCCCCTGTATCTCACACGTACACACCTGACCTACCCCACGCACCCCCCACTCTCCGTCAGCCTACAAATTGAGCTGGACTTCAATGTCCATGCATGCTTGCTCTACGACTTGCATGCTGACTTGAGTATCATGGATGATGGCCCCCCTCCCAAGAAACGAGACATTCGTTCATTCTTCTTCAAAGTCAAGAATGTAAGTGCAGGGTTTCCGTCGAGCTTTAAAAACTCAACAAAATCCTTCTGATGTATGGAAACCCTTCATAAAAGTATTGCTGCGGCTCCTTAGGCAGGTTTAGCAACATGACAGGATGCATCAGAGCTAGGCTACTGCATAGCTGCAGAGAAAAGGAATGCTGGAGCAATGTAACTTGGTGTTAGATAATATCCTAGGTGAATGAATGTTAAATTTATAGACCTAATGGTTTTACAGAATGTAAGTAGTCAGATGTAGGCTACTGCATGGCCATGCAGATGTGCGACTTGCATTTCAGAATCGACAGCGTGACAGCCGCTGAGTCTGCTGCGTTCACCGTTTTACAGAGACCTCTTTCTACTACTACTAGGCTAGGCTAGATACAACAAATCCATGGTCCTTTACTGCCACCTACAGACGAATATTGGTAACTGCAGCATGAACATAAAAGAAGTCACAAGCACATCTGCAGTGCAAATCATAACATGTTATGAACACAGAAACAGGCAACAAAAAGACATAATATGGAAAATGGAGGGGCAACAAAAAGACAAAAAAATGGGGGGTATACTACAAATGCAATACTAATGTAATCATAATCATGCTATAATAGGCAATCACTAAATTATATATCCAAATATCATTTTAACTAAATTTGAGCTTAATTACAGAATAGAAAATGCCACCAGTAGCACCTATTTATGAGTGTCTCAATAAGGCAGTCAGTGAATTTTGAGCCCCCCCCCCCCCCCCCCCATGTCAAACAATACAGATATTGAATTTAAAAAATATATATATATATTTACAACCCTGGGATCCAAAGACCAACTCCCTAACCATTAGGCCACGGCTGCCCTCGTTAACCTATAAGATCTGCATGACATGAAATTATGATTGCTAATGGAAAAAAAACACCTTTCGGAAGCTCTGCCTTGGATCACTTTTGTGTCCCCACCAATGTCAAAATCAAAGTTACTCCCTTGCTTGTATCGGAGTAACATTTAACCAGTGAGATCTGTACTTTGTCTTAAATAATACATTTGGGTACTTTGTCCACCTCTGTTATTACATATTATGGTCCCCACTAAACTCAATGATTTCCAGTCTCCATTTTGCTTGCTTGAAAATGCCATTATTGTTCTTTTATTTTTCTGGCAATTTATAAGTTTTGAATCCACTGATTCCCTGGACATAAGTACTATAAAAAGCTTCAGTTTCTTTGATAGTTTGAGTGAATGAGACCTTGTGACATAACTGAATGAAAAATAACCAGAGAAATTGAATGGAAATCTTTATTTTAATGACTCCATTCACAGAAATCAATTATGGGATAGTGCAGAGCCGCTTTCCTGGAACTAGAGCAGGTTTTCCCAGAGGCCTCAGCTTCTGTGTGAAGTTTGCCAAACAGCGGCCTCATATGCAGCACTGTCTTTCTCGCTCTCGTTGTCACAGATGGCCTTCAAAGATCTGGGCACCATCACCCTGCGTTGTTGCTAAATCCAACTAGAACATTTAGGACCAAAAATAAACACAGCTCCTTGAATCCAAGCTCATTTCAAACAAACAGTTAATTACAGTGGACTTCTTCTGCACGGGAAACGGGCCGGGTCAAAAACTTTACCAAGATTGGTAAATAAGAGCTCGGAGGCTTTTAGCACTGAAGCATTTGCCTGGATTAGCGAAGGCTTTTAGGGAGGATTTCAGATGATTTTTCGTCCCAGATAAAAATGCTCCATTAACTCGGTTTGGTTATGCAACTTGCACATATAACTAGAAAATACACGAATAATAAAAATGAAAGCAGTGGAAATGATTTAGGATTTATTGAAATAAACAAGATGGAGTTTGTGGAACCTCAGAGTGGAGGAATTCTCTGCAGAATAATGCAGGTTCTTTCAGAATGAGGATGTGTTAGTCTTCGTTCCAGATATCTGCTGAGAAAATGCTTTTCCCCTAACAAGGAGCTCACTGGATAAGTAATGGTAATACTTGGAATGTTCTCCGATAGGAAAACACTCTTGTAGGGGTTTTGTCACTGATTCCCACTTCTCATGGGAACAAATGCCATGTGGTCATGTTTTGGGTCTAGTTTTAGTCGTCTCTGTCTCTATCCTGTCACTGGTTTGTTCCTCTATTGTGAGCACCTGTTCTGTCTTGTTCTCTATTTCCTAGTTGTGATCCTGCATGTCTTTTCGCTTTTGAATTAAGAACTTTCCTGTTCCTGTTATATTGTTGCCTACATGGGCTTTAACCTCATCTCATCTCATCATCTCTAGCCGCTTTATCCTGTTCTACAGGGTCGCAGGCAAGCTGGAGCCTATCCCAGCTGACTACGGGCGAAAGGCGGGGTACACCCTGGACAAGTCGCCAGGTCATCACAGGGCTGACACATAGACACAGACAACCATTCACACTCACATTCACACCTACGGTCAATTTAGAGTCACCAGTTAACCTAACCTGCATGTCTTTGGACTGTGGAGGAAACCGGAGCACCCGGAGGAAACCCACGCGGACACGGGGAGAACATGCAAACTCCACACAGAAAGGCCCTCGCCGACCACGGAGCTCGAACCTGGACCTTCTTGCTGTGAGGCGACAGCGCTAACCACTACACCACCGTGCCGCCCGGGCTTTAATCTATGCTGCAGAATTTGACAATGAATCTTGACTTGCACACACTAAAACATATACATTGAGTTTATGCACATGCGTCCTGCCTCCCATATCTGCATGGTACAGTAAAACACTGAACCAGTGCACTACAAAAATATGGTTCTTGGACGTCCAGAGCCGTGTTTCCATCACCAAAAGTCTACTGCAATCAAGAGAGGGTGGCTTAGTTGAAGAGATTTTGTCAGCATGATAACAACTGTAGCAACTCAAGTAATTTACATGATGGGATTTAGAAATAATTGCTGGGAAAAATAAATAAGATGGCCCTGGTTTGTGGATCCCTGGTTCTATCCTGAGCTCATGTTACTGTCTGTATGGAGGTTCGTATGTTCTCCACATGTCCATGTGTTGTTGTTTTTTGCGGCTACTGCTTCATAGAAGTGAAGCGAGGCAGTAGCCATGATGTCATTGTGTTGTAAGAATGAGTGTAACAATAGCGCACTGTGCATATGCATAAGCATTACAATCACCAGAACGGCGAATCGTGATCTCGCGATATGAACAGTTGATCTTGCCTTATCAAAGGAACACAAGAACGAGTGGCGAAGCCACTATGTCATTGTGTTGTAAGAATGAGTGCAACAATAACGAAGCTTCGTAACCAATCAGCACTTATCTTGATCAAGTTTGATTACCCGTTCGACTTCTTGATAAACTTTGGAACCAATCAGAAACAGAAACGAAATAAGATAAACCTCGTTATAACTTCGTAGTATCAGAGGATAATCGGCAGATAAACGAAATTCACCTCGTGGTTTGCCAGGGCTACCAATTCGATATCAAGTAAGTGGTGTTTATTTTAAGAAAATGTACCTTTTGATTATCACAGCTTTTGTTTGGTCTTTCTGAAAGGTCAAATGGAAGGTTTTGTAAGTTTCTTTGAGCTTTTTGGCAGATATATTGAGAAGCCGATATTAAACTTCTGCTGTTTGCTTGAATTTTATGTTTTTATTTTAGAGTCTTTACACTACACTTGTGAAACAAAATATGCTCATTGGTACTAAATAATGCTTCGAAGACAATTCATGAACAAATGCTTTCTTACTATTTTAAAAATAGAGTTCACAGCACTGTATTTTGAAAAAAAAAAAACAGTAAACAAAATTGGTAACCAAAATACTACGAGCCCTGATGCTGCTCACAGCTTGGTGATGCTTGCAAGAGATGAGGCGAGTATAATTGATAACACGTATTTATTTTTTTTGTGGTGCGGTTTCCATCAAATCCTGCGCTCTGATTGGCTGGCGAGAGGGTCCGTATCCTACGGTACAGACCCCAGTTACGGACCTCTGGCGACTCGCTCATTCACAACAACAACAAACATAGTAGCATTTTTTGTCAACATTTATCTTTTTTTATAAGATTTATTTATAAGATAATCAAAAATCTTATACATTTTTGCCAGCGTTTCTCAGGAGAATAGCATTAATTTTACAGCATGGATAGCGATAACGACAGTGTTCACAGCGAAAGCGAGTTTTACTACCCTGAGGAAGAAGAAATAAAAGAAAACATTTCAGGAGAAAGCTAAAAACCTGTAACTTGCTAATGCCGAGCAAAATCATGGCTGAATCCTAAATGACTCAATTTTGTATAAATAGGGGACTACATAGGCGGCAAAATGTAGTTTTTTTCCTGCCATGGAAGTGCACTTGTATACCGAGGAGGAAGCCATTTGCATTACAGCTATGAATGAGGATTCAAAATGGCGGCTCGGCTCGGTTTTCCCTTTCGGGCGCTCTCATTTTCTGTTAGAATTTGGTAAAGAAAAAAAAAATATTATTTACCAGCTTAACCTGGCGACTTGTCCAGGGTGTACCCTGCCTTTCACCCGTAGTCAGCTGGGATAGGCTCCAGCTTGCCTGCGACCCTGTAGAACAGGATAAAGCGGCTAGAAATAATGAGATGAGATTTACCAGCTTAAGGTCGGGCTGTATGGTGAAACACCGTGACCTCGACCTTAAATACTTTCAAGACCTTGGTCATGGTATTTCACGATACAGACCTCCCAGCTGGTAAATAACATATATATATATATATATATATATATATATATATATATATATATATATATATATATATTTACTGTATGGACATGGGATTAGAAAACAATTTTATTTATAAGCAGTAGCCACATGTACCTATAGGGTACTTGTTTTTTTTCTTGGTTCTCCATTGGATTGTCTACTTTAAATGGTCCGCTATGCAAATGCGTGTGCAGATTTTACCATGTGATAGACTGGAATGGCAAATGTCAGCCGGCTGGATAGCCATCTGGACACAAGCTGGAGTCTGATCGTCCCCAACTGAGTGATTTGGAGGAGGATATATTATGTTGAAAGATGGAAAAAAAAGAAACCATATGATTCCAGGAACATCAGTGAAGACGTCTCCACATCAGTAAATGTATGTACACAGCTTACGGTGTATTCCTGCCTTATGTCCAAGTGTTCCTGGGATAGACTCTGAATTCACTGTGACTCTGACCAGGATAAAGTGCTCACGCAAGATGAATGAATGCTTTGTGGAAGAAATAACCATTATACTGCTAATTGCATTAAAGTGCCTGGGAGCTCCATTGCTATCATTAATGCTAACAAACACTGTTTTAGCAGCTACACTTTCAGAACAAGTTAGCAGTTATACACGTTTAAAAAATCTCTCACCATATAAAACTGCTGTCTATAATGATGTCTCATATTGTGTGTAAACAATAAAGGCTTTGATTTTGGATGGTATAAAGCCAGAAATACAACTTCCACCTTTCCCTGGGCTTATCCTGACCCAAGGTTATTTCATTCCCTTGACAGAAATGGCGAAAAAAAAGTCCCAACCAAATGATATCACAGCTAGTCTGATTTCAGACTTTGTCTGACAGCTCATCATTTCAAACCCTGAGTCAACACACAAGCTGATCCACACTGAGATAAAGACTGAAATTAACTCTACATATATTGGACCATCAATCCACCAACTCAACTCGGAGCATTCTCTCACTGACGCCACGTAAGAGGTTCATATTTTACTAAAACGACACCATAGTGCTGTTAGAAAGCAGAATTTGTGGCTGCTTGTTGGACAAACTGGATAAATGTCCAGGGTTTTCTGTAAAGCACAGGAATGTGGCGTAGCTGTGCTCCGAGTTAGAAGACAGATTCAGATCTGAGCAATATCATCTGGAAACCAAGGCTCTTTATCTGAAGTAAAAGTGCTGGCTGTGCTGAAGAATCTTAACTATAGTGCACAAATGGAATTTAAACTCGACAGCTTTAAAGGGTTCAGTATGTAATATATACCACAGTGATGTTGAATTTTGGTGGCACGGTGGTGTAGTGGTTAGCGCTGTCGCCTCACAGCAAGAAGGTCCTGGGTTCGAACCCCATGGTCGGCGAGGGCCGTTCTGTGTGGAGTTTGCATGTTCTCCCCGTGTCGTGTGGGTTTCCCCCAAAGACATGCAGGTTAGGTTAACTGGTGACTCTAAATTGACCGTGAGTGTGAATGGTTGTCTATATGTCAGCCCTGTGATGACCTGGCGACTTGTCCAGGGTGTACCCCGCCTTTTGCCCGTAGTCAGCTGGGATAGGCTCCAGCTTGCCTGCGACCCTGTAGAAGGATAAAGCGGCTAGAGATAATGAGATGAGATGTTGAATTCTCAAATTTGATTGGTCAGAAGGTTTTTGATTCATTTTCTATAACAGCAACTTTGACAAAATAGTTATTTTTGACAGTTAATAAATAGAGAGAGAGAGAGAGAGAGAGAGAGAGGAATCATCCATCCATTATCCATCACCGCTTATCCTGTCCTACAGGGTCGCAGGCAAGCTGGAGCCTATCCCAGGTAACTATGGGTGAGAGGCGGGGTACACCCTGGACAAGTCGCCAGGTCATCACAGGGCTGAGACAGAGAGACAAACAATCATTCACACTCACATTCACACCTACGGTCAATTTAGAGTCACCAGTTAACCTAACCTGCATGTCTTTGGACTGTGGGGGAAACCGGAGCACCCGGAGGAAACCCACGCGGACACGGGGAGAACATGCAAACTCTGCACAGAAAGGCCCCCATCAGCCACTGGGCTCAAACCCAGAACCTTCTTGCTGTGATGTGACAGTGCTAACCACTACACCACCGTGCCGCCGAGAGGAATAATTGTTGATATAAAGTTTTCTGTTAACATTAATGGAAGGAGTCTCCGGTGTCAGAGCTTTGTTACAGTCAGGGGTAAAGCTGTTCCTTTCAGTTTTCCACCATGACATTGTCATGTAGATTATTTCCTAACTTTGAGGCTCGGTTGAATAAATTGTGGCTGTTACGACAGTTTGTTTTCTTTTTACTGGAAAAATCATCATGTTGACCTCCAAATATGAATTATGAGTGGGAATTTTGGCAAATTCTGACCTTCCAACTAATGGCTCATTTTAAAACTTGATACTGATCAGCAGAACGTGACTATGTCCATCCATTATCCGTAACCGCTTATCCTGTGCAGGGTCGCAGGCAAGCTGCAGCCTATCCCAGCAGACTATGGGTGAGAGGCGGGGTACACCCTGGACAAGTCGCCAGGTCATCACAGGGCTGACACATAGACACAGACAACCATTCACACTCACATTCACACCTACGGTCAATTTAGAGTCACCAGTTAACCTAACCTGCATGTCTTTGGACTGTGGGGGAAACCGGAGCACCCGGAGGAAACCCACGTGGACACGGGGAGAACATGCAAACTCCGCACAGAAAGGCCCCTATCTCAAACCCAGGACCTTCTTGCTGTGAGGCGACAGCGCTAACCACTACACCACCGTGCTGCCACGTGACTATGTGCGACTTGTAAAATATCACGTCTGAGTTCATGACATATAATATGAGCTTTTACCTCATTTAACTTGCCTCATTTAATTTAACTTGAATTTAAGTTAATGAGACGAAGAGTCTATGAGGTCCTGTATGTTCAAACACACTGCAGAGACATCGAAAGGGTAACACTGGCGTCTTACTGCCATCTAGTGGAACCAATGTGGAAGTGCACTGTGATGCTGAGCAGAAAGTGTCAACAAGGTACAGACTGTTTGGGTTTGTGCTGTATATTCTCCTTGCTCAGGTGATGTCCAGTTAAAAATATAATTAAGATGACTAATATTTTCCCCTCAAATTAAGGCTCTGGTTGCATTTTTTTAAATTAAAGGAGTGGTTGAGGCATAAAAGCAGAAATCTACACTCAGTGATAAACAGCAGAAAAAGGGTCCTGAGTGATTTCTGCTAGAGAAGCCTTAAGGCTAAATGAAACATCTGGAAAGGGGAATGTGGACTTTAACTGAGTTTCATGGAGAAGCTTGTTAACATTAAATACATTACCCACTGGGCGGCACGGTGCTGTAGTGGTTAGCGCTGTTGCCTCACAGCAAGAAGGTCCGGGTTCGAGCCCCGTGGCCGGCGAGGGCCTTTCTGTGTGGAGTTTGCATGTTCTCCCCGTGTCTGCGTGGGTTTCCTCCGGGTGCTCCGGTTTCCCCCACAGTCCAAAGACATGCAGGTTAGGTTAACTGGTGGCTCTAAATTGACCGTAGGTGTGAATGTGAGTGTGAATGGTTGTCTATGTGTCAGCCCTGTGATGGCCTGGCGACTTGTCCAGGGTGTACCCCGCCTTTCGCCCGTAGTCAGCTGGGATAGGCTCCAGCTTGCCTGCGACCCTGTAGAACAGGATAAAGCAGCTAGAGATAATGAGATGAGATGAGACATTATCCACTGAGCGAGAGAGGAGATAAAGATAGGAGAAATGTTATGAATAAAGTGAGAGAATCTTACAATAACACAGGCTTCAGTAACTGGATCCTGGAAATAGACACAGTAAGAGAGAGGGAGGTGTCAACCTTAAATTAGCCCCTACTTCCTGTAAAAGTGCACTATATAGGCTAGGAGCCACTGTGCAGTTTAGGATGGAGCCAGACAGTGGGGTCCTGGAGCTTTTCTCACCCCAGTGAGCAGTGTGTTCAGTCTGGACTGGGATTCAGAGGATCCTTACAGTCACTGCTGTGTGGAAATAAGGTAGGAGATAAGGGTGTGTGTGTGTGTGGGGGGGGTGCTTACTGCATGTATTGTTTATTTCTTATTAACCCTTTCTCTTAATTTCTGCATGTTTATTACAAAACAATTCCTTGAATCATGTGACGTGTATTACAATGGACACAGTAGGGGTTAAAACCTTTTGTGTGTTAAAAGTGCTGAAAAAAGAGAAACGGCTCAAATTATTTTATCCATCATGTAAACAAAACATACACACGCATGCGTGCGCGCACACACACACACACACACACACGTCATGGCTGGAAAAAGAGTGGTGTGTGGGGACCTCATGGTAAAAAATAGAGTGGCTTTAACATGAGAGGTGCAGGTGGCCAAAATCATAGCTGCTCTTGCACACACACACACACACACACACACACACACACACAGGGTGTTTGTCACACTGTAACACATATTTCATCAGAAAATATATTTTATTCTATTCATAACGAAGACACATGGCAAGCATCTTCAGTTAGCAATTTTTTTTTTTAATTTTAGGTTTTCTTTATTATTTTTTTGTAGAATTTACATTATTTTTCCTGTTTTTATATACTTATTTGTATTTTTTTATTTGTAAAACATTGAGTTGCATTTTACTACATCAAAGGTGCTATATTTTTCATTATTATTATTATCCATCCATCCATTATCTGTAGCCGCTTATCCTGTTCTACAGGGTCGCAGGCAAGCTGGAGCCTATCCCAGCTGACTACGGGTGAAAGGCGGGGTACACCCTGGACAAGCCGCCAGGTCATCACAGGGCTGACACATAGACACAGACAACCATTCACACTCACATTCACACCTACGGTCAATTTAGAGTCACCAGTTAACCTAACCTGCATGTCTTTGGACTGTGGGGGAAACCGGAGCACCCGGAGGAAACCCACGCGGACACGGGGAGAACATGCAAACTCCGCACAGAAAGGCCCTCGCCGGCCACGGGGCTCGAACCCGGACCTTCTTGCTGTGAGGCGACAGCGCTAACCACTACACCACCGTGCCGCCCCTATAATTATTATTTTATACCTATTATAAAACTAATATTTAGCACTACAATATATCCACAGGTTTAGTCTATTGAATATTAGCATGTAGTAATAATAATAATAATAATAATAATAATAATAATAATAATAATAATTCTTATGTTGTTTTCCAGACAGTAGAAGCCAGACATTGCTTTTGCTTTAACTGACCAAATACCATAATGGTCACAGCACTGAGTTTGAGAGGTGTTATATATTAAGTCAAACTAATGAGATAATGTATCAGAATAACGAGACAATAACCTGAAATTGAGATATTAAGTTGAAATAATGAGAGATGAAGTTTTGAATTCATATTTTAAATGATCGAAAAAGTTTAAAGAAGTAGATACGACATCAAAATAACATGATAACTTGAAATAATGAAAATAACAAGAAAACAGCAAGCAATTAACTTGAAATTATGAGATCATCATCTTCTCTCGGCTGCTCCCGTTTGTCAGGGGTCACCACAGCAGATCTGTTCCACATATTTGATTTGGCATAGGTTTTACACTGGATGCCCTTCCTAATGCAACCCTCCCCAATCTATCTGGGCTTGGGACCAGCACTAAGTATATGCTGGCTTGTACAACCCCAGTGGCTGGGTATTTTACTTAACCCACATGTCTTTGGACTGTGGGGGAAACCGGAGCACCCGGAGGAAACACAAACAGACATGGGGAGAACATGATAAACTTCATACAGAAAGGCCCCAACAGCCGTGGGGTTCAAACCCGGAACCTTCTTGCTGTGAGGCGAAAGTGCTAACCACTACACAACCATGCTGCCTGAGTTGAAATAATGGCATACTACATCAAAATAACAAGATAATAACCTGAAATAATGAGATACTCATTATTTAATCTAAAAAGTTGAAATAATGACATACAATATCAAAGTAATAATGAGATATTAAATCGAGATAATGAGATAGTACTTCACAATTTCGTCACAACTTGTGCGTCAGGGCTGAATCTGGTTAAAACTGGTGAGCAGTCTGAATAGTGTGAAAGTAAACATTTTACAGTCCATGCACTTGTTTGACATTTAACTCTCTAAGTTTAGTTGTGATAATGTGAAGATAAATGTACACTAATACTGAGAATAGTTAAATATGTACACCTGCACTAAACACCCAGACGTATGATTCATTAACCATTACCATGTCAGAAACAGTGACACTGATGACAGCAGGACTTTCACGTGCCTTCCTGTAGGTCTCGGTTCCTCTCTCCACGGCTCAGCTGTTGAAGCCTGTTTCTCTCACGCCGAGCTGTTTGTGGCTCAGATGCATGAATGTGACATCTGAGCAAGCAGCTGGCTCGGCCGTGCTTTCTGGGGTTTACGCAGCTGTAGCGATGATCTTAAAGAGTCAGAACTGATGTCAAACACAACCAGGTGTGTGTTCATGGGTGAAACAATGTGATAATCATAGCTTATGTTTAGGTCCCTTCATAAAGTAAGGAAAAAAAACCACACAATGCGTCACGCAATTATCAGAAAATACTATAATGAACGATGAAATGGTGTGATAAAGCCAATCTGCAGTCAGTGTGTAAGGATTCGTGATATGTCAAAAGGATCTTAACTGTGAATTTTGCATTTTTGAGTGATACACAGTACTGTGCAAAAGTCTTCGGCCCACTCATTTTTTCATACAAACTTTGTTATAGATTTCTATTTTATGACTTCTACATTATCGAGTCAGTACAAAAACATTTTAGAGTCCAAACGTTTGTTTTCCAGCACAAAATTAAATGTTACAGGAACTTTTTTTTTTGTATCTGAGCAGCGTATTACATAAGAGAGCACTTTTCAGATTAAAAAAGTAAACATAATGAAGGCTGCTGGGTTTTGGTGCAAAATGAAGAAGCGAGTGTGACAGTCAACGTGTCCAGAAGAACTGTGGCTGGTTCTGCAAGATGCTCAGTAAAACCTACAGCTCATTTCCGCATAAAACTGCACTCACTGTACCGGAGACTACTGTTTTTTAAAGCAAAAGGTCATCTCACACCAAATATTGACTTTCATTTATTTCATTTATTATGCCGTACTGCTGTTTATCTCATCTCATTATCTCTAGCCGCTTTATCCTTCTACAGGGTCGCAGGCAAGCTGGAGCCTATCCCAGCTGACTACGGGCGAAAGGCAGGGTACACCCTGGACAAGTCGCCAGGTCATCACAGGGCTGACACATAGACACAGACAACCATTCACACTCACATTCACACCTACGCTCAATTTAGAGTCACCAGTTAACCTAACCTGCATGTCTTTGGACTGTAGGGGAAACCGGAGCACCCGGAGGAAACCCACGTGGACAACATGCAAACTCGCCGGCCACGGGGCTCGAACCCGGACCTTCTTACTGTGAGGCGACAGCGCTAACCACTACACCACCATGCTGTTTATAGTATTTTTTTTTAATGCTGAAACATTTCATTTAATTATTTTTTATTTTTCAGCCATTTTTGGTCTACAGCATTTTCTTTATGTGTGTGTATACACACACACACACACACACACACACACACATATATATATATATATATATATATATATATATATATATATAACAGTTATTCCACAAAATCGAGTCGTACTGTATTTGAGCTGATAGCCAATGAGGCGCGTAGCACCAAGTTGGTTATAAGCCATGTATGATGAGATTGAGTGGAATAACTGTTTTATTTTATCCACAGTCACTGGATTTTGAGAAACAGAACATTTTTATTTTTATGTTTTGCAAATTTGATAATTAAAAACTTTATACAAAACGTAGGACAAAATCATTTCTGCTTAGAATGTAAACAAAATGGCAAAATGACAGTAGCAATTTGTGGAAAAAAATGCAATAATAATATTAATAATCATAATAATAATTCTTGAAAAATAAAAAAGATACGTTCTTACCATCAAATATTTTTATTCCATATTTTGTTGCTTTTTTATATTTTGGGTTTTTTTGTTTTCGAGTAGAGTTTTTATTTTGTCCTCAGTTGGTTCAATAACACGCGCCGCCATTTTCTTCTTCTTTAAGGTTTTTGGCAGTTTGACACCACTGACTGGGCTGGAGTGTGGAACAGAAGATAACGGGGGAGGAAAACTATATTCTCTGAGCTATTTATGTTTCTTTTAAATACTTGATAAAGTGATTTTATACACACACACACACACACACACACACACACACACACACACACGGCACGGTAAATATAATTCTTTTTTGTGCTGTATTTAATGAATATTCTTTTTTGAAAGTGTTTTTTTTTTTCTTGTAAGCTTAGTAAGCACTGTTTGTCAGGGAAAGTAATGTAATGCATTTTATAACAGAAATAGAAAGCCATGAAATTAATTCTTATTACATGTTTACAATTTTAAACCTTTTTCAGCTTTGAACCCAAAGGTGCTCATATGACATTGGTAAATAACACAGCTGCTAAATAGCTTATAATCACATGACCCCACTTTCAGCTTCTCTCTACTAGACGCTTGCATATTATAGGATTTATTTTAAGCCTCTGTGATTTGTTTTTAAGCTCTTAATGGGTGAGAAGTCTCTTACACCACCGATTCGCTTGCCTTATTCTGCATTGACGTCCCAGAAGGGTTTGGATCAGTTCCATTGAGCTGTTCCTTGTTCTGGGTTGAAGTTTAAGGATGGCTGTATGACCCTGCATGATGTAATGTGCTTTATAAATAAACACTGGTTACTTATTGGCTTACCTATGCGATAAACCTTGTATCTGTACGGTTAGAATGAACATTCTGAAACAAGTCCTCTCACAATCTTACTCCTCTGCCATTTTCAGCACCACTTATCATTTAAACCTACTCCATGTTTACCATCAACACATAAATATAAATGAAATATTCAACCTGAAGCAGTTTCATCCTAAACACTCAAATCTATTTAGTCGCTGTCATTTCCCAACCGTAGTTACTCTTTGAGATTCAGTGTTGAACATGGTAACGCAACCCAAGCAGGGATTGTTACAGGAACGCTCTTGCATCATGCAATGCATTTGCACTTGTTATATTTACTCCTCGGAGGCAGGAAGCTATTTTGACCAGTCTGTTGCCAGACCGCTTCATCATATATCACTGCCTGCTCGGGTTATTTCTACTGCAGAGGCTTTAAACACACCCCAGTGTTGAGAGCTTTGAAAAACAGCCATAGCCGTCTGTCCGAGAGCTTTGTTTTGCTTTTGATTTCCCACATTTCTCAGATTTTATGACTTAAGTTCTTCTCTGATGGTTTAGACCATTTTTCAACTCAGATTCACAGCAATGTGGAACTGTGTGTCGTTTCAGCATGACAAGAATTATTACCTAACCAGAACACAAAGAATGAATTGATACGAGAGAAACATTATTAAAACGATTGCTGTTATAGAACATGAATCAACAACTTCTGGCCAATCAGATTTGAGAATTTAACAGATAACTTTTAACTTCTCGCCTCACAGCAAGAAGGTTCTGGGTTCGAGCCCTGTGGCTGACGGGGGCCTTTCCGTGTGGAGTTTGCATGTTCTCCCCGTGTCCGCGTGGGTTTCCTCCGGGTGCTCTGGTTTCCCCCACAGTCCAAAGACATGCAGGTTAGGTTAACTGGCTACTCTAAATTGACCGTAGGTGTGAATGTGAGTGTGAATGGTTGTCTGTGTCTATGTGTCAGCCCTGTGATGACCTGGCGACTTGTCCAGGGTGTACCCTGCCTTTCGCCCGTAGTCAGCTGGGATAGGCTCCAGCTTGCCTGTGACCCTGTAGAACAGGATAAAGCGGCTAGAGATAATGAGATGAGATGAGATGAGACTGCTGTTACAGAACATGAATCAAGAACTTCTGGCCAATCAGATTTGAGAATTTAACAGATAACTTTTAACTTCTCGCCTCACAGCAAGAAGGTTCTGGGTTCGAGCCCTTTGGCTGACGGGGGCCTTTCCGTGTGGAGTTTGCATGTTCTCCCCGTGTCCGCGTGGGTTTCCTCCGGGTGCTCCGGTTTCCCCCACAGTCCAAAGACATGCAGGTTAGGTTAACTGGCTACTCTAAATTTCCCATAGGTGTGTGTGTGTGTGTGTGTGTGTGTGTGTGTGTGTGTGTGTGTGTGTGAGTGTATATATATAAAATTAACATTATCTTTCTTTTTTTTTATTGATTCATATAGCTCATAGTCTGATGCTAACAGAGCTTCTAAATGTAATGCTTTTGACATCTGGTGTTATTTCCTCGGTTATATAAGACAGTCCCACCCATGTCCAATAATGGAGCAGACACAGACTCAGAGATTAGCAACAGCACCGCTGGGTGTGAATCTCACAGTCTGCTGTATTCAGGGTGTCGGAGATGAGTGCAGCGTCCTCAGTTTCCTTCAGGCTGACGGTGCTGAGAGACCCACTACACCACGATGCCTGATTTCACCCTTCCTCGGGCTCTTACACACATTTACACACATGTACATACAGTTGTTGTTCTTTTTATGGGGAAGAATGAAAAAAAAAGCATAATTTGGTGCACAAGTTTTAATTTATTTTGAGCTTTCTGAAATCAACAGAGGTCAGAAATATACATACAAGGTCAAAATATATACATTCACCGACTCAGATTATTAAATCAGCAGTGCTGAAAGTTCCAAAATGTCTTTTAACTTGCCAAGGTCTCTTAACTTCCTGTTAGTGATCATGATTGACTACAGCTGGTAGCTTCTCTCTGCCAACATAAAAAGGTTGTTGTTGTTGTTGTTGTTTTGACAAGTTATTGGGAGGTATAGCCACTTTGTCAAGCCACTTTTCTGGAAGAAGACCCAAACTGTCATCCTCAGCTGACAGGAAATAGGTTCAGATAGTCAGGAACCACCAAGGCAAAGGCCTGTCATAAACTGGAAACTACTGGAACACTGTCTACAGTCAAGCGAGTTTTACATCGCCACGGACTGAGAGGCTGCTGTCCAAGAAAGACATCCCTGCTCCAAAATCGACAACTCCAAGCTCAAATAAAGTTTGCCGCTTACCACATGGACAAAGAAAAAGCATTCTGGATGAAATTTTTTTCATCAGATAAGACAAAGGATGGATTGTTTGAACACAATGATCAGAGGTATGTTTGGAGGAGTAAATGTGAGATATTCAACCCCAAGAACACTCTACCAACTGTTAAGCAACTGTTAAAGGAAAATTCTGGGATTTTTTAACCTGGGCCTAAGTATGTTGATCTGTCTGTTTGTCCTCTAGCGTCATCATTTCATGACCAATCTTTGCCAAAATGCACAGGACAACTCATTTGGGTCACACAAAGACATCGTTAGTTTTTGGTGGGTCAAGGTCAAAGGTCAAGGTCACCAAGGTCAAATCTTATAAAAACACCTAATTGGCCATAACTTCCGTTTCTTTGTGATTTTCGCAAGTATTGTGCTCTGCACGGCTTTTCATTGTTTTATTTTTCTCTTCTTCCAGTCTCTGATGCAGCACCTTGTTCAGTGCCTGTAGTTGATTAGCATATAGGGGCTGTTTTTTGAAGTTGTCAGACACGTACAGTACAATCACATTATGAGTGTGTCAGTGGCAAAAAGAAGCGGATTACTTTGACACAGATGTTTGCCTGATAGGATTATGTGTATAGACATTTTGCACATGCAATAATGTTCTAACTCAATACTGGACTAATTTTAATAGTTTTTGCCCCTAGTAAATATTTGGACCCATCCATCCATCCATCCATTATCTGTAGCTGCTTATCCCGTACAGGGTCGCGGGCAAGCTGGAGCCTATCCCAGCTGACTATGGGCGAGAGGCAGGGTACACCCTGGACAAGTCACCAGGTCACTGAAGGGTATTTGGACCCAAAGAGATGGGAAAATAGGGTCCAGGTTAAAAAGAAAAATACAATAATTTGCTTTTAAGCATGGTTAAACAAAGTGTGTGAAGTCTACAGCTAAATGGCTGAAACTTTGGAACACAATTGGGTGTTCCAACAAGACATTGACCCCAAGCACATGAAAGCTGGTTGTGGAATGGATAAAGCAGGCTAACATTAAGCTTAGGTAATGACCTTCCCAAAGTCCTGCCCTCAACCCTATCAAATCAAAAATATGTGGACTGTGCTTAAAAATCAGGTCTGTACCAGGAAACCAACAAATTTCAAACACTGGCCTGCTGAACAAGAGAGTGAATATCAGACATGATGAAAGATTCACTGAGTCAAATACTGACCTACTGAAACAGAGACGAGTGAATCTTGTCCAAGATGAAAAATTCACTGAGGCAAACACTGACTTGCTGAACAAGAGAGAAATGAATCTTGGTCATGACTGAAAGAGTCATTGAATCAAACTCTGAAATCTAAATGACAGCAAATATCAGCCATGATGAAAGATTCACTGAGTCAAACACTAACCAAGTGCACCAATTGAGTTAAACATCATAAAGTTGGTTATAGATATGTGGATATGCAGGGCCGCTGACAGCTTTGGCTGGGCCCGGGACAAAATGCTCTGAATGCCCCCCGGGCCAACCCACACACACACCCACCTCTCTTATCCCAGTCTCTACTCACTCCAACCCTTAAATGACAGGTATTCAAAAACCATTCAACCGGTCAACAACCATCTCATTTTAGCATTTCAACATTTTTACAGTTTTAACATTTCCTTAGTCTGCAACTATTCAGGTGCGAAATGCAATGCGCCGGACTTTTGTTGTGCGTGCATGCGTACTGTCCAGTGTGAAAAGCAGAGAAGAACACACCGCTCGAGAAACGGTGGGATATGATTGCGGGCTAATGTGAATATTCTTAGCTTCAATCAGATATATGAAACACAATGTTATTAAGCTGTTGTGGTTATGAAATGATTCAATGCCCTGTGCGTTTGATATGGTGTTCAGTGTGACTTGCTCTCCCCTCGTTTGTAACATGAATTGCGTGCCGCGCGTGCCTTGGTTGGGGTTACTTTACGGGGCTGGAAAAAGTTGGCTGTGTCTTACTGGCTCAGCTGCCCCACTGCCTTTGCTAGTACCTGCTGCATCATCCAAATCTTTTTAAAATATTTATGCAGTGAGCCCCTGAGTCTCTTGGTTTCTTCCTCTCTTTTTCTCTTTTCTTTTCTTTTCTGTGCTCCTGACTTGTGCATGTTGGCAAATGGCACGCACGCCGATTGTCGAAGCGCTATGATCGAACGATGTCGTTTTTTTCCCCTTAATCAAAGAGTCAGACCAAACCATTTTTGCATTAGGGGTGGTAGGGGGTTCTTGACGCCTTTTTCAAAGACAATAAAGGCAAAAGATCTAGAAATCATTTATTGAATGCAAATATAGCACATTTCTCCCCCAAATCAACACATTTTGAAATGAAATAAAATAATCGCAACTTCATGAGAGCCCAGTTCTGGGCCCTCCCCATTCCTGGGCCCGGGACAACATACCCGTTTGTCCCCCCCTGTCGGCGGGCCTGTGGATATGTATAGATATGTGGATATGTATAGATATGTGGATATGCAGTGGTGAACCGTTACTATTAGAGCTGGGACTTCAGCTCAGCCAAACCTTAGCCAGACACCAAAACAGCAACAGGGCAAAGGATTTTGCAAGGGATGAGCAGCAGGGCCAGGCAGCTCTGTTTTGTGTAGTTGTCGATGTTGCTTTCAAAAGTAACTAAGTAAATTACAGAGGGAAATGAATACTTAAGTCTGAATGAAAAATATTGTGACGAGTGTGCGTGGAAGAAGAGTCTGGAGACAGAAATCTTAGTTTCTTGGTCATTAGCCTGTGCTACTTGCTCTCGATAGCACCGGCTTGACCACTTTATTAGCATTCGCTAACACTACTGATGAACACTACGCTGGCTGGAAGGTTACTTTACTGCCGCGCTAACGGTGTCGATTCGTGGTTAAGCTCGTGTTGGCCTTCGAGAAGGTCGAGGGCAATAAATTTTTGGACCCTTCCACTATAGATCAAAATCTGATTGGTTAATTCATCTGTCACTTCCTACATAAACATACACTGCCATGGCCTTCTGTCCTGGCAATGAAGTCCTGACCAGTGAGTGAGCCAGCTCTAAACTCTTCTCAGCCTAGAGACAACAAACAAAAAATTCTCATTGGATAACTCGATTTTAATGTTTTCAGGACAGTAACCCTTTCATTTCTGAAGAAAATTTGATAGAAAATGAGGCCAAGTTAGAACAAGAAGACAGTCATCTATATTCCCCTCCCTATATACCAAGTTTCAAGATATTACTTGTCACATTTTTCAAGTTCTGCTGCAGGAAACCAACCCTACCTCATTACACTGACCTCAGCAGCCCATGGCATAAACCCACCAGATCTTTGGTCCAGGTGAGCTAAAAATTAAAATTTCTCACATTTCTTAGTATCAAAAGGCACATATACATTACTTAATCAACACATATACCAACTTTCAAGACCGTACCGCTCACAGTTTTCAAGTAATGCTCTAGAAACAAAACCTACCCCTAAGACTAACCTGAGAGACTAAGTCTGAAATTATTTCCATGGAAACATGAAAAATTTAAATTTCTAAAATTTCTTCATATGAAAAGGCGCATCTACATCACCTTGTTAACATGTATACCAAGTTTCAAATCTGTATCATGAATAGTTTTGGATATATGCTCCGGAAACGAACATTGTTCTTAGAAACTAAGTCAAAATCTAATTTTTATGTAAAAATTTGAAAAATACTTTTTTAAAAAAAATCCAAAATAGCAAAAGGCACCAGTCCACATGTTGCCTGATATGTATACAAAGTTTAATGAAGATATCTTCAGTAGTTTTATAGATATGGCCTGGAAACGAAAACATGACCGGACGGCTGGACGGACAGACCCCGTTTCTATATCTCTCGCCAAACTTTGCTTGGGCAGGGGATAATTAGAAGAGAATAATTATAATGAAATTATGAAAGAATGAAAGCAATTAAAGAATGAAAGAAATTAAATATAATTTTTGAAATGCTGATATGTTTGGGCCTTCTATGAAGGGCTAGAAGGCCCTGACGGTTCCCTTCTGGTGTTTCAGTTTTATGGTTTGCAATAATGAAGACTCGTGTGCATGGCAGTGACCAATACCAAATTTATTCAACTTAGCGAATCTTTGAAAAACACAAAATTGTTTACAAAACAAATATATCTACTGTCTAGTCCCAAGGCCAGGACTAAAGGAATGTCCCCATCTGCACGATACTCTTGATTCTCTGGAACTATTTCCTGTCGCCAATCTGTATTTTACTCCTTATATTTGCTGATCTTTATCACCTCATGGTAGTTTATTTCATACACGTAGGCTCTGATAAGAGGTCCAGTAGTCTAAACTGGAGCTGCTGATCCCATAACTGCTGCTGAGAAGAAATGAAAGGAAGATGGAGGACTAATCGCTGCTATCTTTGACTGTAATAAGTCTGTAGAGGATGGCAATTTCTCACCCAGCAGAAACAGATGTAGGTCAACTCGGGATATGGCTCAGGTTCTCTCCTCCTCCTTCCTCTCTCTCTCAGGCTTTCCCTCTTTATTTGTGTGTCCATCTAGAAAATGCAGTTCATTGTGTTTTTACTGACTACTCTTCTGTTAAATGACATCATGATGCACACATCATGTGTTCCCAGACAGAAGGGTTGCCAGATCTCAGTAACATTTCCGGTTCAACTATAATTATTTCAGAATCCACACAAAATGACCTGAAACTAGCCCAAAAAGTCTGGTCATTGGAAAGGGAGAAGCGTTTTTCTTCCTTTTGTTGGTCTTTGGATGGGAAACAAGTTCACCAAGCATTTCTGATTTGTAGTATGTGTGATTTTTTTTTCATCATCTAGTATGACTATAATCCACTCCATAACCCCCATTTCCTTTTCCCAATTGTTGCAATATGTCGTACAACAAAAATGTTTCTTTCCATCATAAATACAACCCCGATTCCCAAAAAGTTGGGACAAAGTACAAATTGTAAATAAAAATGGAATGCAATGATGTGGAAGTTTCAAAATTCCATATTTTATTCAGAATAGAACATAGATGACATATCAAATGTTTAAACTGAGAAAATGTGTCATTTAAAGAGAAAAATTAGGTGATTTTAAATTTCATGACAACACCACATCTCAAAAAAGTTGGGACGAGGCCATGTTTACCACTGTGAGACATCCCCTTTTCTCTTTACAACAGTCTGTAAACGTCTGGGGACTGAGGAGACAAGTTGCTCAAGTTTAGGGATAGGAATGTTAACCCATTCTTGTCTAATGTAGGATTCTAGTTGCTCAACTGTCTTAGGTCTTTTTTGTCGTATCTTCCGTTTTATGATGCGCCAAATGTTTTCTATGGGTGAAAGATCTGGACTGCAGGCTGGCCAGTTCAGTACCCGGACCCTTCTTCTATGCAGCCATGACGCTGTAATTGATGCAGTATGTGGTTTGGCATTGTCATGTTGGAAAATGCAAGGTCTTCCCTGAAAGAGACGTCGTCTGGATGGGAGCATATGTTGCTCTAGAACCTGGATATACCTTTCAGCATTGATGGTGTCTTTCCAGATGTGTAAGCTGCTCATGCCACACACACTAATGCAACCCCATACCATCAGAGATGCAGGCTTCTGAACTGAGCACTGATAACTTGGGTCGTCCTTCTCCTCTTTAGTCCGAATGACACGGCATCCTTGATTTCCATAAAGAACTTCAAATTTTGATTCGTCTGACCACAGAACAGTTTTCCACTTTGCCACAGTCCATTTTAAATGAGCCTTGGCCCAGAGAAGACGTCTGCGCTTTTGGATCATGTTTAGATGCGGCTTCTTCTTTGAACTATAGAGTTTTAGCTGGCAACGGCGGATGGCACGGTGAATTGTGTTCACAGATAATGTTCTCTGGAAATATTCCTGAGCCCATTTTGTGATTTCCAATACAGAAGCATGCCTGTATGTGATGCAGTGCCGTCTAAGGCCCCGAAGATCATGGGCACCCAGTATGGTTTTCCGGCCTTGACCCTTACGCACAGAGATTCTTCCAGATTCTCTGAATCTTTTGATGATATTATGCACTGTAGATGATGATATGTTCAAACTCTTTGCAATTTTACACTGTCGAACTCCTTTCTGATATTGCTCCACTATTTGTCGGCGCAGAATTAGGGGGATTGGTGATCCTCTTCCCATCTTTACTTCTGAGAGCCGCTGCCACTCCAAGATGCTCTTTTTATACCCAGACATGTTAATGACCTATTGCCAATTGACCTAATGAGTTGCAATTTGGTCCTCCAGCTGTTCCTTTTTTGTACCTTTAACTTTTCCAGCCTCTTATTGTGTCCCAACTTTTTTGAGATGTGTTGCTGTCATGAAATTTCAAATGAGCCAATATTTGGCATGAAATTTCAAAATGTCTCACTTTCGACATTTGATACGTTGTCTATGTTCTATTGTGAATACAATATCAGTTTTTGAGATTTGTAAATTATTGCATTCTGTTTTTATTTACAATTTGTACTTTGTCCCAACTTTTTTGGAATCGGGGTTGTACACTGTCTGTCCACGCATACACTTTTATTCGTCATTGCCAATGTTTGTGCAAATTGGTAAGATATAAGTTTTTGCCTTATTAAGTTCAAGACAGAGAAAATAAAACAAAGGATTATGAGTGAGCGAATGTTTATAGCTGCTATAACATACAGTAAGTGATCTTGTCTTGCAGATGTTCCACAACATTAAGTGCCACTATAAACTAATTTAAAAAAAAAAGACAAAAAACAATTCATGCTTCAAGAGGGGGGTAATCAATCACCTTTGCGGTGGTAACAGTGACTGCACTTATAGTTACAGTACATTATATGCTGTGGAATATTCAGGAAACAAGTTACTTCCTGTTATCATTTTAAAAGTAGCCAGAAAGAGAAGTCAATCTTAAAGAGTTAAAATGGAGGACACACAGGAAATAGTGAATAAATTCCACTCTCAAGGGAGAGTCGGGCTAAGGGTCGCTCCTCCTAACTTACAGCTATCTCTCTCATTTGGTTTCTCACGTGCTCATCAGTCAGTTTACATTATGCTCTCCAAAAGCCAGAGCAGAGAAACATTACTGCTAGGGACAGACGAGGAGAGAGACACAGAGAGATACCGTAGAAGCTGTGTACAGCTGCTCGCTTTCGTCAGAATGAGGGAAATTATCGAGTTTTTGTTTCTAGGTACAGGACCAATGACGACAGACCTGACACTTCTGACTCGATAAAAAAATGGTAATCTTCTGTATGCTTGTTTTTCCAATTTCAACTGGGTGCATACGTGCTCTTTTATACATATACGTGACATATACATATTTATACATAATGGCGTTGTTGTTGTGAAGTCATTTCAGTTTGTCGGAGTTTTGTTAGAGATAATGCAGGGGTTTAAACCTTGCAGGACTGAGTGCACTGAGGTATTTGGTCATCTGGTAAATGTCCTAAAACACAAGGCAGTTGTGTGGACAGTGTTTACGCTGTGTAGCAATAAGCGCCATGGTAACGCTTTATATTAACACTGTTATTTACAAACTGTCGTGTACTGAATTATGTAACATGGACAAACCAAGTAGTTAACATTTGTAGTGTATAATAAAGTAGCTTCTTGATGGTTAATTGCCTGAATGGTAATGTAACATTTATTTCTCGTCAGTTGATCACTATTACTAATTTGTATGTACTCAACTGTGTGTAATGCTGAAGTTTAACAACGCTGGTTAACGTTAATGCAGAAAGTAATGCGGTTAAAGTCTCATCTCATCTCATTATCTCTAGCCGCTTTATCCTGTTCTACAGGGTCGCAGGCAAGCTGGAGCCTATCCCAGCTGACTACGGGCGAAAGGCGGGGTACACCCTGGACAAGTCGCCAGGTCATCACAGGACTGACACATAGACACAGACAACCATTCACACTCACACTCACACCTACGGTCAATTTAGAGTCACCAGTTAACCTAACCTGCATGTCTTTGGACTGTGGGGGAAACCGGAGCACCCGGAGGAAACCCACGCGGACACGGGGAGAACATGCAAACTCCGCACAGAAAGGCCCTCGCCGGCCACGGGGCTCGAACCCAGGACCTTCTTGCTGTGAGGCGACAGCGCTAACCACTACACCACCGTGCCGCCTGCGGTTAAAGTAATTGGGAAATTTCCTTTAGACTCTTTAATAAATAGATCTGTAACCTGTCCATCTTTATATTTGAGATAAATAAGATGCTCATCTTGATACACATTCAACAATCAGATATCTAAGCAATGCATTTAAAGCAGTGATTTAATATGATATAGTTTCGAGCTGTGATATGACGTGATTCAGTATTGTGGTGTTTGATTTAGTCACACCTCGTTCATTAAGACTGATGGGCACAGCAGCCAAGCCTCCAATGATAATAATAACAGGCAGAGAAGCCACACTTCCTTCACTACAACTGAGAGACCGAGTTAGGCCACACCTCCAGTAATAATAATAATAATAATAATAATAATGAAGCAAATAGAGAAGATTGGTGCCTCCACTGAGCTGAAGGTGGATATTGCAAGATTGTGGAGAATGTCCAAGAGTAAGGTAGCAGTGATATCAGTGGTGATTAGCGCCTTAGGGTCAATACCACTGAAGTTCAAGGATTATTTAGAACAGCTTGGAATCTGATATGATCTATGGATTTTGCAGAAGTCAGCCCTTTGGGGTACAGCTAGCATATTGAGAAAAGTATTTTCTGTCTGAGGCCCTTGTTGAGGCTTGACAGACAAGTAAACATACCAGTGTAAAGACACTGTGCAACATGGAAGGAAGGAAGGAAATAAATAAATAATAGGGACGGCAGCACGGTGGTGTAGTGGTTAGCACTGTCACCTCACAGCAAGAAGGTTCTGGGTTCGAGCCCAGCAGCCAGCGAGGGTCTTTCTGCGTGGAGTTTGCATGTTCTCCCCGTGTCTGTGTGGGTTTCCTCCGGGTGCTCCGTTTTCCCCCACAGTCCAAAGACATGCAGGTTAGGTTAACTGGTGACTCTAAATTGACCGTAGGTGTGAATGTGAGTGTGAATGGTTGTTTGTCTCTCTGTGTCAGCCCTGCGATGACCTGGCGACTTGTCCAGGGTGTACCCCGCCTCTCACCCATAGTCAGCTGGGATAGGCTCCAGCTTGCCCGCGACCCTGCACAGAATAAGTGGTTACGGATAATGGATGGATGGATGGATGGATGGATGGATGGATGGATGGATGGATGGATGAATAATAATAATAGGGAGAGAAGTGCCACCTCCACTACAGCTGACAGGCACAGCTAGGCCATTAAAGCAAAGCAGATTGTGAAATCCCTACTATGACTAATACAGAGCCATTTATTATCAGTTCGTCATTCAGCTAGCTGTAGTAGTAGAAAAACAGGGAAAGCGTTTGAGTTTTGGAAGTTTTAGCATAAAACTGTAAGTATTTCAGGGCCTTTTTCTTCTGTGTAATGACATTTTGTTTGCCTTTTTCCATGGAAGCGCTAAGCCACGCCACTTATTTTTCACTCATTTATTACTCTCACTTTAAGAATAACAAACAGTGTTAATCACTGCAAAGCCTAATGAGAAAACCATCCACTTCGTCTTTTTCTAATCAACATGGTTTTGTTAGAATAACAGGTTCACTGCTACCTGCTGGTCTGATTAACCTCGGTGTGTTTGTTTGGGAAAGAACCAGCCGACCGTGTTTAGTATAATTACATGGTTATTACTGTTTACAGGCAAACCTGGAGCCCAATATGCTAATGTGAAG
Organism: Neoarius graeffei; assembly: GCF_027579695.1. NCBI lineage: Eukaryota > Metazoa > Chordata > Actinopteri > Siluriformes > Ariidae > Neoarius > Neoarius graeffei. The sequence goes on from NC_083581.1 coordinate 40,987,342, forward strand.
CTTAAACAGACATGAATGAATGTGCAGTCAGTGTGAAGCAGAGTAATTTAATAAGTAATTACATGATGGAAAAAAACAAGTGAGGAAAATTAGAAAATGGATAATCTATGAGATTTCCATTTATGCATCTTAGATTCAGGAAATATACTGGAGATGTTTCTTATCAACTGAAAGCAATAGGAGTGATAATACATAATGCATAAAACTGTGCTAAGTCAATATCCAGTGATATTACATGGCTTTGTTGAATACTGGATTCTGATTGGTCAGTTATGGTATTCAATAAAAGACTGCTGTTATGAATAACAGACTTTTGCTATGGACACAGTTCTGATCATAGACTCTGGAGGACCACGTTTAAGCATATTAATCCACAGAAAGCAGTCTGGTAAATTTTCTTGCTTTAATAATCAAATTAAAAACGTACGCTTCACGTCAGGGTGCAGCATCACCTTTAGGGTTTTCGCAATGACTGGCTTGCTGTGCATTATCCCTTACTTAAATCAGAATACAGTTGCAGTCAGATGTTTACATACACAGACATGAATATCATCATAGACATGAATATCAGGGAAATATTTGGCTTTCAATTATTTGGGTTTTCTGAAATCAACACGGGGTTAAAAAATGTACATACAGTACGCCCACTTAGATTGTTTCAGTGCGTTGAAAGTTCCAAAATGATTTTTAACTTGCTAAGGCCACTTAACTTCCTGTTAGTTATCCTAATTGACTATAGCTGGTAGTTTCTCTGTGCCAATATAAAAAGGGTCTGTTTGACAGCACTGATTGGATTGACCAACATACAGTACAATGGGAAAGTCCAAGGAGCTTAGTGCAGATCTGAGAAAGAGGAGCACAGATTTATACAACTCAGGAATGTCTATTGGAGTCATTTCTAAACAACTTCAGATTCCGAGATCATCAGTTTAAAAAATTGCATGTAAGTACAAGTTATTGGGAGGTGTGGCCACTTTGCCAAGCCATTTTGCTGGAAGAAGACCCAAAATGTCAGGGTCAAGAACAACCCAGGAACCACTAAGGCACAGGCCTGCCATGAACTAGAAGCTGCTGGAACACTATCTACAGTCAAGTGAGTTTTACGTCTCCATGCACTGAGAGGCTGCCATCCAAGAAAGAAACCCCTGCTCCAAAATTGACACCTCCAAGCTTCAATAAAGTTTGCAACTGACCACATGGACAAAGAAAAAGCTCTCTGGAGGAAAGTTTTATGGTCGGATAAGACAGACATTGAATTGTTTGGCCACAATGACCAGAGGTACAGAGATGCACTGTACCTGCTGTTAAGCATGGTGATGGTAGCATCATGCTCTGGGGCTGTTTTGCTGCCAGTGGAACTGGTGCATTGCACAAAGTGGATGGAATAGTGAAGAAGGAGGACTACCTCAGAACTCTTCAGTATAACTTCAAACCATCAGAAAGTTGTTTTGGGTGTTCCAGCAGTACAATGACCACAAATACACATTAAAGCTGGTTGTGCAGTGGATACAGCAGGCTAACATTAAGCTTAAAACAATCCTTGTGCTTTAAAGTCAGGTCAGTGTCAGGAAACACACAAATTTAACTGAACTCTACCAATTCTGCCAAGAAGAGAGGTCAAATACCCAACTGGAATTCTGACAGAAGCTTGTTGATGGTTACCAAAAGCATCTGGTCAAGGTGAAACTTCCTAAGGGACATTTGTTCAAATATTAGGTATGTAATTAGTATGTAAAATAAAATAAAAAACTTGTGCACCAAATTTTTTGCTTTCTATTCAACATGTATGTTGTATAATCATTCTGTCACATAAAAACAACAGGTCAAGGGAATCACTGAAAGCTACAGTAAGTATTGCCATGACATTCATGTCCCTGTATGTAAACTTCTGATTGCAGCTGTATTTTTGTGCTATAGTCCAAAAGAGTATTTTTATCATATAAAAAAAAATAATCTGACAACCATGAATAGCTATTCTGACATCTTCCTCCAAAAGTTAGGATGTTCGTAATTTTGTCATGCTTAGAATTTGGCATTTTGATTTAGTAAATTGTCTAATGATGCACACCATTTTATTTTTTTATTTTTATGCCAATTATTTCCTGAACTATTGGGTGGCATGGTGGTGTAGTGGTTAGCACTGTTGCCTCACAGCAAGAAGGTTCCGTGTTCGACCCTCACGGCCGACGGGGGCCTTTCTGAGTGGAGTTTGTATGTTCTCCTCGTGTCTGTGTGAGTTTTCACCAGGTGCTCCAGTTTCCCCCACAGTCCAAAGGCATGCAGGTTAAGTAAAATACCCAGCCACTGGGTTTGTACAAGACAGTGCATACTTCGTGCTGGTCCCAAGCCTGGATATATATTGAAGGCCCAGTGTGAGATTAGCATGAGTCAAACTGATCAAACCTTCTGAAAATAATAATCTGTCATATTTGGTTGTACGATCTTCATTTTGAGAATTTATTCTACATTTCCATCCATATTATGCAGAAGGTTGGTTCGGTGTCATCAGTCTGCCATGTTTGTGTTAGCTGGAAGTTTAGGAATGATCACAGTGTTGGACGATGGAACATTTCCACTGACAAAAATCTCAATCCGTTTATCAGCAGGACAAGCTTCAGTCTGGGAAGATATGTGTGACATAAACACAGGAAACAGAATCATTTCCCTGTTTGGAACTCAGATACTTAACTAAATGAGGGCTATCATGTTTAAGCTGAGAATGTGGAATTAAAAGGAACTCTTTTAAGGTGGATATCATCTCTTTAATTTCTGTGTTTGTGCGGTAAGAAGAAAGACGTCAATGTTTATTCAGTATGTGGGTATATACAATACTGTATCGTGTTTTGTCCTTTCTTTTTCTTTCCATTTGATCTCACTGTTGTCCAAGATACTGATACATTTTTTGTTGTTGTTGTTTTAATGCACGGTCAGTTATTTGTTTGGTTGTTGGACGGGTCCAGGGTCAGAGGTCACAGGGACCCAACTGTGAGCTCTTCTTTCCAGCCTATATCGGACGGGATGAGTCAGGCATAGTAGAGACAGCTGCAGGAAGGAGTTACTGCTAAAACAGGAGACAGCAAAGACAGTTTACTGCACTGAATATTGGGTTTTAGAAACAAGGGTTTGAGTGAAATTTAATGACTGTTGATGTTCCAATATCAGTTTAATTAGCAGGTTAATTGGTTTTGTTTACTCATATAAAAACAGTAACCTGTTCAGAGTCATCTGTCAATGCATTACAGTCATCTTTAACTATGTTTTTCTGAAATAGATTATTAAACATTTACTAATTTGCATAGTACAAATGTCTGTTTTAGAAACAAGTTGCTGCTAGGCAGTTTTTATTAACTCCATTGTATCTCATTACTACAAGAAAATCATCTCATTATTCCAAGAAAACTTTATTATTATAGTTAGGTTGATTGTTGTTAGCTCCATTATAAGAAGTAAAAGGCTTTGGTTCTGACTCCTGCCATAGCAGCATGTGCAAATGCAATAAGATAAAAACAATAATTAAACCAATAATACTATTAAAAAGATAGCAAGACAACAATACAGACACAATACAAGACAATATACAAGGAAAGTGCATAAGTCAGTGCAATGTGCAGTCTCAGCCAACAGGATAGGATGCATGTGTGTGAGTGTGATGTGTGTACATGGTGTATGAGTTCCATATCTATATAAGCGTGTGTGTGTACACGTGTGTTTGTATGTATGTATGTACGTACGTACGTACAGTGGTGCTTGAAAGTTTGTGAAACCTTTAGAATTTTCTATATTTCTGCATAAATATGACATAAAACATCATCATATTTTCACACAAGTCCTAAAAGTAGATAAAGAGAACCCAGTTAAATAAATGAGACAAAAATATTATACTTGGTCATTTATTTATTGAGGAAAATTATCCAATATTACATATCTGTGAGTGGCAAAAGTATGTGAACCTTTGCTTTCAGTATCTGGTGTGACCCCCTTGTGCAGCAATAACTGCAACTAAACGGTAACTGTTGATCAGTCCTGCACACCGGCTTGGAGGAATTTTAGCCCGTTCCTCTGTACAGAACAGCTTCAACTTTGGGATGTTGGTGGGTTTCCTCACATGAACTGCTCGCTTCAGGTCCTTCCATAACATTTCCATTGGATTAAGGTCAGGACTTTGACTTGGCCATTCCAAAACATTAACTTTATTCTTCTTTAACCATTCTTTGGTAGAACGACTTGTGTGCTTAGGGTCGTTGTCTTGCTGCATGACCCACCTTCTCTTGAGATTCAGTTCATGGACAGATGTCCTGACATTTTCCTTTAGAATTTGCTGGTATAATTCAGAATTTATTGTTCCATCAATGATGGCAAGCCGTCCTGGCCCAGATGCAGCAAAACAGGCCCAAACCATGATACTACCAGCACCATGTTTCACAGATGGGATAAGGTTCTTATGCTGGAATGCAGTGTTTTCCTTTCTCCAAACACAACGCTTCTCATTTAAACCAAAAAGTTCTATTTTGGTCTCATCCGTCCACAAAACATTTTTCCAATAGCCTTCTAGCTTGTCCACGTGATCTTTAGCAAACTGCAGATGAGCAGCAATGTTCTTTTTGGAGAGCAGTGGCTTTCTCTTTGCAACCCTGCCATGCACACCATTGTTGTTCAGTGTTCTCCTGATGGGGGAATCATGAACATTAACATTAGCCAATGTGAGAGAGGCCTTCAGTTGCTTAGAAGTTACCCTGGGGTCCTTTGTGACCTCGCCGACTATTATATGCCTTGCTCTTGGAGTGATCTTTGTTGGTCGACCACTCCTGGGGAGGGTAACAATGGTCTTGAATTTCCTCCATTTGTACACAATCTGTCTGACCGTGGATTGGTGGAATCCAAACTCTTTAGAGATGGTTCTGTAACCTTTTTCAACCTGATGAGCATCAACAACGCTTTTTCTAAGGTCCTCAGAAACCTCCTTTGTTCGTGCCATGATACACTTCCACAAACATGTGTTGTGAAGATCAGACTTTGATAGATCCCTGTTCTTTAAATAAAACAGGGTGCCCACTCACACCTGATTGTCATCCCATTGATTGAAAACACCTGACTCTAATTTCACCGTCAAATTAACTGCTAATCCTAGAGGTTCACATACTTTTGCCACTCACAGATATGTAATATTGGATCATTTTCCTCAATAAATAAATGAACAAGAATAATATATTTGTCTCATTTGTTTAACTGGGTTCTCTTTATATACTTTTAGGGGACTTGTGTGAAAATCTGATGATGTTTTAGGTCATACTTATGCAGAATTATAGAAAATTCTAAAGGGTTCACAAACTTTCAAGCACCACTGTATGCATGTATGTATGTATGTATGTATGTATGTATGTATGTATGTATGTACAGTACCAGTCAAAAGTTTGGACGCACCTGCTCATTCAATGTTTTTTCTTTATTTTAATAATTAAAACACACTTCGTGTCTTAAAGTAATGAAGGATGTTGTTTCTCTTTACTTAGTTGAGCGCTTTCTTGACATAATATGGATTACTACAGTTGTGGAATAGGGCTATTTACTGTATTTTTATTATTTACTGTTTGATCTCAAATGCATTATGAAGGAAGAAATTGCACTAATTAACTTTTGACAAGGTACAGCTGTTAATTGAGAAGCATTCCAGGTGACTCCCTCATGAAGCTGGTTAAGATAATGATTATAGTGTGCAAAGCGTCATCAAGGTAAATGGTGGCTACTTTGAAGAATCTAAAATATGAGACATAGTTTGCTTTTTTTTTTGTTTACCACATAATTCCATATACTGTATGTTCCATGTGTTATTTCATAGTTTTGATGTCTTCAGTATTGTTCTACAATGTAGAAAATAGTCAAAATACAGAAAAACCTCTGAGTGAGTAGGGGTGTACAAACTTTTGACTGGTACTCTATGTATGTATGTGTATATGTCTGAATGCAAATGTTCATCTATTTAAGAGTCTGTCGGCCTAGTGAAAGAAACTGTCCCGGAGCCTGCTGGTCCAGGCCTTAAGGCTGCAGTACCTCTTGCTAGAAGGTAAGCCTTCCGGACACACTGCCTAAGATGTTTATAAGAAAATATCTCATTATTACAAAAAATAAATAAATAAATCATCCGATTATTATAAGAAAACATAAAAGTCACCTGGTTACTCCACTCCTGTGTCCAAAATCTCTCACACGTTCACTACTCCCTACATAGGGAATTAGTATATAGAGGACTATATAGTGAGCTCACTGGTAAAATGAAAAAAAAAAAAGCTTTAGGACACTAGTCCATCGTGCTGGTATTTACATAATTTCTGTCGCACAATTAAAATGTGCTATATCAGTCGGCTGGTGGGTTTTCAAAATAATAAATAAATGCATGTATTTTTGTGATAAATATATCGCATCTCATCTCATCTCATTATCTCTAGCCGCTTTATCCTTCTACAGGGTCGCAGGCAAGCTGGAGCCTATCCCAGCTGACTACGGGCGAAAGGCGGGGTACACCCTGGACAAGTCGCCAGGTCGTGATAAATATATATCATACTGAATGTATTTCCCACATTAATCAATACAAAGTACCTGCATCTTTCAGTTTTTTAAATCAAGGCTGAATACTTTCTTCTTTGCCGCTGCCTTTTATTAAATCAAATTTGAGACTTTTAATTTCATTTCTTTCAGCTTGACCGCAATGCATGATGGGATATATTGCTTGGTTAGTGACCATCGGTTGTACACTGCTTTTCGTGATGCATTGTGGGATACTTTGAGTCCACTTTCGTTTCGGACAGCACTACAAAATGGCGTCCTCACTATATAGTTCCCTATATAGTGAGTAGGGAGTGATTTCGGACACAGGGCAGGACTACACTGTGTTAAGAGAAATGATCTCTCCTTTATGAAAAAAAAAATCATTTCATTACTATACATTTCATTATTACAAGAAAACTTCACTATTTCACAAAAAGCATTTTGTTATTATAAGAGATTGCTTCATGGACCATTATCTTGTTACTATGGAATAAATATTTTATAAAAACAATATGATTGATCTCATTTTTATAATATAGCTTACACGGTCACCAAATTATACCAGGTTCTGTCAAGTGATGCACTTGACAGGATTAGATTAATTTTATTTCATGCTTGAATCTCAACTAGATGCTTTTTTGTAATAACGAGATGTTTTCAAATATTACTGAGATATTTTGTTGTAGTGCCAAAATGCTTTTGTCATAATAATGAGGTATTTTCTAATAGTAACAAGATGCTGATGGGTTTGTTTTTCTTGCATGCCAGCAATGTCACATCCAATAATTAGATTTTCATATCACATTTATCAAAATATAATGTTTTCAAGGAATTATTTAAAATGGGTGGCACGGTGGTGTAGTGGCTAGCACTGTCGCCTCACAGCAAGAAGGTTCTGGGTTCGAGCCCAGTGGCTGACGGGGGCCTTTCTGTGTGGAGTTTGCATGTTCTCCCCGTGTCTGCATGGGTTTCCTCCGGTTTCCCCCACAGTCCAAAGACATGCAGGTTAGGCTAATTGGTGGCTCTAAATTGTCCATAGGCGTGAGTGTGAATGGTTGAGAAGAGAAAACCTCTATAATAATCCAGTAGCAGGCAATGGGAAACCACTACTCTAATGTTCCCTAGACACTTTGATGGCTGAAGCTGTCACATCACTGTAGTGATATGCCAAAATGGATGGATGGAGTGTCCGTCATATATACGTGTTAGGAGATTGTTGATCACTCATTGTAAGTGATGACGAACCATTTGGCCACTTCTTTATCCATATCCTTAAGGTGGGGTTTACATTAGACCGTATCAGCGGATCATCAGATTAACGTTTTTAAAACGATTAGCGTGCACACAGCAACACCAATACACGATTCGTGTGCACACAGCAACACCAATACACGGATACGCTCGGCTCAGCAGGCATCCTGCGCTCCAAATCACTCCGCCCTGAACAGCGAGTGCCCTCTGGAGGGTGCGCACTCCGGCCCTGCGCAGCTCACAGAGCGCGCGAGTGGAGCGCACGAGCTGTGATTCGGGACTGAGCCGCTGTGTGTGTGATCCCAGTGCATATCACTTACCACTTGCAAGTGGAAGGATGGCAAGCCTAAAGACAATCATAACTACACAATGGGCAGTATTTGCATCAGTATTTGCAGTATTTTCATACTTTTATACTCTTTAATGAAAGGTGATACAAGGCGGAAGTCCGCGCCGTTTTTCAGCAGTCGCGTCACATGACCAACGCCAGTGAATCAGGAAGGTGGATGTCACAGTGACGTTGTCCAATGACGATGCCAGCTAGAGCTCAGCACAGCGTATCCGCGTATTCTCAATGCTTACACAGCACCGGACCAGACACGATCTGGATTGAATACGTGGACCCTGGCGGATTCCCGTTTCCCGGCGTTTCCAGGCGTTTTAATGTAAACGGACAGTGCATCCGCGAAGAAAACGAGACAGATACGGTCTAATGTAAACTTGGCCTAAAAAAGGATATGTGGATCCACTTCTAGACTGTGACATGGCAGATGTGCTAAATTAAGACTACACTAAAATAGGAAGTTATGGGTCAAAAGGCCAGGAATCAGTGGAAACATGGAATTGCAGACTCTTCCAGGACTCTCACTAGGTTTTGGTTTTTTGTTTTTTAACAACCTCATTCCAACACCACCAGCAGAATTAATCAGATGGAAGGATTTTAATCTTTCGCAATTTCATCTTCTCTATGTTAGATCTTGTAATGCTGTTTGTCTCCATTTTCAAATCTCACAAGTAACATTTACGAGGTGCCAATCGCCATCCATAGATCTATTTTAAAATGCTTTGATTGTTTGATGATACCCCACAGTTCCCAACATGATCTGTATTTCCGCATTGAATCAGTTTCTACCACGCTTTCTCAAACCAGGGTATCATTTCTCATCTACAATTGGTGCTTTCCATGAAAAGGAGATAATCGTTAGGCCCATAAAATCGTTGAGGTTAACTCTGTTTGCTGCCACAAGTGTATACCAGAGCAAATGAGGAAGGGATTAATTTCCTCTGGACTGAAACTTGGATCCAAAGAAAGACAACTGTAATCCCTCTTGCTGCAGCACTGTAACGAGCTACTGAGGCCAAGGATTGCAATGAAGTTTGGACCAAGCGTGTTGATGGATAGTTCACTAAGATCTTGTCCTGTAGCCTGTATTCCATTTGTAATCATCCATTTTCCTGAACAAGTGAAACTGAAGACCAGACATGCACTCCAGGCATCTCATTTATCAGCCTATGTACAGTATAGTTTTGTGTGTAAATGGTTCTACTTATAGAATGTGATTTATTAACTTATTCTTGAAGTTTCATGATGACGTGTGTATATTTAGACCTACTCCTGACGACACATATGCAAAAACATCTAGCGTTAGCAAAGTGTTATCAATGTTAAACTGATTATGAGAGTTCCTAGTCCATTATCAAATACACTGTGGATGGGATGCCAGACCACTGCAAATCACCAGTCACACCCAATTAGATTTACAAGCAGAAACTAGAGGAAATCCACATGGACATGGCTGAGAAGATGCACAGAAATTTGACACAGGTAGTAATCCAAGCTCAAATCAGGAATGCCAAATCTACCAAACCTTAACCTAGTTTGGGTTTGTTAATTAGCTGATTTGTTGAATCAGGTAAGTTAGGGGCAGAGTGAATGCCAGAATCTTTAGGGCAGGGGTAGTTCAGGATCTGTATGCTGTTATTTTGTTTGGCTGGATAACAAAATGAAAAATGAGAGGTTTATTCATGGACCAAAGCATTCTACAATACTGAATCATTCAAATGTGACAGTTTGTTGCCTGTGAATTATTTTGGGGCCTCAAAGGTTTAACTCAGATCAGGTTTTGAGTACTGAGCTCTAATCTGGGCAGCATGGTGGTGTAGTGGTTAGCACTGTCACCTCACAGCAAGAAGGTTCTGGGTTCAAGCCCAGCGGCCAATGGGGGGCCTTTCTGTGTGGAGTTTGTATGTTCTCTGTGTAGGTTTGCTTTGGTTTCCCCCACAGTCCAAAGACATGCAGTTAGGTTAACTGGCTACTCTAGCTTGCCCATAGGTGTGAATGGTTCAGAGGAGAAAACCTCTATACAGTAATAATCCAGTAGAAAGCAACAAGAAACCATCTCATCTCATTATCTCTAGCCACTTTATCCTGTTCTACAGGGTTGCAGGCAAGCTGGAGTCACCAGTTAACCTAACCTGCATGTCTTTGGACTGTGGGGGAAACCGGAGCACCCGGAGGAAACCCACGCGGACACGGGGAGAACATGCAAACTCCGCACAGAAAGGCCCTCGCCGGCCACGGGGCTCGAACCCGGACCTTCTTGCTGTGAGGTGACAGCACTAACCACTACACCACCGTGCCGCCCCAACAGAAAACCACTCCTGCAAATTTCTCTAGAAACTTTGACAGACGTCAGAGTGGCCATGTCACTACAGTGACATGCCAAATAGTGAGTGAGCTCTAATCTGCTTGAAGTCTTTGTTGTTCAGCCACCACTTGTATTATCTGCTTCTTTTTGACTTGTCCTACAAACAGTTAAAAATTGACATGCTTATAGTTATGCAGATTACTCCCTGTATTTTCATAAGGGTTTTTGTAGATTCCTTCTTTTTGGATGTTAAGAAAATTATTCTGTTGCAAATGCACTAAAAAAAAAAAACCTCAAACAGACATTTATTTCTCAACCATCCAACCAAAGAGGACATCATGTCAACTTATATGGAAATTATGTATTCCATACAATCATCCAGTGATTAACTACTGCACTACTCTTTCTATCTGCAGAACCCAGACTTCCTGGACTCATCCATCCAGAGCGCTCTCTCTGCTCTCTATCCTCCATTTGAGGCTACAGCTCCCTGCATTCTCAGCCAACTATTGCATGTCATTGAGGGTCATTACGGCAGCGATTCCTTTCAGTGCCTAATTGACTTCCTGATCCCAGCCAGGCGACTCCTTGAGAGGGTGCGCCAGGCAGCTTGTGTGAGTGTTGAACAGAATAAAAAGATGCAACCCAATTAAAATAGGATTTAATCATCATTTATTGTGATAGTGGACGCGAGCAAGATAATAAGCATGAGCATATATGAATAGGAATTTTACACAAAATATTTGTGACACATGAAGCTTAATGTCATTGCTACATGAAGTAAGGAGTAAACCACACAGTCAAGTTGTTCTAGTAAAATCAATCATTTACAGTGTGGTGTAATGCAAAGCAAAGTTACTGTTTCCACCCTAAAGTGTATTAGCTTCCTATAATAGCATGCTGCAGGGTGTTTTATTCCTCTTATGCTACAGCAATTACATTTTTATTTATTAAAGAATGACGCATCTTTCCATTCATAAATAAATGTTTTGGAACACGTATGGGATAAGTTAATTCCAAAGTCAATGCTGTTATAGGATATTAACTAAACACCACCTGACCAAAAAAAAAAAAAACTATCTGAACTAAATGAACAAATGTAGCACATTGTGCTAATTCCATGATGCATGTATATTTTGGGCTTTCTTTCTGAAGATGCCTTCCTTAAATAAGCAGAACATGATCCATCTTTGTGCATGCACCAACTATTTGTGTAGACCTCTGTGAGACCTTGGGAGTAAAGAGCAGAAGCATATCTCTGTAGAACGTCACTGTCTTGTCAGCATGATGGCCCTTTGTTTTTATTTTAAAAGTGTGAAGACAGAAGTGCTTACTGCCTAATTCTTCTTGTATCCGGAGTAGACGTTCACGAGAGGTAGTGGGCCAGTATACGATAGTCTCTTTAAATAATCACTAAATTGGCAGGACTTTCTTCAGACTATAAAATCAAAACTTGATGAAATGTTTGACATAGCGTCTATGCTACTTGGTGGTATGGATAAGAGAACACCACTTTAGTGGAATTCTTATGGATTCAAAAATTGTTTAAAAGCTTTACTTGTCTTGTCCAAAAGAGGTATTCATGCTCACTGATACCTGTTTTTTTTAATCCATATTTGTCAGGGTGCAGGCACGTATGGATGCAGGAAAAGTAAACTGTAGACAGAGCCAAAACAGTCATGGGTGCAGATCCCGGGGGGGACATGACCCCCCCCCCCCCCCCCCCCCCCCAATTTCTGAAAAACATGAATTGTCCCCCCCCAATAAAAATCCCCTAAATTATTCAAAATTGTACAAACAAATGTATTTTCAGACAAATGATTCCCTGTGCAGTACTTTTTGAATGATGTGGCGAGCCTCTACGAAGTTGTGATTTATGGTTGCATGGTATGAGTTGCATACGGGCAAAAAAAAAAAATCACTTTTGTGTCCCCCCCAATCCTGACATCAGATCTGCACCCCTGAAAACAGTAGACAAGAAGCATAATCAAAGAAACGGGCAGAGGTCGGTCGATTGGCAAACAGAATAACGTAGACAAGACTAAGAGATGTGGTCAAGGTAAACATAAACAAAGGGTGAATACTAGAAGGCAGGCAGAAAGTAAACAGCTTGGTACCAACAGGAAGGAAACACTGAACAATACTCCACAGTGAGTGAGAATGAGAGTGGTGTTTATATAGGGTTGTTGATAATGACGATAATGAGAGACAGGTGCATTTAATAAGCTGGAGACAGAGGGCGCTGTGGTTCTTGGGAGTTGTAATTCGTGGCGGCCATGTTTGATGGCTGTTTCGAGCTTGTGCTCTCAACGCTGTTACTGACAATATTCCAACAAATCCTGCCTCTTGTGCTACAATTACTTAGTAGTTCTTTTTCATAAGCATTCCACGAAGTGGATAAGTGAGAGATCGAATTGTGAAAAATGGAAATTCAAATGGAAAAGAGATTATCAGCAATTTCTCAGGTTTCCTCATGGGTGAGGAAACATGTAATGCTTCTTAGATGCTTCCAAAGTTCTACCATTTCTAGTGTCGCGTGAACAACTTAAATATCTGGCAAAACCAGTCTTGCTTGGCTCATTTTTTTTTATTTAGATAGAGTTAGAAATAAAAGTATCCCTATATGTTCCAGGGATTGCAAACATGTCATTTTACTGTAAGACTAAAGCATTGTCAGAGAATTCATCTTAAACATTTCTCTTTCTTTTATCCAGGTGCCATATTCAGACTTACTGTTCCATTTTTCAGGCTGGCTGCTGTGCCTGTATGACCACATTGTAATCCATCTCGCACCTATCAACCCACTGCTGCTTTCGTTTGAAGACTTTTATCTACAGGTGGTGCCATTTAAGAAGCAAGCGGCCTGTATCGTGATTCGGTGCCTTTTGGAAGAGGAACAGCATGTTTTGGAGGAAACTCCAATACCAGAGAACTCATTTAGCTGTATCTTCACCCAGAACTGGCTAAAAGAACTCAACTTAGGCAGACATGGAAGACCGCTCAGTCACTGTGTTCTGGCTACTGAGCATTGCCTAGTGAAAGTGCCTTGGGATCAGGTGGCCTACCCAGAGTTTGAGGGCCAGCCACAGCACATGGATTCTTCTGGTACTTCCAATCAACAGGAGCCTTTGAAAGGACCTTCCTGGCAGGGTTATTCACTTGAAACTAGGATCTGTCCTGCTAAGGATGGTATTGCAGTGTCTTTGTGCTTGGTAGACAGCTCGAGACAGAGTGAGCTGAATGCCATGCCTGGGATGAGGCCACTTGGCTGGGTGTCTCCTAATACTTGGGACAGTCGCAGTAAAGAGTCTTTTGTGGATGAGAATGTAAACAATGTGGACCTTATCAAGGAAAAGAGTAATTTAGGAGACTCTCAGACACATGCTCAACTTAGAACTTGTTTGCTAAAGCCACACAGGGTCACATCTCCTGTTGGCCATGATCATGCAACCCATGATCGTCCCACCTGTGGACGTACTGTAAGGTTTGCAGAGCAGCCTTGCACTCCTTGCCTGAGAAGGAAGCATGGACAGGGGACCAAGAACCAAGAATGCCGATACAAGGAGTATTGCAGGGAAGAACAATGTACTGTTAGAATTGATAACAGGCAAAATGAACCAATTCTCTCTGAGAGAACAGTGAAGACAGACCATCTCCAGAGACCAGTTTGGAACCAACTTCCACAGATTCAAACTATTAATAATAACCCCAATGAAAATCATAAAAAAGTTCCTGATAATTCTCAGGGTAGCTTCCCAGACATGACAGATTTGAGCAAAGGAATCATCACCTGTTCCACCCCAACTGTGGCTGAAACAGAATCAGAGAAAAGTCACATTGTTGTCCAAGGATATTCCAGTGAGGGAAAAACGGACAGCAAAACAGAAATTATCCCAAGGTTACATGTAGCTCAGGGAAAAAAGACCACTACTTTTGGACTTGTTTCGCCAAAGTTAAACAGACGAAAGCCACCAATGCAAGGTAAGAACAATTCAAGGTTCTTTAAGAGTTCCTCCTCTGTTTTTATTTTAGACATGTTTTAAATATTTAAATGTTGGTCAAGCTAGGCATTTATCATAGATGCTAAAAAGAATGAAAAGGTAGATAAATATTTATGGTGCCAAACTTGTATATACATGCACTCCTTTTACATATTTGCTCTAGAAGCAGCTCAGGACCATAAAAATCTTCCACATCTTGCTAAGGGACCTTGCACAAAAAAATCCGCATCCTCATTACATTATTCTGATATAAAAAAGCCTGAAAAGAGATCGCCTTTCCCAGCTCCATCGAAACCAGAGACCTGCCTCCTGCAAGCAGGACTTTCTTGCCTTACAGGTACGATTGAAAATCATGCAAGTTCTTTAAAAATGGGTTTTAAACAAAAGGTTAGATCATGAAACATCTATCAGACTTTCAAGCATGTGCAATGGTTAAGTGCCTTTGGAAGTTAAACGTTTGACACGTTCTTACTTTGTCCCTATCTTTTCTGTCCTAATCTGATGTCCATAACTTTGCTATGCATTGTCTATAACTCCATGTCTTCTCCTCAGGTGGAAGAGATCGCTCAAACAGAGTAGTAGTGGAGGTTTATGGTGATCACCGACACTGGGGGTCTCCTTTGTTGTCCAGCTTGGTGCTCTCTAAACTTCTGCTTTATTTCCACACCATCATTAGGTATGAAGTGTTCTTCATAGGCTTAACTCCATTTACAACTCAACCATTCATTGGTTTGGTATATGGACTCATATCAAGCCAGTTTTACACAAAAATCACACTGGTCTAAAATACATGATGTAAGCTGTAATATTTGGGATGTGCTCCTTTAGTTCTAATCAAGTTCATCATCATACATGTTTGTTTGTTTTTTCCCTCTCAATTTCTTTACACTTTATGCCCACCTGCCAACCTTATAATGGTTTTAAAGGAACAGTCCACCGTATTTCCATAATGAAATATGCTCTTATCTGAATTGAGACGAGCTGCTCCATACCTATCCGAGCTTTGCGCGACCTCCCAGTCAGTCAGACGCAGTCAGACGCACTGTCACTCCTGTTAGCAATGTAGCTCGGCTCAGTATGGCCAATGGTATTTTTTGGGGCTGTAGTTAGATGCGACCAAACTCTTCTGCGTTTTTCCTGTTTACATAGGTTTATATGACCAGTGATATGAAACAAGTTCAGTTACACAAATTGAAACGTAGCGATTTTCTATGCTATGGAAAGTCCGCACTATAATGACAGGCGTACTAACACCTTCTGCGCGCTTCGGCAGCGCATTGATATCTGAGCTCCATATCAGTGCGCTGCCGAAGCGCGCAGAAGGTGTTAGTACGCCTGTCATTATAGTGCAGACTTTCCATAGCATAGAAAATCGCTACGTTTCAATTTGTGTAACTGAACTTGTTTCATATCACTGGTCATATAAACCTATGTAAACAGGAAAAACGCGGAAGAGTTTGGTCGCATCTAACTACAGCCCCAAAAAATACCATTGGCCATGCTGAGCCTAGCTACATTGCTAACAGGAGTGACAGCGCGTCTGACTGCGTCTGACTGACTGGGAGGTCGCGCAAAGCTCAGATAGGTACGGAGCAGCTCGTCTCAATTCAGATAAGAGCATATTTCATTATGGAAATACGGTGGACTGTTCCTTTAACATGGTACTTCATGGTAACCATGTGAGGACCATCATTTTACTATAGTACTTCACAGTAACTATGATACTACCATGAATTTGTATGGTACTTCATGGTAATCATGCTACTACCATGGTTCTACTCTGGTACCTGATGCTAATCATGGATTAGCTCATGGTTTTAGTATATGTATCAACTATGATGTAATCATGGTTATGCTATGGAACTTCATGCCAATTATGATACAACCATGATTTCTCTATGGTACTTCATGGTAAAAATGATACACTATTGTACTTTATAATAACCATGTTACAGTACTACCCTGGTTATATGATGGTACTTCACAGTAACTATCCTAATACCATGGTTTTTACAGTGGCACTTCTTGTCAACCATACAGTGGTACTTGAAAGTTTGTGAACCCTTTGGAATTTTTAATATTTCTGCATAAATATGACCTAAAACATCATCAGATTTTCACACAAGTCCTAAAAGTAGATAAACAGAACCCAGTTAAACAAATGAGACAAAAATATTATACTTGCTCATTTATTTATTGAAGAAAATTATCCAATATTACATATCTGTGAGTGGCAAAAGTATGTGAACCTTTGCTTTCAGTATCTGGAGTGACCCCCTTGTGCAGCAATAACTGCAACTAAACGTTTCCGGTAACTGTTGATCAGTCCTGCACACCGGCTTGGAGGAATTTTAGCCCATTCCTCTGTACAGAACAGCTTCAACTCTGGGATGTTGGTAGGTTTCCTCACATGAACTGCTCGTTTCAGGACCTTCCACAACATTTCGATTGGATTAAGGTCAAGACTTTGACTTGGCCATTCCAAAACATTAACTTTATTCTTCTTTAACCATTCTTTGGTAGAACGACTTGTGTGCTTACGGTCGTTGTCTTGCTGCATGACCCACCTTCTCTTGAAATTCAGTTCATGGACAGATGTCCTGACATTTTCCTTTAGAATTCCCTGGTATAATTCAGAATTCATTGTTCCGTCAATGATGGCAAGCCGGCTTGGCCCAGATGCAGCAAAACAGGCCCAAATCATGATACTACCGCCACCATGTTTCACAGATGGGATAAGGTTCTTATGCTGGAATGCAGTGTTTTCCTTTCTCCAAACATAACGCTTCTCATTTAAACCAAAAAGTTCTATTTTGGTCTCATCCATCCACAAAACATTTTTCCAATAGCCTTGTGATTTGTTATTGTGATCTTTAGCAAACTGCAGATGGGCAGCAATGTTCTTTTTGGAGCGCAGTGGCTTTCTCTTTGCAACCCTGCCATGCACACAATTGTTGTTCAGTGTTCTCCTGATGGTGGACTCATGAACATTAACATTAGCCAATGTGAGAGAGGCCCTCAGTTGCTTAGAAGTTACCCTGGGGTCCTTTGTGACCTCGCCGATTATTATATACCTTGCTCTTGGAGTGATCTTTGTTGGTCGACCACTCCTGAGGACAGTAACAACAGTCTTGAATTTCCTCCATTTGTACACAATCTGTCTGACTGTGGATTGGTGGAGTCCAAACTCTTTAGAGATGGTTTTGTAACCTTTTCCAGCCTGATGAGCATCAACAACGCTTTTTCTGAGGTCCTCACAAATCTCCTTTGTTCATGCCATGATACACTTCCACAAACATGCGTTGTGAAGATCAGACTTTGATAGATCCCTGTTCTTTAAATAAAACAGGGTGCCCACTCACACCCGATTGTCATCCCATTGATTGAAAACACCTGACTCTAATTTCACCTTCAAATTAACTGCTAATCCTAGAGGTTCACATACTTTTGCCACTCACAGATATGTAATATTGGATCTTTTTCCTCAATAAATAAATGACCAAGTATAATATTTTTGTCTCATTTGTTTAACTGGGTTTTCTTTATCTACTTTTAGGACTTGTGTGAAAATCTGATGATGTTTTAGGTCATATTTATGCAGAAATATAAAAAATTCTGAAGGGTCCACAAACTTTCAAGCACCACTGTATCTGTTGTTCTAAATGGTCTTGGCTTCAGTCCTGTTTTGCATAACATAGCCACTTAACTACATTGTGCCAAAATAGCAACAACTCCTTCACATGTTCATTTACATTAACAAAATTAGGCTACTTGGACCCATTCAACACATTCGCATTACTTCAGTATTCCCAGGAAACACATTCTCTAAACATATACAACCAAATACTCTTGTATTCTGATTTAGTACATGAGAAATGATTACTGTCATCACAGTTTAATCCAAAAAAATTAATTTTACTCTAAAGGCGATATAACCACTTTTGTTCTGGTTACATCCTCTTAACATAAACCAAATATTTCACTTTGTCCCTAAACAACACATTCACAATAACTCTTAACACAAAATTACTACATCTGCTCTGTTAATGTCGCCGAGTCTGTCTGTTGTTGTGCAGCTGCCATTTTAGTGCTAAACCACTTTCCAACAGCATTTTCAAATTTTAGTAATAAACTACAATTATGTCCATTTGACAACAAATAGTAACCAGGAAATACTTTCTTGCCTAACAAATGTGTCAAAAAATTACATACCTAATATGTAGTTTTGAGTTAACTTCCCCCACACACACTCACCCATACTCTACAAGTCCGCTAGGACTAGCAAGTTACAGTAGCATATAGCCCCTTTATCACGATTCACAGAAGATTTTCTAACAAAACGTTTCATTGACCACTGCAATGACCTGGCATCTTGTCCAGGGTGTACCCCGCCTCTCGCCCATAGTCAGCTGGGATAGGCTCCAGCTCACCTGCGACCCTGTACAGGATAAGCGGCTACAGATGATGGGTGGATGGTTTCATTGACCAACATGTACAAACGACCTTATAAGGTGCATGTTCCACTCTTAAAATCTAGCATGCGCACTATTTTTAAGGGATATTCACCAACCTGCGATACAGAATAGAAGAGAGAAACACGTTCAATTGGTGTTTCAACCACGCCGCATAATGCGCCATCTAGCGACTGGTTTTAGTATTGCAAGTGTAACAAGTATAGCGCAATGAAATTGGACTTTAGTCACTAGTCAAGGAGCATGTGTAACCTCTCATCTCATCTCATTCTCATCTCATTATCTCTAGCCGCTTTATCCTGTTCTACAGGGTCGCAGGCAAGCTGGAGCCTATCCCAGCTGACTACGGGCGAAAGGCGGGGTACACCCTGGACAAGTCGCCAGGTCATCACAGGGCTGACACATAGACACAGACAACCATTCACACTCACATTCACACCTACGGTCAATTTAGAGTCACCAGTTAACCTAACCTGCATGTCTTTGGACTGTGGGGGAAACCGGCGCACCCGGAGGAAACCCACGCGGACACGGGGAGAACATGCAAACTCCGCACAGAAAGGCCCTTGCCGGCCACGGGGCTCGAACCCGGACCTTCTTGCTGTAAGGCAACAGTGCTAACCACTACACCACCATGCCGCCCATGTGTAACCTCCTTTGCGAAATTTGCCAAGTCTGGTTTTTCAGGGTGTTTTCACACTTGGTCCCTTTCAGCCATCTAACCGAACTCAGATCGATGACTCAGCATTTTTTGCGCATATGTGAACACTCCAACCATACCCAGACCCCTTTAAAGCGAACCGAACTGAGACCACCTCAGGAGGTGGTCTCAGTACGGTTCGCTAAAAATCAACGGTACGGTTCGCCTAATCTGCGCATTGTGAACAAAAAGCGCACCGGGTTCACTTCGCCTTTTTCATTGTAGTTTAACCTTCTTCGTTTGCCATGGTTGGTCACGTGACTGTAGCAAGGAAACTCAACTTCCTTTTGCAACTTACCACAGCCGCTTTACAGTTCTCTGAACTTACTGACTGATGAGTCGGCCACAATAATATAACTATATAATTTATTTATTTATATAAATATATATATATAAATATATTAATATTTTATATATGTGTGTGTGTGTTTATATTTGTATTTATATATATAAATATAAACATATATAATTTAAAAAAAATTCCTTAATCCGCACTATTTTGATCAAAGAATACAGCAGGGCAAGCATGGCAGCAGACATTTTGATTCAAGAGAAAATTACCCAGAATTCCGTGCACTGGGGGTCTGAGGGCTCTAGAGGACCTGGTGTGAACAGAAAGAGGACTGAGGCCCCATCAAAGCTTAACTGGACCAGAAAGAGAACCCAGTCCTCTTTGTAATAAATTCACAGTGTGAACACAAAAAAAACTGAGTTCTTTTTCTGTTGGTCCACTTTTTGGTCCACTTAAAGAGGACTGAGTCTGGTTCCTTTAAAGGGGACCAGGTGTGAAAACACCCTCAGTATTAACCCTTTATTTACATTCCAAACAAATTATTTTTACTTGTTGTAATGTCAACAATCACCATTTTCACAAAAAAAGAAATGCTAAATATCGCATGTCTCATCTCATCTCATCTCATCTCATCTCATTATCTCTAGCCGCTTTATCCTTCTACAGGGTCGCAGGCAAGCTGGAGCCTATCCCAGCTGACTACGGGCGAAAGGCGGGGTACACCCTGGACAAGTCGCCAGGTCATCACAGGGCTGACACATAGACACAGACAACCATTCACACTCACACTCACACCTACGGTCAATTTAGAGTCATATCGCATGTAAAAATGTAAAAAAAACATATATCCATATCACTTAAGTCCATTATAACATCTGTATTTTTTTAAAATTACCCGTTTACTAATGTTATATGAATAGAAATCATATATTTACATGATATTATCAAGTTAAGTTTAAAATGAGACATTTAAGTACATAGAGAACATAAAAAAAGCCAGAAATATTTTACACTATTGCTACAGAACTTGAGAATATTTATAGCTTATCTACATTCCAGAACTCAGCTTACAATCGCTCATTTCAGAAATTTCTGTGATACATTTATTACTAAGCTGCTAGCAGTTTCTGGTGTTTTATGTCCAAACTACATCAAGAAGTAACACTTTGCCTAAGGATTCAAACACAAAACACAAAGATAAAAGCAGTTATTGGTAACACATATTATGACCAGAAATAAAGCAGAATGAGCATTTCCTAAGAGCATGCATATTAAGCTACTTTCAAATGTGTCCACATGTTTATGATGCAATGAACTCGTCATTATTTGATATTCCATATTAATGAATAAGTAAAAAACGAATGATACTTCTAATTCGAAATATTATACCGGTATTTGACATGTGCAGGTTTCAAATTTTGTCTTATAAAATCTTTTATTCAAATAAGGAATCATTTATCCCAGCTTTTTATTGAAGAGTTGGTATGTGGACAAATTGTTATTAAGCATTAGCATCTTAGCACAAAGCATATTTACAGGATCGGTGCAAGGATGAGGAATCTATTGTGGTTGTGTATGGAGAGTGCATGGACAGATAAACATCAGACATTTCAGTAACTCTATAACGAACAGGTTCACTAGTTATCTACAATTTCTAAGAAGAGTTGTATTCTTAATTATGGCAGACATCTGAGACAAGCATGCAAACGTACAGATAGGCAAAGATAGACACACAAAGAAGCGACTAACTTGCTGAAATATTTTTGCAACAAATCTCACAGAGTTATGGGACCCCAACAGAAAATCAGTCACCTTTTTTTGCATCAATCTTGAAACAAACATACTTTTAGATAAAGAATCTATAGAGTAACAAACTCCTAAAATCAAAAAGTTATGTCAGTTGAATAGACTGAGCAGCACACCACACCACCTCTGAGGTTCGAACTGATCCCACTCAGTAGTTTAGGTCCTTTTAGGGTTAAATGGGTATCGAATGTATGAACCATGCTTTTGACCTGAGTAAAAAGGTTGTGTGCCACAAATAATACCTATTATGGATATAATAATTGCATATTAATGATGTAATACTTTTATACCAATTTCCTATGTGTGGTTTCAGGGCTCTTTTTATGCGCAAAGTTCCCCTGCATAATTAACTATGAAACAGCAGCCTACAAACATTACAACAAGTCCAGATTTATGAATTTATATCTGAACTTGTATATTATTACCAAAAACAAGACTTGGCAAATTTTGCAAAGTAGCCTCCAAATATAAACAAATACCGCCTGATTCCACTGCTTAGAATACAATTATATATATGAGGCAGCACGGTGGTGTAGTGGTTAGCACTGTCACCTCACAGCAAGAAGGTCCGGGTTCGAGCCCCGTGGCCGGCGAGGGCCTTTCTGTGTGGAGTTTGCATGTTCTCCCCGTGTCCGCGTGGGTTTCCTCCGGGTGCTCCGGTTTCCCCCACAGTCCAAAGACATGCAGGTTAGGTTAACTGGTGACTCTAAATTGACCGTAGGTGTGAATGTGAGTGTGAATGGTTGTCTGTGTCTATGTGTCAGCCCTGTGATGACCTGGTGACTTGTCCAGGGTGTACCCCGCCTTTCGCCCGTAGTCAGCTGGGATAGGCTCCAGCTTGCCTGCGACCCTGTAGAACAGGATAAAGCGGCTAGAGATAATGAGATTTTATATATATATATATATATATATATATATATATATATATATATATATATATATATATGGGTGTCTGTTTTTAAAAACACAACGTATTTTAGTCATGAACTGTACCCTAATCCCATAATGAACTGCAAAATGTCTCTTAATACCATTCTTTATTCCTGTATACAGTTTTAACCCTTTACACGTGCCTTTGGACTGTGGGGGAAACCGGAGCACCCGGAGGAAACCCACACAGACATGGGGAGAACATGGAAACTCCATACAGAAAGGCCCCTCGTTGGCTGTGAAGTCCGAACCCAGAACCTTCTTGCTGTGAAGGGACAGTGCTCACCACTTGTAGTTTATTACTTTATGGTAGTGTTGATATTCCCATGGTTTGATCAGGTTACTTCATGGTAACTATGAAACCACCATGTTTTAGTGAAGTACTTTATGGGAACCCTGATACTACCCTGGTTTTACTGTGGTATTTAATACCACCATGGGTTCGATATCCATCCATCCATCATCCATAACCACTTATCCTGTGCAGGGTCGCGGGTAAGTTGGAACCTATCCCAGCTGACTATGGGTGAGAGGCAGGGTACACCCTGGACAAGTCACCAGGTCATCGCAGGTCTGACACATAGAGACACACGACCATTCACACTCACATTCACACCTACGGTCAATTTAGAGTCACCAGTTAACCTAACCTGCATGTCTTTGGACTGTGGGGGAAACCGGAGCACCCGAAGGAAACCCATGTGGACACGAGGAGAACATGCAAACTCCGCACAGAAAGACCCTCGTCGGCCACTGGGCTCAAAGCCAGAACCTTCTTGCTGTGAGGCAGCAGTGTTAACCACTACACCACCGTGCCGCCTGGGTTTGATATGATAATACTGTAAAGTATAATTTAACCTTTAATAAAGCAAATCTACACAATATGTGTTTCCACACAGGAAGGAGGATAGAGAGTTTGGAATGACCATTGTGTACGACAGTCGTAAGATACTGCCACACCTAGAATTCTTTGAAGCTCTGCAGATGGTGCAGGTGGGTGCTTGTGTATTCTACTTTAGAAGAGAATAACCAGTGTGTTGTTAGCAATAAACAGCTCCTATAGCAAGCTTGCACTACAGGTCATGAGTATGGAATGAAGCAAGCAAATTTGAAAGTCAATGTGCCAGTAACCACTATGATACAACATGTAAATTAATTTAAAAAACGGTCAGCAAAAAATGGTTTACCAGCTTGTGCAGTTGATTCATCCTGCTGTATTCTTACTCTAATTATCCTCTATTATGCAAAAACCCAACACTTTGCTGATTAAAGTTCCCTACATTCACAAGTTACAATGAAGCCTTTATTTATCAGTGCATCTGGACAGGCGAAACAGGGGTTTAGGCAATAAACCTGTAAATCTCATCTCATCTCATTATCTCTAGCCGCTTTATCCTGTTCTACAGGGTCGCAGGCAAGCTGGAGCCTATCCCAGCTGACTACGGGCGAAAGGCGGGGTACACCCTGGACAAGTCGCCAGGTCATCACAGAGCTGACACATAGACACAGACAACCATTCACACCCACATTCACACCTACGCTCAATTTAGAGTCACCAATTAACCTAACCTGCATGTCTTTGGACTGTGGGGGAAACCGGAGCACCCGGAGGAAACCCACGCGGGCACGGGGAGAACATGCAAACTCCACACAGAAAGGCCCTCGCCGGCCACGGGGCTCGAACCTGGACCTTCTTGCTGTGAGGCGACAGCTCTAACCACTACACCACCGTGCCGCCCCTTAATTATACATATAAATCATAAAGCCATTACTATCTGTTATATTTTGCGATGCCGTGTGATTTTTTTTTTAAAGAGTTTCTGTTGTTTCCTAGTTTTTGGACTGTGGTGTATATGGGGATAAATCTGTCCCAAACACCATCCTTGAGAGCTTTCAGTCACATTTTTTTATTTTATTCAAGATCCCAATGCAATCTGTATTAAATGACATAGTATACTGTAGGTGCCTGTTTCAGAAAATAATCTCCATAGCTTCTGTGTAAAGGTTCTGTGTAAAAATTCTGCCCTTGGTGTTTTTCTTTGAATTATTTAGGAGCAGGATCCAAAAGCAATCCACTGTGTGCTACTGTTGATCAGTAAGGAGGAAAGTTATAGCCCCAAGGAATACCCTGGAGACATGGTCTGGGGCTTTTGCACTGTAATATTAAAACATATATCATATCCTCCTATATATAAAAGCATTATCAAGAATTATACATAGAGGTAATGAAGGCATGGCACGCTAACTTGTAAATCTCTATCATTTTTAATGTAGGTTGTTGTGACATCACTCAAAAGCCTTCACAGATATATAGAGTACAGTCAGCTGAGCCCAGCCCTGGAAGGCACTTTTCTTTACAGTCACAGAAACTGGCTGCACCTTCATCAAGTTAGTTTTATCACGAGCACTATAAATCAGAAGATATTAATTTCTCATGACTACTTGTTCTTATGAAATTGGGCAAGCTATAAATTATGTTGTTTTATTTACAGGAACTGTATCCATTTGTCTTTGCCCTGAAGGAAGCGACAAATTTGCTTCTAGAAGCCATAAAAGAGTTAGAAGGGCTCCATAAAGTAGACACTGCTCAGGTATAGTGCAAATCAAGCATCAGTGTCTTTATGTGGACTTCTGTTACTGTTACCACCCCGAGGTTAAATAAAGGACATCCCAAAGAGTTCTATTCCT
The DNA here is from genome assembly GCF_027579695.1 of Neoarius graeffei. Classification (NCBI taxonomy): domain Eukaryota; kingdom Metazoa; phylum Chordata; class Actinopteri; order Siluriformes; family Ariidae; genus Neoarius; species Neoarius graeffei. Next base: position 41,012,673 of record NC_083581.1, read on the forward strand.
CTTACACCACTGTGATTTCTCAGCAAGTAAAAGGTTTTCATTCATCTCATATCATTATCTCTAGCCGCTTTATCCTTCTACAGGGTCGCAGGCAAGCTGGAGCCTATCCCAGCTGACTACGGGCGAAAGGCGGGGTACACCCTGGACAAGTCGCCAGGTCATCACAGGGCTGACATATAGACACAGACAACCATTCACACTCACATTCACACCTACGGTCAATTTAGAGTCACCAGTTAACCTAACCTGCATGTCTTTGGACTGTGGGGGAAACCGGAGCACCCGGAGGAAACCCACGCGGACACGGGGAGAACATGCAAACTCCACACAGAAAGGCCCTCGCCGGGCACGGGGCTCGAACCCGGACCTTCTTGCTGTGAGGCGACAGTGCTAACCACTACACCACCGTGCCGCCCCAGGTTTTCATTAATTAAGAAAATAATACCACATACTTTTTGTCCATTTATAGTTACATTGAATGTTGTGGAATGTAAGTAAAATAACAAGTTAGCGCCTGTTATCATTTACATTAGAGCAGCTACAGGCTTGTAGTACTCGAGTCTGACTCATTTTAAGGACTTGTGACTTGACTTGGACTTGAGCAATGATGATTCAGACTTGGACTCGGACTCATGCATTAACTGCATTCGGACTTGTAAATTGAAGATGAGGACTCAGATTTTTTCTTTATTTTTTGTAACATGCCATAATAATTTGGTATAAGATATTTATATCTATATTAATTTTTGTACTAATTTCGTGCAAGAGTATCACGTGCGCCTTGGCGCGTGCATCAGATAGACTCTCAGGCGCACTCCGGACAGCGCGTGCGCCAAGCAGACTCTTGCGCGCGTGCCGTAAACGACCGGCATCTGCTCAGGATTAAGGCACAATCAGCGCGCTGATATAAAAACTATGAAAACACACTTTTCTGTTTCTCGTCTTTGATTCTGCTGAGTCTATGATAGCCTGTTTGTGCCTCACTTAACCTATTGCCTGTTTCACTGTTTTACGATTTTGCCTGCTGTTCTGGATTGTTTACCGTCTTCACTTGTACAACCCCGATTCCAAAAAAGTTGGGACAAAGTACAAATTGTAAATAAAAACGGAATGCAATAATTTACAAATCTCAAAAACTGATATTGTATTCACAATAGAACACAGACAACATATCAAATGTCGAAAGTGAGACATTTTGAAATTTCATGCCAAATATTGGCTCATTTGAAATTTCATGACAGCAACACAGCTCAAAAAAGTTGGGACAGGGGCAATAAGAGGCTGGAAAAGTTAAAGGTACAAAAAAGGAACAGCTGGAGGACCAAATTGCAACTCATTAGGTCAATTGGCAATAGGTCATTAACATGACTGGGTATAAAAAGAGCATCTTGGAGTGGCAGCAGCTCTCAGAAGTAAAGATGGGAAGAGGATCACCAATCCCCCCAATTCTGCGCCGACAAATAGTGGAGCAATATCAGAAAGGAGTTCGACAGTGTAAAATTGCAAAGAGTTTGAACATATCATCATCTACAGTGCATAATATCATCAAAAGATTCAGAGAATCTGGAAGAATCTCTGTGCGTAAGGGTCAAGGTCGGAAAACCATACTGGGTGCCCGTGATCTTCGGGGCCTTAGACGGCACTGCATCACATACAGGCATGCTTCTGTATTGGAAATCACAAAATGGGCTCAGGAATATTTCCAGAGAACATTATCTGTGAACACAATTCACCGTGCCATCCGCCGTTGCCAGCTAAAACTCTATAGTTCAAAGAAGAAGCCACATCTAAACATGATCCAGAAGCGCAGACGTCTTCTCTGGGCCAAGGCTCATTTAAAATGGACTGTGGCAAAGTGGAAAACTGTTCTGTGGTCAGACGAATCAAAATGTGAAGTTCTTTATGGAAATCAGCGACGCCGTGTCATTCGGACTAAAGAGGAGAAGGACGACCCAAGTTGTTATCAGCGCTCAGTTCAGAAGCCTGCATCTCTGATGGTATGGGGTTGCATTAGTGCGTGTGGCATGGGCAGCTTACACATCTGGAAAGACACCATCAATGCTGAAAGGTATATCCAGGTTCTAGAGCAACATATGCTCCCATCCAGACGACGTCTCTTTCAGGGAAGACCTTGCATTTTCCAACATGATAATGCCAAACCACATACTGCATCAATTACAGCATCATGGCTGCATAGAAGAAGGGTCCGGGTACTGAACTAGCCAGCCTGCAGTCCAGATCTTTCACCCATAGAAAACACTTGGCACATCATAAAACGGAAGATACGACAAAAAAGATCTAAGACAGTCGAGCAACTAGAATCCTACATTAGACAAGAATGGGTTAACATTCCTATCCCTAAACTTGAGCAACTTGTCTCCTCAGTCCCCAGACGTTTACAGACTGTTGTAAAGAGAAAAGGGGATGTCTCACAGTGGTAAACATGGCCTTGTCCCAACTTTTTTGAGATGTGTTGTTGTCATGAAATTTAAAATCACCTAATTTTTCTCTTTAAATGATACATTTTCTCAGTTTAAACATTTGATATGTTATCTATGTTCTATTCTGAATAAAATATGGAATTTTGAAACTTCCACATCGTTGCATTCCGTTTTTATTTACAATTTGTACTTTGTCCCAACTTTTTTGGAATCGGGGTTGTATTAATAAACACACCTTCTGCCCATACATCCGTCTCCCAACCATCTCTGACAGAATACTTCACACTTCCTGACAAAGAGAATGTACACCTGTTCATATGTCATGTTCAGGAACAAACTAATGTTAATGGTGCTAAAACAGCCACCGTCAAATGGTGCAGTTGGAGTGTTAGACTCAACTTGGATCAATAGTGGACTCGACTCGGACTTGACTTGAAATTTTCTTGAATGACTTGGACTTGACTCGGACTTGAACGCTGGGGACTTGAGACTGGACTCGGACTTGAGGTTTAGCGACTCGACTACAACACAGAGCAGCTATATGAAGTCTGGGTATAGTAAAAAAATATATTTTCTGCCTGATTAGAACAGTGTAGGCTGTTAATGTTAGATTATTTAATTGCATGCTCTAGTACCGTGAACAACCTGACAACATTTGTGGAAAATGTTTCTATGGAATGTGTTTGCAACAATTTAACTTCTAACAAAAGACATGGGGTGTAAAGGTATTTTGTACACATCTATGGGCTTGGCACAAAAATACAGTATATTTAATCAATTATTATACATACAGGACACTTTTTCGATGGAATAAAACGTATATTCTATTCCCTTCTAGCGGGTTTCATTCATTTGGTTTGATAGCATGCAATATTGTTAGCATATCGCATATCCTATGTGTATTACGTCACTCTACCTAATAGAGAATGAGTGTTGAATATGGTTTACGATATTGGATGATTGTCAAGACAACATAATGTCACACGTCGGAGACGTAAAACTTCCGTGCTAGCAAGCAACTGTGACAATTTGGAAACAAACATGGCCGCCAGGTTTGCTTTGTTAAATACAGAAGATTTTGAGAGAATTTTGAAAGAGAAAGATGTATTGAACACCCAAAAGGAATGAATAATAATAATAATAATAATAATAATAATGGTTAGCTTTTTTGTGGTATATCAGATATATTCCATTCTACTAGCATGATATTGAACTCGTCTTTGACTCGTTCAATATCATGCTAGCTGAATGGAATATATCTGATAGACCACTCAGCGCTAGCCAATATTATTTAAATATAGTATAGTTTGTCTCAGAGGGAACCTTCTCCTATGTATGTAGGATATGTTTTGTTTTTGTGTCCTGATCTATTTTTGTTTCTGTCTTTAAGAATGTACAGCAGTGCATTCATGACCAAAGGGTTCTAATTAACGATGTGCTTGAAGACACCCAGTTGGTTACCTTACAAAGGGAAGGCGGCGCATTGTTGGCCAGGTTGAGATGGGAGAGTGATGTAAGAGCAGCACACTATGAGACCAACTGGTAATGCTAAAATGATAATCCATTAAACCTTATCTAAGAAACCCTTGCTAATGTGTTAAGCTGTCAGGAATACCCGAGTAAACAAGCATGTCAAAATTATCCTAATATGCTTGAACATAATAACATGGTCTTATGACCATGTTCTTGTCAGTTAAAAGAAGATTTCTGTAAATATTCCTTGTAAATAATATACAGATACAGAATATTGAATAACAAATTGTGAAAAATCTCTGATATACTCTTCTAGTAATGTCATGGATACTGTGGATTCCCTTTACAATGAGGTAGAGGAACATGTCCATGTGCTGTTGAGAAGGTCCAACGTATCATTTCAACACCTTGGTTTCTTGCTACAGCTCAGGAAGATGGAATCAAGGTTTATGGAGGTATCCAATCACAAATCTAGCTGACTAACATTCCAGGAATTCAAGAATTTTTATTTGTCTTGGTGCTACTGTTACATCAAAACACAGTTTTGTGTCTGGCAATTTGATGATAATAGTGCATCCAAACATCAATACAATTTTGAACTGGAGTCATCCCAAGTTTAGACCCTGTGTTGGCTTTCTCCAGATAAAGGAGTGGTTTGATGTGGAGGGAGAGAGACTAATACTGGAGACTGAATCTGCAGAGGAACCAAACAAGAGCTTTGAAGAATTTCTCCAATGCTTAACCACTGTCTTCTCTGAAATTAACGTAATCATTAATTCCTGTCTCTCATTCAAGCTCAATTTTATAAAATAAAACCAAACAAAAACAAGAAATCATAATATTTTTTCTCCCTACTGGGGTTCACCCTTGATGAATTTGTGTTCTGTGTGTTTTCCAGGAACATAAGCTTCAGGCAATTATGTTACTAAATGAAGCAGAAAGCATCCAGGAACCAAACGATCCTGAGACAGATGTGTTCCACATAATGGCATCCACATTTAAATCCGACTTGTCTGAATTTCTGTCCCAAGCAGAGCAGTACTGTGATGAGCTGAACACTCTGCTCAATTTGTGCCACTTCTGTGAGAGGGTAAGTTTCCCTTCTTTTCTATCAAACCCACGTCTTTCCTTTGGACTTCCAGCAAATCAAGAAAGTGCTTTTAGGCCAAGCTTCCCCATGAGCATAAAAATATTTTGCAAATGTTGGTGGGACATTTATATTTTTGCAGGGTGAAACTACTGTGTTCATAGATCATCATCAGACTTAATGTAGCCCAAGAAAAGATGCAAGATTAGGGGTCAAATCAAGGTGAACCAAGACAGATATTAAATAGATAAGTATCATAATGGGCCATCTTTTTAGTATCTTTTTATGGGCCAAATGAATGGACATCCATGAACTTCTCTAGTTAGTTTGTGCTCACTGGGGTTGCTGTCCAACAATCTAATCAGTAATTTCTTCTTATGTTGGCAGGCAACTGAGGTGGCCATAGACTGTTCTCATCATTTGGAACAAGAGAGACTGCAGTGCATGAATCATCAAGAGAAATGGGCTGTTCTTCAGGGATGCCATGAGAAGCTTAGCCAGTTTTCACCTGAACATTTCCAAGAGGCAAAGACCCAGGCCTGCTCTCTGCAGAACACATGGGGGAGGAAGCTGTGGAACATGACTTGGTTAAGGTGTCAGGAGGTCAGTCGGCAACTGGAGGACACTTTACAGGAGTTGGAGCAAGACCAACAGCCATCAGTATCTGTATGTTCACAGTATGAATGGTATGGTAATGCAGGAAATGAGAGCACTGATGGAGGGCCAATGCTTCCACAACCTGATACACATCAGAACCCACTTGAATGCTCAGAAGTCCGGCAGAGCCGAGACAGTATCCACAGCACAGTGAACTGCTTCAACATCAATTTCAGGCAATCCCGTAAAGGACGTAAAGGGTCCAAAATGGCTCCAGTGGCAGATCCTGACAAGAAGTCACCCAGCCAAACAACCCATGATGACAGGCAGACAACAGTTGCAGGTTCAGACACAGCTAGTTGCCAGTGGTTACACTGGCACAACAACTCAACCAAATACACTAAGGAAGACTCTTATCCAGCCTCCAGTTCCTCTAAGATTGAGATCCTACCATTTACCTTCACAGAATCTAAGAGCTCACCACCTATCTGCTTCAGTACCCAAATCTCAGGACCTGCCTGCTCTGGAATTCAGACCTCAGTGCTGCAAAACCCAGTACCACTTTCTGGTAGCTTCTGTTTGGAAACTTTGGGCTGTGAGGCAACGCACCCTGAAAATACCTCCCACACTGAAGAGACTGCCAGCTGGGGGAATGAAGCAGCAAATACCCTGTCAAGTCCTGGCATGGAAAACAACACTATGTAAAATATCACAATAATATTGTTATGTCATTATATAATAATTGCAAGAGATTATAGTAGATAAATAGATCTACATTGGGAGTAATATTTGATATGAGGTGGCATCAAGTTTAAAATGAAGGTTCAACTTCTTCATTTATGGTTACATAAAACCATTCTGATTCCAGTGCAAAGAATTTATATCATCTAAAGTTATATCACTAGTCCGCCTTACTCGTTGTCCTTTCCTTTGCCTACTTCTTTTGCACTTTCCCAGTTTAAAAGCGTCACATCCACAAATATATATCCATAACCACTAATTATAGTCTTCCACCTGTGATCATATTTCTACCTTATTTGTAAGTACATGTCTTCTGAAATAACAGTTTCTCCCACAGGAAGCTGCAGTGTATTATGGAGGAATTGTTATTGACCGAGCTGGAGTATGTAAGATCTCTGGGTTACATCCTGACTCATTACCTCCCCCTGCTGGCCAGGCCAGATGTGCCTCCAGACCTGAGAGGTCAGCGTGGAAGGATCTTTGGAAACCTAGAGAAACTACATGATTTCCACTGCCATTGTTTCCTGCAGGAGCTTGAGGCTTGCCGGACAGAACCACTTCGGGTGGGCCGCTGTTTCCTCAAACATGTGAGTTCCTCAGATTCAGCACTAATATTTTATGATACTGTAATGTACTCTTTTTCTACAATAGTCATAATGAGAATGAATGATGTCTTTGTTGTTCTGAAATCTTTTTTATGAACTTTTTTGGGTGCAGAGAGAGAATTTTGGGCTGTACGCTCTCTACAGCAAAAACAAGCCTCAGTCAGATGCTCTGATCCAACAGCATAAGTTCTTCAAGGTAAGGGACAGGGGCGCCGCCAGAAATTTTGGGCCCCATGAAAGATTAGAATTTTGGGCCCCCCAACTTTGCCCACCCTCGTCACAATTGCACTATTGTCATTATTTGACTTTTGATAGCCCATGGACCTTGAGTTTGTGACTTTGTTATTCCATTTTATATATTAACCTACCAGGGACTAGATGAAAACTGGTCAGTGACTAATTCTGGTGCATTTACAATCACAAATGAAAATTCAAGATTTTGCCACATGCCTTCTTGTGCTAGGACAATTGGTAGTGAAATGTGTGATGTGACTGCTAATAAATCATAGAAAAAGTTTTCTACCCAGCATCAAAATACCTATGGAAATCCCATGGACTGTTATGTGTTAGGTAGAAAGCTGTGTGTACTGTTCTGCAAAAAGGGAATATGTTCAATTTGAAACCAATGGTTTAGAACGTGTGAACATTCCACACACGTAACCATGTCAAACACTTGACTGGTGTCCGTTATTAGCAACACTTTAATCTAGCAAACTGTATGGCGCTCGCTCATTAAAAACTTCAATCCTAAAGCATTTATGGGTTGTATTGCTGCTTACCTCCTTCTCCAAAGGGGGGTTCAGTGGTTTGGTAGGGCGGAGGTCCCCCTGAGGCTGAATCTGTGCATATTTAGGGCACCCCATTAGTTATGAAACTGGTTATTAGCACTAGTTATTAGCACCAGCATAACGTAATATTTCATCTTGTTTATCACACAAGTCAGTTCAGTTATTAAAATGGAAAAAATGTCACTGTACAAACTGTAAAAGTGTTCTCTTGATAGGCTAATCCAACCACGTTCATACTGTTCATTTACCATTCGCTAATATTTTGAACACACATGTGAGCGATAGCTACCTTTCTTTGGGAAAAACTGAGTGACCAGTTGTCTGCCTCTCTGGTCCCTCTCAGCTTTCAGCTGCCTTTCTTTACGTTTTTGACAGCCACTCTTCATATTTAGCGATCATAGACTGTACGCACTCCACTGCTGGCTGGCTGGCTGGCTGCTGCACCGCGACACAGCAGCAAGTAGCGTTGCACTGATCAGCACACAGATTTAACACATCGCGCTTCTACCAGAACTGGACCGTACCATTTCGCAAAAGGGGGAGGGTTGATTGACAATATGTTGAAGAACTCAAGAAATAGACAACCTTGTTCAATTAGCTCATTTTACCAGATGGAATATTGCATTGTTGTTATTTCAAAAGTCTTATTAAAATCATTAAAAGCATATTATCAGCCCCTTAAAGGGCCCCATGGCAGTGCTGGGCCCCTAGAATTGTTCTAACCTTTCCCCCCCTGGTGGCGCCCATGGTAAGGGATGTCAATAACAAAGAGAATTACATTTAACCGGTGGCATGGTGGTGTAGTGGTTAGCACTGTCACCTCATAGTAAGAAGGTTCTGGGTTTGAGCCCAGTGGCTAACGGGGGCCTTTCTATGTGGAGTTTGCATGTTCTCCCCGTGTCTGCGTGGGTTTCCTACGGGTGCTCCGGTTTCCCCCACAGTCCAAAGACATGCAGGTTAGGTTAATTGGTGGCTCTAAATTGACCGTAGGTGTGAATGTGAATGGTTGTGTGTCTCTCTGTGTCAGCCCTGTGATGACCTGGTGACTTGTCCACAGGTTCACATACTTTTGCCACTCACAGATATGTAATATTGGATCATTTTCCTCAATAAATGACCAAGTATAATATTTTTGTCTCATTTGTTTAACTGGGTTCTCTTTATCTACTTTGAGGACTTGTGTGAAAGTCTGATGATGGTTTAGGTCATATTCATGCAGAAATATAGAAAATTCTAAAGGGTTCACAAACTTTCAAGCACCACTGTAACTTGTGGTTGACATTCGTGAATAGATCCATGAAACAAAAGACAAATATATCTTTTCTCTGTTACTGCTTTTGTCTTATCATTTCTTTCTCTGTAAAATCAAAACATTAGGTGTAGAACTCCATACTCGCTACGGTGGCATCGAGTCCATGCATTCTAAGGCTAAGAGAGCTAAGTGCTAGCTAGAATTATTTAGTTATCTGTCCAGAACAATGACATGCCATCTAACCTTACTCTATCTTGCAGTTGCACTCACTAGACAGGCTTTCCTTTTCTTTTATGCTGGATTTAGCTGGCGGGAGATTGGAGTCTGCCGTGTTTGCCCATGCCGACTTGTTTTGGTTAAAAGTAGGTCAAACACGCCCCACAGTGGTCATGTGATATTGCTGCTTGCTTGCTTTGGCAGTCTCTGGAATCGTAAAACGCGGAATGCATTTTTATCTCAGCAAAACATTTACACATCCGATACACAGTGTGTGCAGAACATCTTGAAACTCCTACAGCTATAGAAATAGAACATTTTGCCCAGAATTCAACTTTGCAGTCAGAACCTTTAAAGTTTCTGTCATTGGGTTATTTAAATATGTCACAAAGAAAACTCGCATATTTGTTGAATATTTAGCTTTTCATTCATGCAGTGTAAACAGATGGAGCTGGGAGACAGCATGGATCTATCCTCCTACCTGCTGAAGCCAGTGCAGAGGATCAGTAAGTACAGTCTACTGCTTCAGGAGATGCTGGATGAATGTGGAGCAGCACATGACGCAGACTGTCTGGAGATCCAAGGTGCTGCCGAGGTGGTCCAATTCCAGCTACGCCATGGAAATGATCTGCTCACCATGGATGCCATCCAGAACTGTGATGTGAGTAAAATAAGTAGAAGAGAGGCTGAGGAGGCAATGACTGCTATTGCCCAGACTTTCCATCACTCTTTACCTGATAGCTACCCCTTTTGGTTATCTTCAGGTGAACTTGCAGGAACAAGGCCAGTTAATTCGGCAAGATGAGCTCTATGTGACATTTCGCAAGAAGCGTGCTTTGCGGCGAGTGTTTCTCTTCCAGGACCTTCTTCTGTTCACCAAGACAAAGAAAACACAGCGTGGAGATGATGTGTACGTCTACAAACAGTCTTTCAAGGTACATTTCTTTGTAACAATTTAATTTAAGGTTTATTACTAACCTTGTGCATTTTTTCACTGAACATGTTTCTTACAGTTTAATATCAGCAGTTGAGTATAAAAATGCACCTCATCACCATAATAAAATGCATATGATATTAAGCCTGTTATGAATCTATCTGTCATTGATTAGTATGTATAATAATTGATTCATACCTGGTGTAATTCCCAAACGTGTCTAATGCATGTTTGTGTCATTAATTTCATTCCACCTGTTATTCATTGATTTGAAACAGACATGTGACATTGGACTAACCCAGAACCGTGGACAGAGTGGCTTGTGCTTTGAGATCTGGTTCAGAAGAAGAAGAACCCAGGACACATATACGCTTCAGGCAGAGAGACAGGACGTAAAAGAGGCCTGGACTGCAGACCTGCAGCACATTCTGTGGGACCAGGCACTGAAAAACAGAGGTGAGAGAGAGAGGGAGAGAGTGGGGGAGAGAGAGAGACAGAGAGCGGGGGAGAGAGAGAGGGGGAGAGAGAGAGACAGAGAGAGAGAACGAGAGAGAGAGGAAGAATGAGAGAGAGAGGAGAGAGAGAGCGTGGAAGAACAAGAGGGAGACAGAGAGAGAACGAGAGGGAGACAGAGAGAGAGATTTCCTGTAAAACAAACACTTCACTTACACTGTGCTTTAATGTTGGTTAGAACTTTATGAACTGTAATTCCATTTTAAAGAAGGATTTTGTTTTGCAGAGTTGCGGAGACAGGAGCAGGTGTTCATGGGATTAGGTAGTAAACCTTTCTTGAAAATTCAACCCAGTGAAACAGCTGTCCATGACAGAACCATCAACTGCTTCCTGCAAGAAGGAGGTATCGCTCAAAGTCCATGTTTATGATCAAATAAATATAGGTTAGGGTTGTTGCTTTTTTTCTGGTAATCAATAAAAAATTATTCAAATATATATATATATATATATTAGTGCTGTCAAAAATGTCGCGTTATTAACGCGTTAACTTGACTCAATTTTAACGGCGATAATTTTTTTATCGCGAGATTAACGCTCTGTGACATGATGTAGGTTTTTCATAAGCTTTTGAAACTGCCAGGAACTTGGAACAGAGACTTTGCTTAGAAAACCGATAGCAGCTAGACTGTAATGCCACGCCCCGCACAACCAGAGTCCTCTGCCCTCCTCCCCCCCAAAGAACCAGCCCGGGCAGGGCGTGCTAGTAGAGATGGGATTTATGGCTCTTTGATGGGATCCGCATCTTTGTGATCCGTTCTTTGAAAAGAGCCGTTCAAAAGACTGGCTCATTTGGCTCTTTTTAAATATTTATTCAGTTTTAAGAAGACTAAAGAAGCCAGATCCCTCTGAACTGTAAACTCAATGCTATCCCAGAAATCCTTCCTGTAATATGCAAATTTGGCCACCTCTGATTGGACAGCGCGACGCATCAACAGGCAGAAAGTGTAAAAGTACAAAATGTGTTAAGTGAGCTGAAACAGTAAAGATCAGATTCAATGCAATATTTATCAACGAACAACTTAAAGTTAATATAATAGTGTACTTTATATTATAATCAAGCATGTCAAGCCTACCGTCACTGTGTAACCTGTCTCTCTGAGTTGTAGACTAACTCAAACAGTAGATCACCTCACTCATGGTTCTTTTGCCAGCCCCGGTGTTCGGTTTAGGTTTCACTTTGCAGTGGCTGTGTCAAGACGTGTTATGCTTTGCAATACAAAGCAAACCCATTCACGTTTTTATGCTGATAAGAGAATTACAATGGTTTTTCATGTGACAAAAATGTGCGATTAATCGCGAGTTAACTATGACAGTCACGACATTAATTGCGATTAAATATTTTAATCGCTTGACAGCACTTATATATATATATATATATATAAAAGGTTGCCATCTTGGACATCTGTTCAATTTGGTACCACTTCTCATAGGTGGAGACAGAAGTGTGCCAAAAAACCTGGAGGTTATATAGATGTTGGTATAACACTAATTATTCTATACACATTCACTGGATATCGTGCGCTCTGATTGGCTACACTACTACTAGGCTATCAGCTCATATACGGTGAGTAGAGAAAAACAAAATGGCGGAGCGTTTTGCTGAACCAACCCAGGATGAAATAAAAACTCTACTCAAAAACAAAACCCCAAAATATACAAATAAAAAAGCAACAAAATATGGAATGAAAGTATTTGATGGTAAGAGCATATCTTTTTTATTTTTCAAGAATTATTATCGTGTTTTTCACAAATTGCTACTGTCATTTCGCCGGTTTGTTTACATTCTAAGCAGAAATTATTTTGTCAGACATTTTGGATAATGTTTTTTCTTTGTCAAGTTTGCAAAAAATAAACATAAAAATGCTGTTTCTCAAAATCCAGCGAATGTGGATAGAATAAAACAGTTATTCCACTCAATCTCGGTGCTACGCGCCTCGTCGGCTATCAGCTCATGTACGACTCGATTTTGTGGAATACTTGTTAATTGTTTGTTTGGAAATAATATTATATCGAACAATGCCTTTAGATGAAAGGTATTTGTAGAAAATGTGTTTCAAAAATATTTTGAGTGAGATATACTTCTAATACTTTACACTACATTAGCATTGTACATCTTTGTTTATCCATATACTGTACAAAACAAATGCTAATCAGATGCTAATCATGTCTTTGATAACAGGGAATGCTGTTGTGCTTGGTAATTCTGTAAACATTTTTCTTGCCAATCGATTCATGTTATATACAGTGGCGCTTGAAAGTTTGTGAACCCTTAAGAATTTTCTATATTTCTGCATAAATATGACCGAACGCATCATCAGATTTTCACACAAGTCCTAAGAGTAGATAAAGAGAACCCAGTTAAACAAATGAGGCAAAATATTATACTTGGTCATTTATTTATTGAGGAAAATGATCCAATATTACATATCTGTGAGTGGCAAAAGTATGTGAACCTCTGGAGTAGCAGTTAATTTGAAGGTGAAATTCGAGTCAGGTGTTTTCAATCAATGGGATGACAATCAGGTGTGAGTGGGCACCCTGTTTTATTTAAAGAACAGGGATCTATCAAAGTCTGATCTTCACAACACACGTTTGTGGAAGTGTATCATGGCACGAACAAAGGAGATTTGTGAGGACCTCAGAAAAAGCGTTGTTGATGCTCATCAGGCTGGAAAAGGTTACAAAACCATCTCTAAAGAGTTTGGACTCCACCGATCCACAGTCAGACAGATTGTGTACAAATGGAGGAAATTCAAGACCATTGTTACCCTCCCCAGGAGTGGTCGAACAACAAAAATTACTCCGAGAGCAAGGCGTGTAATAGTCGGTGAGGTCACAAAGGACCCCAGGGTAACTTCTAAGCAACTGAAGGCCTCTCTCACATTGGCTAATGTTAATGTTCATGAGTCCACCATCAGGAGAACACTGAACAACAATGGTGTGCAAGGCAGGGTTGCAGGGAGAAAGCCACTGCTCTCCAAAAAGAACATTGCTGCTCATCTGCAGTTTGCTAAAGATCACGTGGACAAGTCAGAAGGCTATTGGAAAAATGTTTTGTGGATGGATGAGACCAAAATAGAACTTTTTGGTTTAAATGAGAAGCGTTATGTTTGGAGAAAGGAAAACACTGCATTCCAGCATAAGAACCTTATCCCATCTGTGAAACATGGTGGTGGTAGTATCATTCTTTGGGCCTGTTTTGCTGCATCTGGGCCAGGACAGCTTGCCATCATTGATGGAACAATGAATTCTGAATTATACCAGTGAATTCTAAAGGAAAATGTCAGGACATCTGTCTATGAACTGAATCTCAAGAGAAGGTGGATCATGCAGCAAGACAACGACCCTAAGCACACAAGTCGTTCTACCAAAGAATGGTTAAAGAAGAATAAAGTTAATGTTGTGGAATGGCCAAGTCAAAGTCCTGCCCTTAATCCAATCGAAATGTTGTGGAAAGACCTGAAGCAAGCAGTTCATGTGAGGAAACCCACCAATATCCCAGAGTTGAAGCTGTTCTGTACGGAGGAATGGGCTAAAATTCCTCCAAGCCGGTGTGCAGGACTGATCAACAGTTACCGGAAACGTTTAGCTGCAGTTATTGCTGCACAAGGGGGTCACACCAGATACTGAAAGCAAAGGTTCACATACTTTTGCCACTCACAGATATGTAATATTGGATCATTTTCCTCAATAGATAAATGACCAAGTATAATATTTTTGTCTCATTTGTTTAACTGGGTTCTCTTTATCTACTTTTAGGACTTGTGTGAAAATCTGATGATGTTTTAGGTCATATTTATGCAGAAATATAGAAAATTATAAAGGGTTCACAAACTTTCAAGCGCCACTGTACTTAAGAACATTTTGCTGCGAGTTAAAATATGTTCACCTGCAATTCAGTTTTTCAGCCAATTTGTTCTTTTTTTAACACAGAGATTGAAGGATTACAATCGCCAAATCTCACAACATCCAGACTCCAGAGTGACACAACGGGGCCACGGCCAGAGTCAATTAGCTCAGCTTCAGGCAGCCATTCATCCTCCACCTCTGGCCGAGGCTCTTTATCCCCTTGCGGTTTCCATGAAAACCAGGCGCAAGAAAATGGCCATGGAACTCAGATACCTCGGATCAGCCATCAGAACAATAGCCATGGTACATAATCAAGTCCCTTCCCTCCCAAGTTAAAACAAACAAAACTTTGTCAGTCCACCAAGACGTATTTGGTGTCATTTTTGCTTCTTGTTTGGAGTAAAGAGAGCACTGAGTAAATTAACCTTTTTTTTTTTTTTAAATGACTCCTTTAAAACTAGACGGTCTTTTGACTTCATAAAATCGGTGAAATTTAGTTCCCTCTGAAATTTGGTCATTGTGATACATGTTTATTTCTGTAATATCTAAAAACAAACAAACAAACAAACAAAAAAAAAAACAGGCCATTCTGTGGCTGGGAAGTTATTTCATTTGAGGGGATTCCCGAGCAAATAATGCACATGAAATCACTCACTTCACGCAATCAAGCAGACAGAGGAAGTCCGTGTGCACATGCGCAGGTTTGCCTTCTTTGCCTTCTTCTTCTTCTTCTTCTTCTTCTTCATTTTTTGGGGTTTTACAGCAGCTGGCATCCACAGTATTGCATTATTGCCATCTACAGGTTTACCTTTGAGCGTGCACTGACAGTTACATCATTCTGTCACTAAACTAACAGCTGATCACACCGAAGTGCTCGCTGACCGCCAATATTTATTAGTTTGGTCCTGCGTTTCCTTTTCTTCGCAACATAACGTCTTTTCTTCTCGCTTTCCGTTACTGTAGTCGGTCTTTCATGTTTTATTCACGTCCTCCATTTTCCTCTCCTGTTTCAAATTTGTATCCCACAATACCTTGTGTGAATGGGGTCATGGTGAAGCAGGAAAAAATAGCGGAGAATTTAGGGCCACGTGGCTTTAAATTCATTAATTGTTCTGTTTTAAAAAATAATCATAAAATTGGAAGTCTGTGATTCGAATTCAGTAGCTTTCAGTCCATTAACAAAAGTAATTGGGCGTTGGGGAAAATTCATTTCATGACGTAAACTTGAAAAATCTGAAAGGCAGTCTACCTTTAATATTTTCAACTAATTCAACTATTGCAATTTTGTACCGTAGAACATGCAATATATGACAGTGAGGATGTCTTACATGTCTAACAGTGTTGCTCTTTATTCTTCCAGTTTTTCCTTTCCCAAATAATGATGTAATGCTAGACAAGAAATGATTTTGAATCAACGCAGTACATCTGAATTTAAGATAAACCAAAGAGTGATTCATTATTTCTCCCCCTCTGTTTCTTCTTCCCAAGTGAGCATAGAGTCTCCGGATCGATACGGATCACGCGTGTGTGGTTCCTCAGGTTCCTGCAGTGCTACAGGAGGGAGGCTTTATGATGCCTGCTGGTACCCAGCTGCAGCACACGTCACCTGCTCAATCCAGGAGAAAAGGCCTCAGTAGCACCGTACACAAAATACATGATTCATATTTTGCAGGAGGTTAGAAAACCAATTTGCTCGTTGCTTAACGATGCTGATATTTTTTGTGAAATATGTACATTCATGTTTGTCTTTTGATATTTTTTCAAGAAACGAAATTCCGTACAACTTACAGCGAGGCCTGTTTCAGTAACTCACTTGTTGACTAGGAACCAAAAACCACTAAATCTTTCTAAATAAATATTTTACTTATGCCTATTCGTTTATTTCGGCACCAAAATTACATTTAGTCCCTTGGACACAACCTCGGTTGTATGAACTATAAAAACTAATTGTTGGTGTTTAAACAAAGCATATCATCAACTTCAGAATAATTGGCATCTTTTATTAAAATATATATTATACAAAAGAATACACACCGCACACACAATCAAATCAAACAGGAGAGATGAGTTACAGTTCCCTTTTTTAAAATGATCATTTTGCAAAAATCTCTTAACATCCCACTAAAGCACAGCTCTATGGATCGATCCCTGAAATCTCATTTACCTTATGTGAGCGTAGAATGCGTTGTGCTGGACACTGCTGGTGAGCAAAACAAGAGCTTGCAAGTGACCTCTTGCTATGGATTCCCTGTCACGGCCAAAACCGAGCTGGTAGACTAGCCACCACGTACATTGACCAACTACAGTTAGGTCCATATATATTTGGACACTGACACAAATTTTGTTTTTTTACCTGTTTACTGAAACATATTCAAGTTATAGTTATATAATGGACATAAAGTCCAGACTTTCAGCTTTCATTTGAGGGTATCCACATTAAAATTGGATGAAGGGTTTAGGAGTTTCAGCTCCTTAACATGTGCCACCCTGTTTTTAAAGGGACCAAAAGTAATTGGACAATTGACTCAAAGGCTATTTCATGGGCAGGTGTGGGCAATTCCTTCATTATGTCATTCTTAATTAAGCAGATAAAAGGCCTGGAGTTGATTTGAGGTGTGGTGCTTGCATTTGGAAGATTTTGCTGTGAAGAAAACATGCAGTCAAAGGAGTTCTCTATGCAGGTGAAACAAGCCATCCTTAAGCTGCGAAAACAGAAAAAAACCATCCGAGAAATTGCTACAATATTAGGAGTGGCAAAATCTACAGTTTGGTACATTCTGAGAAAGAAAGAAAGAAAGAAAGAAAGAAAGAAAGAAAGAAAGAAAGAAAGAAAGAAAGAAAGAAAGCACTGGTGAACTCATCAATGCAAAAAGACCTGGACACTCACAGAAGACAACAGTGGTGGATGATCGCAGAATAATTTCCATGGTGAAGAGAAACCCCTTCACAACAGCCAACCAAGTGAACAACACTCTCCAGGAGGTAGGCGTATCAATATCCAAATCTACCATAAAGAGAAGACTGCATGAAAGTAAATACAGAGGGTTCACTGCACGGTGCAAGCCACTCATAAGCCTCAAGAATAAAAAGGCTAGATTGGACTTTGCTAAAAAACATCTAAAAAAGCTAGCACAGTTCTGGAAGAACATTCTTTGGACAGATGAAACCAAGATCAACCTCTACCAGAATGACGGAAAGAAAAAAGTATGGCGAAGGCGTGGTACAACTCATGATCCAAAGCATACCACATCATTTGTAAAACATGGCAGAGGCAGTGTGATGGCTTGGGCATGCATGGCTGCCAGTGGCACTGGGTCACTAGTGTTTATTGATGATGTGACACAGGACAGAAGCAGCCGGATGAATTCTGAGGTATTCAGAGACATACTGTGTGCTCAAATCCAGCCAAACTGATTGGTCGGCGTTTCATAATACAGATGGACAATGACCCAAAACATAAAGCCAAAGCAACCCAGGAGTTTATTAAAGCAAAGAAGTGGAATATTCTTGAATGGCCAAGTCAGTCACCTGATCTCAACCCAATTGAGCATGCATTTCACTTGTTAAAGACTAAACTTCAGACAGAAAGGCCCACAAACAAACAGCAACTGAAAACCACTGCAGTAAAGGCCTGGCAGAGCATTAAAAAGGAGGAAACACAGCGTCTGGTGATGTCCATGAGTTCAAGACTTCAGGCAGTCACTGCCAACAAAGGGTTTTCAACCAAGTATTAGAAATGAACATTTTATTTACAATTATTTAATTTGTCCAATTACTTTTGAACCCCTGAAATGAAGGGATTGTGTTTAAAAAATGCTTTAGTTCCTCACATTTTTATGCAATCATTTTGTTCAACCCACTGAATTAAAGCTGAAAGTCTGAACTTCAACTGCATCTGAATTGTTTTGTTCAAAATTCATTGTGGTAATGTACAGAACCAAAATTAGAAAAATGTTGCCTCTGTCCAAATATTTATGGACCTAACTGTATGTAGAGACACTGGTTGCCTACCTGAAGATCTGCCGATCTTGATGCAAGATCATAATGGATGGCGTGATAGGATGCTTGTCTGAGCTAGCTCGACTAGATGATGATAATGATGATAATGATTTTAAAAAAGCTTATTTTGCAAAAATCTTGGCACCCATAAGGTAAATGTATAATGTCAAGCTTGAAAAAAACTATTTCTAATTTGCTTTCAGTTCCTTGGAAGACTGTTGTTGCCTTAGAGTCCATCCTGTTTCCATGGAGAATTATGTTTTTGTGTGCATGTATAAAGAAAAGCAAAAAATCTTTCAAAAAAGTTGCCGGCCTGCACACATCAAGTAACTGATCATTCCAGAGAAGTGTGTGCAGGGTTACTGAAGCTTATACATGAAATTAATCTGAACAGTTTCACACAACAAAAGCATTCATTAAAGCACAGTCCATGTTCAAATATCATATTTAATGCTGGAAAAGGTGTTCACTGACTGAATACTGTATGAATAAACGATATGAGTATGAATGGAGGAATTGGTTGGAGGGGTTTTATAAATGCTATACATTTTTGCATGGAGGAATTTTCCAAACACAGCTTTTATGTCAGAGTAACAGTTATTGTACAATGCAGCAACTAATTTTGAAACTCTTTCTGTTTTTTTTATTCAACAAATACTGTACATTGCTCTTGTAAAGCATTTTTCTGCATATGTATAATTTAATAAATCATGTTTATTTCCAATACTCAGAGGAAGCCAAATGTTTCTTTGTAAAAAAATAAATAAATAAAAAATAAAGCGTCACTGGGTAAAGACTGGTTTCCTTTCTTCATATTCATGATTGTTTGCAACAGAGTGTATTCTTTAAGATCTTAGTAAAATGAGCCCATTCATATAGATGGCACAAATCAAGTTATGCTGGACAGGTAAAGACCAGAATGATCTCAGCTAACAAGTTTAGGTATGATTTAAGATTCAAGCGATCTATATTGTCAATCAGTGTTGTAATTGAGTCACTAAACCTCGAGTCCGAGTCCAGTCTCGAGTCCCCAGTGTTCAAGTCTGAGTCAAGTCCAAGTCATTAAAGAAAATTTTGATTCGAGTCCGCTATTGAGCCGAGTCGAGTCCAAGAACAAGACTCCAACTGCACCATTTGACGGTGGCTGTTGCTGCCTTTATGTGAAAGCGTCTCTGCTACTGTGTTGGACTAACCTTACTGCTCGACTGCTGCATTTTAGTTAACAGGCTACAGATAAAAAGCTTGTTCATTGCTCAGCAAGCCCCGCCCACTATCAACAGGGTAAATAACATGAGAGAAGGTTAACACTAGCTAGTTCATCAGTCAGGAAGCCCCACAATCAACAGAGCAATGAACACAACGTGTCGCTTCCTTCTCAGGGTGGAGTCTTGCCAAATAACGATTGAAGTTCGAGGTTGTCCCTGTTGTCTCCTCGATAGTTCTTTTACATATGGAACACATAGCAGTGCATTTTTTTCCCACTGCACGAGAAGTCTGTATAAGCAAAGCGAACAATCCTAGGGGCTTCTCTCCAGGCATTTTAGCGCCATTAACGTTAGTTTGTTCCTGAACATGACGTATGAACAGGTACATTGAGGTACAATGTACATTCTCTTGCACAAAATTAGTACAAAAATTAATGTAGACATAAATATCTTATGCCAAATTATTATGGCATGTTACAAAAAGTAAAGAAAAAATCTGAGTCCTTCTCTCCAATTTACGAGTCCGAATGCAGTTAATGCATGAGTCCAAGTCCGAGTCAACAGTGCTCAAGTCCAAGTCAAGTCACGAGTCCTTAAAATTAGGGCACGAATCGGACTCGAATCCGAGTCCTGGACATGATTACCACAAGCCTGTTGTCAATACATCCATATACAAGTATACAGTGCATTGAAATACCGTTTCCCTCAGACTCCCCATGGTGCATTTACAGAGAAAATAAAAGATTACAAAACAAGGTATGTAAATAACTATCTAGAGCTATCGAAGTAGACATTCAGCAATCTAAAACATCTAGCTATCTAAGTATACGGGCAGCATGGTGGTGTAGTGGTTAGCACTGTCGCCTCACAGCAAGAAGGTTCTGGGTTTGAGCCCAGCGGCTAGCGGGGGCCTTTCTATGTGGAGTTTACATGTTCTCCCCGTATCTGTGTGGGTTTCCTCCGGGTGCTCCGGTTTCCCCCACAGTTCAAAGACATGCAGGTTAGGTTAACGTGGGGCGGCCTTGGGCTGAAGTGCCCTTGAGCAAGGTACCGAACCCCTGACTGCTCGCTGTAGTGTGGCTGCCCACTGCTCTGGGTGTGTGTGCATGTGTTCACTGCTTCAGATGGGTTAAATGCAGAGGATAAATCTCACTGTGTTTGAAGTGTGCATGTGACAAATAAAGGTTTCTTCTTCTACAATAAACAACATAAATGACAAGATAAAGACAGGTGCGGGGGCGGCACGGTGGTGTAGTGGTTAGCGCTGTCGCCTCACAGCAAGAAGGTCCTGGGTTCGAGCCCCGGGGCCGGCGAGGGTCTTTCTGTGTGGAGTTTGCATGTTCTCCCCGTGTCCGCGTGGGTTTCCTCCGGGTGCTCCAGTTTCCCCCACAGTCCAAAGACATGCAGGTTAGGTTAACTGGTGACTCTAAATTGACCGTAGGTGTGAATGTGAGTGTGAATGGTTATCTGTGTCTATGTGTCAGCCCTGTGATGACCTGGCGACTTGTCCAGGGTGTACCCCGCCTTTCGCCCGTAGTCAGCTGGGATAGGCTCCAGCTTGCCTGCAACCCTGTAGAACAGGATAAAGCGGCTAGAGATAATGAGATGAGATATAGTTATTGGAACATGTCAGGTTTTCCAGGCGTCCTAAGAACGTTCTCACAACATTGCTGCAATATAGGAGGAATGTTTAACACTATTCTTTGTTTTGTGTCGGGGGAGGGGGGTTGAGAGAGAGAAAAAAAGAAATTCTAATCAATAAAAAAGTGCAAGCAAAAAAATTAGCACCAGTTACACTAAAACAGGTGTAAAGTGTGCATCTGATATATTCCTGTTAGGGTTCTGTTTGGCAAGAGTTGCCATAAAGATATATAAAGGTGGAGTGCTGTGGTAAAATTAGATAAGCCACAAATAACCCTCTTGTAACCCCAGCAGTAGTTGATACATGTGCGTATGTGCACACACAGGCTGAGCGGTACAAGCTGAGACTATGGAGCAAGGTAAGGTGAAATAGCTTGGCATTTTTATAGAGCTGATTTTATAACTGTACTAGTGCTTTGAAAAACCAGCAGAATGGACGCACTTCCATGAAAATCTCATACAATATGTGCTGAAGATGGATCTTCAGGTGAAATCAGTCCACCACAGAGGAGCTCCTCCAGTTTCATTTAAATATAACATCATGGAAATAAGTTTTTATCGTTCCATTTTTCTTGTAAGAGAAATATTGCAGAAGCTGCTTGATCAACATGTGAGTTCCATGACTGATGATAATTATTATAATTCAGTAGCTGATTTATAATGATTATATAAACTGATTATAATGATATAATAAACTGATATAATGATTATAAAGGCTTATACAAGGTGTTTCAAAAAAAATTGATATTATTTGAGATGTAAATATCCCAGAAACTACATAGTCTAGGCAGATGAAACTGAACAGGCTTAATGTTGAGCAATATAAGATTTATTCCTCAAAATTTGAATGAGAAATTCAAAGGTCTGTAGATTCCATGAATGATTTCACAAATTTTCAATATTTGCGAACCCGCTTGACTATCTCTTCCGATGCTGGTGGTCGTCCAGATCCTTTTGCCCTGTTGCACACACAGCCTTCCTCTTTGAACTTCTTGTGCTGTGTCCAAATCTGCATTGCAGTTGGTGCATTTTTAGAGAATTCTCTCAATAATGCACACTGCACAGTTTTGTTCGACTGTGTTCGAGCGTACTCTAACACACAAAATGTCTTTTCTTTTCCAGTGAATGGCATTTCTATACCTAAAAAGATAAAAACAAAAAACATAAAACATAAAAGTTTGATCTGTTTCCACACGTGCTGTTAAAATTTGAGGTCAATTGAACGAGAATTGGCAAAGTTATTAGATTGTGAAATGATATCAAATTTTTTTGAAACACCCTGTATAATGATTATAAATTTAATACATTTAAATGTATAAATAAATATAAATTATAATTAAATTATAATTGTAATTATAATATGATTTATATAATACATTTAAATTATAATTTGAATTTATAAAGGGGCGGCACGGTGGTGTAGTGGTTAGCACTGTCGCCTCACAGCAAGAAAGTTCTGGGTTTGAGCCCAGCGGCCGGTGAGGGCCTTTCTGTGTGGAGTTTGCATGTTCTCCCCGTGTCCGCGTGGGTTTCCTCCGGGTGCTCCGGTTTCCCCCACAGTCCAAAGACATGCAGGTTAGGTTAACTGGTGGCTCTAAATTGACCGTAGGTGTGAATGTGAGTGTGAATGGTTGTTTGTCTCTGTGTCAACCCTGTGTACCCCGCCTCTCACCTCTCGACCCTGTAGAACAGGATAAGCGTCTACAGATAATGGATGGATGGATGGATGGAATTTTTAAATTGTACATTGATTTATACATTGATAATGATTATAAAAGATTGCTATATTGATTGATATTGGGCAGCACGGTGGTGTAGTGGTTAGCACTGTCGCCTCACAACAAGAAGGTTCTGGGTTCGAGTCCAGTGGCCGACTGGGGCCTTTCTGTGTGGAGTTTGCATGTTCTCCCCGTGTCTGTGTGGGTTTCCTCCGGGTGCTCCGGTTTCCCCCACAGTCCAAAGACATGCAGGTTAGGCTAACATGGGGCGGCCTTAGGCTGAGGTGCCCTTGAGCAAGGCACCTTACCCCAGCTGCTCCCCAGGTGCTGTTAGCATGGCTGCCCACTGCTCTGGGTATGTGTGTGTGCATGTGTGTGTCCACTGCTTCAGATTGGTTACATGCAGAGAGGAATTTCACAAGTGTACGTGCGCTGAATAAAGTTGTTCTTGTTCTTATAATGATTATAATTCAGTAACCTTGTACATATGCAATAAAAAACTTTGAAAATGTCAATTTATTCAACTATTTAGTTGTTTGACTATTAAAAAACATCAAATTTGTACATGTTTAATTTACTTGACAGCGTGGTAGGACAGGACAGGCTTCAGTCTTATCCACAGAGGGCCAATGTTGCTGCAGGCTTTCATTCCAACCAGGCAGAAGTCTCACTTGGTTCCACTTGTTTAATCAGCTCACCTTGGTCTCCAATCTACTGTCGGGTGTGCCTCCTATCTGACTGAAATGAAAGCCTGTAGCCACACTGGCCCTTCATGCACTAATATACTTAGAATGTAAAAACACTGTTTGGACCAGGGGTGCTCCGGTTTCCCCCACAGTCCAAAGACATGCAGGTTAGGCTGCATGTCTAAATTGACCGTAGGTGTGAATGTGAGTGTGAATGGTTGTCTGTCTCTGAGTCAGCCCTGCGATGACCTGGCGACTTGTCCAGGGTGTACCCCGCCTCTCGCCCCATAGTCAGCTGGGATAGGCTCCAGCTTGCCTGCAACCCTGCACAGGACAAGTGGCTACAGATAATGGATGGATGTTTGGACCAGTTAAATTATTTGTATATAAAGTATGCTCATATGCAAATATGCTTGTATGTTTGTATGCAAGTATTCTAATATAAAACGGCATTACTTGTACCAAAAATGTTAAATCATTCCCCCCTCCATTTATTTCAATGCAGTGCACGTGTTTGCAACCTCGTAAGCATGTTTGCAAGTAGCATGTAAGTTTGTTGCGTTGCTATTAAGTATGTTAGTATGCTCAGTATGTGCAGACATTTTATTTGATTAGTAGATAAGGTTTTGTATGAAAATGCTAGAATAGTAACATGAAGGTGTAGTAGTATGATAGTAAGCAAATGTGCAAGTATGCTTGTATTTGAGTGTGCTAGAAACAGTATGGTATGTGAAACAAGCAAACTTTTGTACTTAAATAGTTTCGATTCAGTTTGTAAGTTTGTAAATTTGGAGGTATGATAATACAGTATGTTAGTACAGTATGTGAGTGTGCTGGGAGGCAAGGGCTAGCTCATTTCCATCTTCTTTGGCCCTCACAGTGCTCAAGATAGAGCGTGTTGATTTGGAGTGCACACTGAACAACTCTGAACATCACACAGAGCTGAATGGAGTGGACAGACTGATTGTGAGGAGAGGTCAACCATTTACCATCACCCTTTACTTACGAACTGGCTCCCACTTTCAACAAGGGCACAACATTAACCTCATCACCACTACAGGTACCTCACTCACTCTCTCTGCATTATTTAAAATGAAACTCTGCTAACTCTGCTGTATTAGCTTATGTTTATGTCATTTTTGGTGTGGTGTCGTTAAAAGACAGTGTGCAAAAGTCTTAGGCACCCTGTTTTTTTTTTTTTTCACACAGACTTTGTTGTTATAGACAAGGACGCGTTATCCTAATGGGCTTCATGGGCAGCTGCCCAGGGCCTCGGCCACTAGGGGGCCTCGGAGGTAGCGAGATCGAAAAATATGAAACCATATTTTCAGAAGTTTTGATCATATTGATCACATTTTTGATGCATTTCGCCGCCCGTAAGGAAGCCCACCTTGTCCCGTCACATAAATCACCCGTCATTGTCAATATGATCACTGTCCACCATGTCTTCACACGCTACGCCAGCTTGAGTTCAATGATTTAATTAATGACTTCGCTTTCCAGAAAAGTAGGAAAGTGCCCTTGTAAGTTGACCCATGGCTGTCAAACTGAATGCGCAAAGCTGTGTGCCACTGCTGTTTGGGACATTACGTACGTGAAAGGATGAAATGTTTCACATAGCCTAACATTTTGAGATTTATTTCTGAGAAGCAAGATATTTTTCTTCCTTTGTTATCGCTCTTTGTTTTCACAAGTTAAAATTCGCCTGGATTCCAAAATGAAAACGAACGGTTATATACCAAATGAATGTTCTTGTTCTGAATACTAAAGAAACTGTTGTAGGCCGAGGTTATGTTCTTGACATGTTGTTCCTTGACTCACTCATTCGAAGGCTTCTTGAGGCTAAACTTTAGTTAACCAGACCTGTTAACCATGATGTCTGATGGATTTTTTCACCATGCAATTGCCTATTTCACCATTGCTTTTTCTCGATTAAATAGGTGTTGATGGATATAAAGTTTTATCGTTCAATAGTATTTCTAATTGTGCCACTGTCATTATTTACGTTTCTGTATCTAGTTAGACAGGCACGTCTGAGGGGGTGAATTTGCTGAGCGCAGTTGACAACAGGCGGGGGTGGGGCCTCGGGGGTGTGTCTGCCCAGGGCCTCGGCAAGGGTTAACGCGGCCCTGGTTATAGATTTCTATTTTATGACTTCTACATTATCGAGTCAGTACAAAAAACATTTTAGAGTCCAGACATTCGTTTTCCAGCACAAAATTAAATGTTACAGGGAAAAAAATGTTTGTATCTAAGCAGCATATTACATAAAAGAGCACTTTTCAGATTAAAAAAAAAACCATAATGAAGGCTGCTGGGTTTTGGTGCAAAATTAAGACGCAAGCGCGACAAACAAAACCCCAAACAATACCAAAAAAATGCAACAAAATATGGAATAAAAGTTTTTGTTGGTAAGAATGTATCTTTTTTTTATTTTTCAAGAATTATTATTATTGTTATTATTATTATTATTATTATTATCACATTTTTCATAAATTGCTACTGTCATTTCGCCGGTGGGCGGCACGGTGGTGTAGTGGTTAGCGCTGTCGCCTCACAGCAAGAAGGTCCTGGGTTCGAGCCCTGGGGCCGGCGAGGGCCTTTCTGTGTGGAGTTTGCATGTTCTCCCCGTGTCCGCGTGGGTTTCCTCCGGGTGCTCCGGTTTCCCCCACAGTTCAAAGACATGCAGGTTAGGTTAACTGGTGACTCTAAATTGACCGTAGGTGTGAATGTGAGTGTGAATGGTTGTCTGTGTCTATGTGTCAGCCCTGTGATGACCTGGCGACTTGTCCAGGGTGTACCCCGCCTTTCGCCCGTAGTCAGCTGGGATAGGCTCCAGCTTGCCTGCGACCCTGTAGAAGGATAAAGCGGCTAGAGATAATGAGATGAGATGAGATTTCGCCGGTTTGTTTACGTTCTAAGCGGAAATTATTTTGTCGGATGTTTTGTATAAAGTTTTTATTTATCAGATTTGCAAAAAAACAAAAATAAAAATGCTCTGTTTCTCAAAATCCAGTGAATGTGGATAGAATAAAACAGTTTTCCCACTCAATTTTGTCGTATATGGCTTAAGCCATGGCTTCATCTCTAGTAGGGTTGATTACTGCAATGGCCTTTTCACAGGCCTGCCAAAAAAGACCATCAAACGACTTCAGGTGATTCAAAATGCAGCGGCGAGGGTTCTCACACGAACAAAAAGAACAGAGCACATTACTCCAATTCTAAGGTCCCTTCACTGGCTTCCAGTAAGCTACAGAATTGACTTTAAAGCATTGCTGCTGGTGTACAAATCTCTAAATGGTACAGGGCCCAATTACCTCTCTGATATGTTGCAGCGGCCTAACCCAATCAGATCTACCAGATCGCAGCAGAAAAATTTACTGGTAAAACCTGTTGTTAAAACAAAGTGTGGTGAAGCAGCTTTTAGCTACTATGCAGTACAGCTATGGAACCAACTGCCAGAGGACATTAAAAATGCTCCTGCTGTTGGCAGCTTCAAATCTAGACTAAAGACCAAGCTGTTTTCAGATGCTTTCTGCTAAATTATTAATATTGTCATCTTTACGTTTTAAACTTTCTTAACTTTTACAGTCTCTGCATGTTTTAAACTTTACTTAACTTTTATTCTATTTTATTCTGCTGTTTTTTTACTGAACTTTTACTTCATTTTATTATTTTATTTCTACTATTGTTTAATTCTTTTTTTTCTCTCTTCTTCCCCATTTATTTTATGTAATTTTATTCTCTATTGTTTACTGTTTTGCTTTTACTTCTGTAAATCACATTGAACTGCCACTGTGTATGAAATGTGCTATATAAATAAACTTGCCTTGCCTTAAAGCCATATCAAGACTTGGTGCGACGCACCTTGTCGGCTATCAGTGCATATATGACTCATTTTCGTGGAATAACTGTTAAATATATTGGACGGTATTAGTAATATAGCATTTGTCCACAACATCCTAGTATGCAAGTATGGAACCATGGTTGTATGAAATTGTGTAATACTTATAACAAAACTTACATTACATTTAACCAGTATTGTTTTGTTTTTTGTTTTTTTTTCCCCAGGCCCAGACCCCTCTGAGCTTGCAGACACTGCTGTCAAATTTGGGCTCACTAAAATTATATCCAAAGTTCAGTGGAGTTTTACAGCAGTATTAGCATCTGAGAGCAGTGTATCACTCACTATTAGCTCTCCCCCTAATGCCCCCATCGGGCTGTACCAACTCACCCTTGAGCAGGTCAGCAAGGAAGCAACAGAAGTCAGTTTGGGCCAGTTTGTGCTGCTCTTTAACCCCTGGTGCAAGAGTAAGATATCATGGTTGCTTTATTGGAACTATTTATCATAAAGGGTCTTGCATTTTATATGCTTTGGTTTGGTAAAATGGTTTATAAGCCTGCCCCAGACATAAAATTAACATTAAGTTGGTGGAACAACAATGTAACTCTCTCTTTATGGACTGTAACAGGAGATTCTGTGTATTTGGCAAGTGAGGCTGAGAGACAGGAATATGTCCTGTCTCAAGATGGACTGATCTACTATGGAAAGGCCAAGCACATCAAAGTACTCCCGTGGACTTTTGGACAGGTACTGAGAAGTGTACTTAACTGTTTTTTACCTATTGTACCTATCGTTTTAGATTTTCCAAGTAACACTGCCATTATAAGGCAAATAAGGCTGATGTAGAAAGATCCACATATATCAAAACATGCAAACAGTTGCCATAACCAAAAACTTTAGAGTTGCCAGTTTATTAAATACAGATCTCAACTCGATTGAGCACCTACTGGAGAGTTTAGACAGCACTCACTGTCACCATCAGAGCACAAACTGATGTAATAGCATTTGAAAAAAGGTGTTCATCCCTCCAGTAGAGTTCCAGACCAAGGTACAATGAAGCTGTTCTGGTGGCTTGTGGTGCCTCAGCTCTTACTTAAGATGCTTATATTGGATTTTCCTTTAATTTGCTAACTATGTGTATGGTTTTTGTGGCTACTGCCTCATATAGAGGCGTTAGCCACTATGTCATCGTGCTGTAAGAATGGAAGAGTGTAACAATCGCGCACTGCACATGCTCATACACATGTTCCGATTAAAATGGCCAGGGAGTGTATAGTACAATTCGGTTCACCATTCGAGATAAATGAACTAGACTAAAGAAATTCCTCCAAGCCGGTGTGCAGGACTAATCAACAGTTACCGGAAACGTTTAATTGCAGTTATTCATACATGTCAACCTATACGGAATGTCCGTATTTTATACGGCTTTGATTCAATAAACGTAGTATACGGGCGTACAAATAAAGTTATACGGAGTCTTTAAAAAAACTTCAAGATTTATTTAGAGCTATAATCAATTCCCACGATGCTAAAAGAGTGCATAACATTTACAAACGTACTGTACACCACAGAAAGCACAAACAGCCAGTAAAGAGTCTTATGAAATCGCACGTTATCTTGTGGTAGCGAGACTTCATTCCACTTTTGATCATGCGCACACCACATTGCTAGAATCCCGCCAACCGGGAAGTAACATTTTGTTTGAAATGCATATTTCCACCTGAGCGACTTTCAATAGCGACTGAAAAGATTCTGAATGGGCACTCTGGCAAGATCAACACAGACACTTGCTGTGACATGCAGCCTAGTGAGGTATTGGTGCAGACTGCTAAAAAAAAAGCTGTCATGGAGTACAATTCAGAACATTAGAGTGACACTTTGTGTTTTTGTCGAACATTGGAACTTTGTATTCATTCTGAAGGTTTATTGTTATTAATATTGAATAAAAAGTAACTTGGATATATCATTGTTAATTATCATTCAAATTTTAGGTAAATTATTTTAATTTGCATCTTATACGGATTTTATAAGGGAAATACGGATTTTGGAGGTTGGTTATACAGGTTTGATTGACCAAAGGTTGATATGTATGGTTATTGCTGCACAAGGGAGTCACACCAGATACTGAAAGCAAAGGTTCACCTACTTTTGCCACTCACAGATATGTAATATTGGATCATTTTCCTCAATAAATAAATGAACAAGTATAATATTTTTGTCTCATTTGTTTAACTGGGTTCTCTTTATCTACTTTTAGTACTTGTGTGAAAATCTGATGAGGTTTTAGGTCATATTTATGCAGAAATATAGAAAATTCTAAAGGGTTCACAAACTTTCAAGCACCACTGTATATTTACTGTATGGACATGGTATCTGAAAATAATTTTATTCATAAGCAGTAGCCACATGTACCCATAGGGTATCTATTTTTGCAATGGGCAACATGAATCTAAGAAGCTATCCTGTTTGATGTGAATAGTAGGCTACCAGCTGGTGTTGGAAGTGTGAGGATACCCAAAGAAGAATGTCTGAACAAGAAATATCATTCCTTGATGGCTACAGTTTACCTGCACTCTGATTGATACTTTCAGCTTGGTAATGTCTCAAGGCACTGCTGAATTAGGAAGTGGTTCCAGGAATATGCTCAGTCCCCAGATCTCCAATCCCCTTGACCATCTTTGGGATGTAAGGTTTAATTCATTCCGAGGTAAATTTGTGCTGTTATAGAAGCCAAAAGAGGCCAAACACACAACTAGATAGATGTATCTAATAAAATGGCAACTCGGTATAATACAGATGGAAACAAGCTGGATTTGGCATGCCAGCTGAGACACAGCTTACCCATTGTATCAGTCAGCCCAAAAGACTTCATTATATCAGTGTCATTATATCATTATATCAAATGGAACTTGGTATTATCTTGAACATCTCAGCACTCATTAGCTCAATATTAAAGAGTTCAAGACCTGGTTGACAGAAAACCTTCTTCAACATGAATACCAAAACATCATGTAACGTACTGTCAATGTGTAGTTTGAGCCTGGTATTCTGGACATCTGTCTGAGAGTTTTGGATGAAAACCCAAAACATTTGGAACACCCAGCACAGGACTGTTCAAAGAGGAGAAGCCCTGTCTATGTGACCCGAGTCATCAGTGCCATGGTGAGCAGCAACCAGCCAATCAAACATCACCTGAAATCTTAATTTATAGTTGAGATTATAGGGGAAGTTTAAACCCTGGAATTGTGAGGCCAGTTCATGTTCCTGATACATTTATTATTAATAATGGATTATCATATTAAATGCCATATCACTCTCTGCCTGGATCAGATAAACAGCAACGATGATAATGGTGTTGTAGTGGGGAACTGGTCAGGAGCTTATGAGGGTGGAGTCAAACCCACTACATGGAGGGGCAGTGGTGCCATTTTACACCAGTGGAACAAACTCAACTGCACAGGAGTGCGATATGGCCAGTGCTGGGTGTATGCTGCTGTGGCATGCTCAGGTAATTAAAAAAAACTTCAGTAAATGCACCAGTATATCAACCTTAGCCCTAACACAGGAGCAAGCCATGATTTGGAGATAAATATCCTTCTTGGTGAAACATCTTGTTGTGTGCAGTGTCCAGGGCGCTGGGCATCCCCTGCCGAGCGGTAACCAACTATGAATCAGCTCACGACACAAACAGCAACCTGCTTATTGAACGCTATCACAGTGTGGCTGATGGGGATTTAAGTGATGACTCCATATGGTGAGAGTTTGACAGTTTTCAAAGATTAAACAAAGCTTTGCTTTTTTTCTTTTATTATACCATGTTGTCTTCTAATCTTTTGGCAGCATATTAAACTAATGTTTGCTGAAATTCAGGATATTTCAACTCAGCGTCTCATGCTTGCATCATCTGTGCAGGAACTTCCATGTATGGGTGGAGAGTTGGATGACCCGTCCCGACCTTAAGCTTGGCTATGAGGGTTGGCAGGCCAATGATCCTACACCACAGGAAACAAGTGATGGTAGACATTCTTAGTTTAATCAGATTTATGAACATTAATTCATCTTAAAGGATATACGCAGAACCTTTATTTTTAAATAAATTCTGAGTGGATAGTATCTCCATCCTTGACTCTTGTATGCTGCATAAATGGGAATAAAAAAATATATTTTTGAGAGTTAAAATTGACCACAAAGTTGGCATTCGAGCTGCCCCACTGAGCCGGCCAGCCCTGAGTGTGTGACATCACAGCGGGAACCGGTTTTAAGGCCGAGGCCTTTGACAGCTATAGACCAAAGTCATATAAATAAAAATTTATGGTGAAAGTGAGAAATACCGTTACCGACTTGTTCAACTAAGACTGATTTGACTTCATTGATTGTGGGTTGACTCTCATTAAAACAGGATGGGTGTTATAACTTATGCAACATACATGTACATGCATGCATTTTCACTGATAAAACATAAAAGGCTAATTAAATACTCAGATGAACTGAGACAATCACATTCTGAAGCAAATTAAATAATCTTATACCGGTAACTTAAACACACAATACAAGTTACATGTATTAATCTAAATGCAGGTAAACAAATGAGAGTCGTGTCTTAACCATCTGTGTTCTCGCTTCTTGAAGGCCGATCTTGTGGCTGATTTGTTTTGAAACAATCTGACTTTCAGTTGTTCGTTCAGTTCTCTGCTCATTCACTTCTTCCACGTAAGGGCGAGATATTGCTGCTGAGGTGAGCATATCCAGCGGAGAAATCAGACGGCTGGTCCACTCATTCTCCATTTTCTCCAAACTGAGTACTCCGCCATTACTGCTTGGCTCAGGCAATTACTAAAACCCAGGACGGGATGTCACCGGTTTTAGCAACAATCGCGGGGAGGTCACTGCCCAAGCGATAATATGTCCCGTTCCATCCTGGGTTTTAGCAACAACCCTCAGCTCACATTCTGGTACCCCTTTTCCACCAAATCAGTTCCAGGGCTGGTTCGGGGCCAGTGCTTAGTTTGGAACCGGGTTTTCTGTTTCCACTGACAAAGAACTGGCTCTGGGCCAGAAAAACCGGTTCCAGGGTAGCACCAGCTCTTTGCTGGGCTAGAGGAAAGAACTGCTTATGTCAGCGGGGGGGCGGAGTTGTGAAGACCAACAACAATAGCAAGACCGCGAGGGCACCATTTTTAAATAAGCGACGAGATATCATGGATGCAGTAAAGCAGCAGTCATCCATTATTGTTGTTGTTGTTGCTGCTGCTGCTTCTTCTTCTTCTCCGTGTTGTTGTTGCTTTGATGTTCGCACCAAGGTTTATGCAAACGCAGCGACGTAACTGATGTATACAGTGACGTAATGACGTGGCTCCCCTTAGCACCCCAAGCTATGGAAAAGCAAACTGGTTCTTGGAGTTGTGAACCACCACCAGCCCTGGAACCGATTTGGTGGAAAAGGGGTATGGGAGAACTGGTGCAACTGAACTTACTTTCCTTTTCTTGTAGTTTTATTTAATTGTTGGTACTGGACTCTCTTTCAATACGGGCTTATAGCCAATGCTCCTCAACAGATCAGAGGTCTCGTACGAGTCTTCAGTAAAATGTGCAGAGCAGAGGAGAGACCACTTCGTAGGCGCCCAATGTGCCCGTGAACTTCTCACAAAATGCATCCAAATCTTTGCAGTTTGAACATTCTTGAGCCATGAATGCAACGTAAATCCACCTTCTGTCGTGTTGCTGCACCGGCCAGCAACACATTTACGTGGCATGGCAATAAATTAGCTCAAAATGGAGGCTCAGAGTTGCAGTTAGCTCTGTGTTTTAGTATAGCAGAAATGGCGATGAGACCGATAGACTTCCTGCTGTGACATCACGGATGTCAAGGTCATTCACTCAAACCGCTACCTATATAAATCACTTTGATCATAAAAATTACTATATTTGATTTATTGTTAACACTTAAAACTATTCCTGTGCCATTCTTGAGGTCTCAAGGCATTTATAAACAAAAAGTGGGGCCATGGTTCTGCGTATATGCTTTAAGGAGTGGATATGAAGCCTATACTATTCCAAGAACATTTGGCTTGAGGCCAAAATGCACCCTCTATGGGACAGCAGTTCATCATAGAGCATCATACCCACATATGTTCTTACATTAACCAATACCTAGGAGCAATTTAGAAATCCACCTAAGGCCCTGGTCATGCTATTGGTTCCAATTATGTTGCACAAGGGGTAAAATTGAAAAATCCTTGTATGTGCCCAGTACTATACTCTTTGGTTTCCTGATACCCTAAAGTTAACAAATCACAGGGAGCGAGAGCTTAATGGGACCTAGTGCACATTATCCAGGCATCTGAATGAAGCAACAAGAAGGCTCTTCTGCTTCAAATAAGATGGTGGTGTAAACTCAATGTTTCTTAAATTCACTTTACCTAGGCTTGTCAATGATCCAAGCACAGTAAACACTTTCTTTGTGGCAAAACTTGAAATTTTCAGCAGAATCGGAACACCGGTTATAGAGGCAATTGAAATATCCTATGTGACATGAATGTTTAAGAAAAATAGTCAAATGAACTGTGGCCAAATGGCACATCTTAAAATTCTTAGTGTTTCAGAAGTCTGTGTATTACACCCATATATGTTAGACTCCGCCTTCTCAGAGAGCATTTTGAATGACTCCAGTTCTTACCTGCTGGGACGCACCAGCTTACTAGAAATAACTTATAGTTGTTTACAGAAAATGTCACATACGGAACCATGGGTTTGCATTGCATCTGGTGAGACTGATATTCAACATGCAGCTTGAATCTTACTACACATTTAAACTATCAACTGTTAGTAGTCCAACCAACAAAAAATTTCGAGGCTATGCCAAACAGGCAAAAGATATCTGGTCCTATATCTGCATGCAACATGGCATATGGCCAAACAGGAGGCTTTGGGTGACTGTGGTCACCTGGAAATATCTCATCTCATTATCTCTAGCTGCTTTATCCTGTCCTACAGGGTCGCGGGCAAGCTGGAGTCTATCCCAGCTGACTATGGGCGAGAGGCGGGGTACACCCTGGACAAGTCGCCAGGTCATCACAGGGCTGACACATAGACACAGACAACCATTCACACTCACATTCACACCTACGGTCAATTTAGAGCCACCAATTAGCCTAACCTGCATGTCTCTGGACTGTGGGGAAACCGGAGCACCCGGAGGAAACCCACGCGGACAACATGCAAACTCCGCACAGAAAGGCCCTCGCCGGCCACAGGGCTCGAACCTGGACCTTCTTGCTGTGAGGCGACAGTGCTAACCACTACACCACTGTGCCGCCACCTGGAAATATCTCATCTCATTATCTGTAGCGGCGGCACGGTGGTGTAGTGGTTAGCGCTGTCGCCTCACAGCAAGAAGGTCCTGGGTTCGAGCCCCGGGGCCGGCGAGGGCCTTTCTGTGTGGAGTTTGCATGTTCTCCCCGTGTCCGCGTGGGTTTCCTCCGGGTGCTCCGGTTTCCCCCACAGTCCAAAGACATGCAGGTTAGGTTAACTGGTGACTTTAAATTGACCGTAGGTGTGAATGTGAGTGTGAATGGTTGTCTGTGTCTATGTGTCAGCGCTGTGATGACCTGGCGACTTGTCCAGGGTGTACCCCGCCTTTCGCCCGTAGTCAGCTGGGATAGGCTCCAGCTTGCCTGCGACCCTGTAGAAGGATAAAGCGGCTAGAGATAATGAGATGAGATGAGATTATCTGTAGCTGCTTTATCCTGTTCTACAGGGTCGCAGGCAAGCTGGAGCTTATCCCAGCTGACTACTGGCAAAAGGCGGGGTACACCCTGGACAAGTCGCCAGGTCATCACAGGGCTGACACATAGACACAGACAACCATTCACACTCACATTCACACCTACGGTCAATTTAGAACCACCAATTAGCCTAACCTGCATGTCTTTGGACTGTGGGGGAAACCGGAGCACCCAGAGGAAACCCACGCGGACAACATGCAAACTCCGCACAGAAAGGCCCTCACCGGCCACAGGGCTCAAACCTGGACCTTCTTGCTGTGAGGCGACAGCACTAACCACTACACCACTGTGCCGCCACCTGGAAATATCTCATCTCATTATCTGTAGCCACTTTATCCTGTTCTACAGGGTCGCAGGCAAGCTGGAGCCTATCCCAGCTGACTACTGGCAAAAGGCGGGGTACACCCTGGATAAGTCGCCAGGTCATCACAGGGCTGACACATAGACACAGACAACCATTCACATTCACGGTCAATTTAGAGTCACCAGTTAACCTAAACTGCATGTCTTTGGACTGTGGGGGAAACCGGAGCACCCGGAGGAAACCCACGGAGAGAACATGCAAACTCCACACAGAAAGGCCCTCGCCGGCCACGGGGCTCGAACCCGGACCTTCTTGCTGTGAGGCGACAGCACTAACCACTACACCACCGTGCCGCCACCTGGAAATATATCAGAAAAAAATCATTATGCTACCCAAGCTAGTGCTATATGAACACTATTAGGACATGTTATACTTTTGGTGATAAATATCTAACATGATCTAATAGGAGGGCGGCACGGTGGTGTAGTGGTTAGCGCTGTCGCCTCACAGCAAGAAGGTCCTGGGTTCGAGCCCTGGGGCCGGCGAGGGCCTTTCTGTGTGGAGTTTGCATGTTCTCCCCGTGTCCGCGTGGGTTTCCTCCGGGTGCTCCGGTTTCCCCCACAGTCCAAAGACATGCAGGTTAGGTTAACTGGTGACTCTAAATTGACCGTAGGTGTGAATGTGAGTGTGAATGGTTGTCTGTGTCTATGTGTCAGCCCTGTGATGACCTGGCGACTTGTCCAGGGTGTACCCCGCCTTTCGCCCGTAGTCAGCTGGGATAGGCTCCAGCTTGCCTGCGACCCTGTAGAAGGATAAAGCGGCTAGAGATAATGAGATGAGATGAGATCTAATAGGAGCTTAGAGTGGGACCAATAGTGTGACCAGGGCCCTAACTGAACTGGATTACCTGGAGGTGTGAGGCAGCAACACTACCTGCTCTACCACAGTGACATGCTGTCTATGATATTAATAACAATATTTAATAAAAATAATTAGAAGATAAATAAGATATGGTGGGAGCACAGTGGTGTAGTGGTTAGCACTGTCGCCTCACAGCAAGAAGGTTCCGGGTTCGAGCCCAGTGGCTGGCGAGGGCCTTTCTGTGCGGAGTTTGCATGTTCTCCCCATGTCTGCTTGGGTTTCCTCCGGGTGCTCCGGTTTCCCCCACAGTCCAAAGACATGCAGGTTGGTTAACTGGTGGCTCTAAATTGACCGTAGGTGTGAATGTGAGTGTGAATGGTTGTTTGTCTCTATGTATCAGCCCTGCAGTGATCTGCTGACTTGTCCAGGGTGTACCCCGCCTCGTGCCCATATTCAGCTGGGATAGGCTCCAGCTTGCCCGTGACCCTGCACAGGATAAGCGGCTAGGGATAAGATATGAATATACTGTATAAACTTGTCTCCAGCATCATCTATTCATAAGGACACTCTTTTCCATTCTAAATCTTATGCAGTGTGCACAGTTTGGTTCCTTTTCTCTTTGTTCGATCAGGCGTGTTCTGCTGTGGTCCGGTCCCTGTGAGAGCAGTGAAGGAAGGTGACCTGAGTGCAAAGTATGATGCTCCATTTGTTTACGCTGAAGTGAATGCAGATGTGGTGGATTACCTCATCCTGAGTAATGACAAAGTGGTAAAAGTAGGAGGATCAACTACTCGAGTGGGCCAGTGCATCAGCACCAAGGCAGTTGGCTCAGATGAGAGAGAGGACATCACACACCTCTACAAATACCCTGAAGGTAAGGCGGATATGCTAGAGTGCATATTTCAGTGGACATGGAAATGATTTTTAAATTCCAGGACTTCCAGACTACCACTATTGAGCCTTGGGCCAGTAAACAAGACCCATAAAACCTTAACTAGATAACTGGATTGGATTTTTTCCTTATTTGTGAGTCACTTTGAAGCAACATGACTGCCAGATAAAGACACAAAAGTGAAAGTGGAATTACACAGAAGCGTCTGCAGAAGATGATAAACATAGATCCTTTCCAGGTTCTGAAGAGGAGAGGCAGGTGTTTGAGAAGGCCAACCACATAAACCGGCTAATCCAGAATGAGGAAGAGCCTGGCCTGTATGTGAAGATCAAACTGAACCCCGATATGATGCTGGGTTCAGACTTTGATGTATATGCACAGGTTACAAACAACACAGACACCCAGAAGAACTGCCGTTTGATGTTTTATGCCCAGGCTGTGTCATATAATGGCAGACGTGGGGAGACATGTGGCTGGGCTGAGCTCAGTGAGATAAACCTGGCCCCAATGAAAGGTAAGCGTGGACTGTTTCCCCCTGTCTAGTAACTGGCTAGAGAAAAGTTGATTGGCGGATTCAATAAATGCAAGCAATAGCCACAGTATTATATAATTACCTTTATAAAAGAATCATTCCAAAGGCATCTCCCTTAGTAGCCAGATCCTTTGGTTGTAGCTTGTATCTCATTATTCATATCCTCAAATTCCCATATTGCATTTCAGGAAGTAAAGCAAGACTTCGCCTACAATATTCAAAATATGGAAAAGCCATAACTCAAGACAGGATGATCAAACTGGTTGCTCTGCTTACCGACTTAAAGACCAAGGAGTTCCAGAGAGAAACAAAGACCATAGTACTGGAAAGCCCTTCCATTATCATTAAGGTTTGGACAACACATTATTTCCAGGTCTGAAAGTAACAAAACCAAAGGATGTTTCCTAAATCGGAGCCAGAGAGACAGGTGTACCTCATTAACTGGTAGCTCAATGTATACACTGAGGTTTGTCAGGAGAAATTAATAATGTGAATCTGATTCCTCTGTAGGTTCTTGGAGATCCTAAAGTAGGCCAGCCTGTTTTGGTTAATGTATCTATGCAGAACCCTCTGCCTGAATTATTGGAACACTGCATCTTCTCTTTACATGGAGCCAACCTGACAGACGGCACGGCCATCGCTAAAGAGTCAGTTGATACACATCAATGTGAATGCGTAGACGTGAACAACTCTGTCGTTTTTTAGAATGTAGTACTTTATAATTTTAATAGCATTACTTGAAATGGAAATGGTTCAGTAATATACTACAAACTCCAGTGCTGCAATTAGTAGATTAGTAAATTGGCACAACAGGTCATAATATTGAAGCCCATGAGCTCTAGCCAAGCAAAATTTCAGCTAGTTTTTGGGAAAAAAGAAAATGCACACAATTTTTTCAAGGCTAATTGCTCTTTTGTAGTGTTGTCAATTCCCTTTATTGTCTTATAAACGCATGCCACTCTGTTTTTCCCCCCCATCAGTGTTGGGAAAGTTGGCCCTAAGGACCTCGCCACTGCCAAGCTTGAGTTCACACCCATGGTTTCAGGAAAACGGAAACTAGTGATAGACTTCTCATCTGATAAACTAAGCGACATCCACGGACACACTAACATAACTATTGAAGAATAAATGATAATCACATCAAAAGTAATAAAAGAATAAACCAAGTTGATCAGTATTCACTCAGTGCAATGGGACAGACAGAGGAGTTTATACTTCGCAGTGTCTTGGTAACATGAGAATCAATGTTATTTTTATCCTTTTAATGTCAAGAGAAAAAAAAGAAAGGTTGGTGAGCAATGACTGTTCAAATCTGTTATAATGTAAGTGAGAGCAGAAACTAATTCCTTAGAGAAGTCTGATATGTTTTGTTAATAAATGTTTACAAAAAACACCCAACTAGCCAACAATAGACTTTCCTCCATAGCTTATTGGTAAACATATGAAGTTATCTCCTTTTCTCATCACTCGCTGCTTCAGTCGATTTACTATTTTATTTAACTTTGAAACACAGGATACTGCAATTTCTTTGCAGAAAAAGGTCCACTGACTACATTATACTCTCACTGTAATCAAAAGCCAATTCTCCTGCTGAAAACATTTAAGATCCTGAAGCTTGTGGCCAGAAAAGTTTACAAAGTTTATCAGATGCTCTGTGGGTATTATTTGGATGGTGGTCCATTCTCTTTTCTGCAGTTATCAAACACCTCAATATCATTGTGAAATAATAAAAAAAAATTCTAATAAAATCTTTGCTGTGGTCAAAAACTTATAGCGATAAGGGGGAGAGGATGAATAAGATGCTATAAAAATCACTGTGAATTCAATACTGGCACACATGATAATTGTGGTCACATGCAAATAACTCTGAAGCTGTCAAATTCACCAGCTGATTGTATTCAGTGTTCACTCAAAATGATTGAGTTAATTAAATCCTATTTTCTAGGCTACGAAGAAATACAAAACAATAGTGAGGATCCAGCTTTTTTTTTTTTTTTTTACAGTGTATAACTCAACTGCAATACTGAGGCTAAAAGATGTAGTCAGGTATTTTGAAGAACATTAAGTTAAGCTGCCAGGTTTAAAACCCAAATCATGCCTCAAAACACCTAGATGTAACAGAGGCTTTGCACCATCACGTGACCCCATAGCAACGGTAACTACGCTGTCATGACAGGAGGCAGCTTGTAGTGCTTCATTCAGGCGAGTTACTTGTTACTGATCGATATGGGAATGTTTTGCTGCGTTTTTGGATGTGCCAATCGTTTTGAACGAAACAAAGAGATTGGATTTTTTTAATTTACCAAAAGTAATTCATCATCAGGGGGAAAAAATACAGAGATTTCTAAATGTACACTACCGTTCAAAAGTTTGGGGTCACCCAGACAATTTTGTTTTTTCCATGAAAAGTCACACTTTTATTTACCACCATAAGTTGTAAAATGAATAGAAAATATAGTCAAGACATTTTTCTGGCCATTTTGAGCATTTAATCGACCCCACAAATGTGATGCTCCAGAAACTCAATCTGCTCAAAGGAAGGTCAGTTTTATAGCTTCTCTAAAGAGCTCAACTGTTTTCAGCTGTGCTAACATGATTGTACAAGGGTTTTCTAATCATCCATCAGCCTTCTGAGGCAATGAGCAAACACATTGTACCATTAGAACACTGGAGTGATAGTTGCTGGAAATGGGCCTCTATACACCTATGGAGATATTGCACCAAAAACCAGACATTTGCAGCTAGAATAGTCATTTACCACATTAGCAATGTATAGAGTGTATTTCTGATTAGTTTAAAGTGATCTTCATTGAAAAGAACAGTGCTTTTCTTTCAAAAATAAGGAAATTTCAAAGTGACCCCAAACTTTTGAACGGTAGTGTAGAAGGGAAAAATGGCTCGCTAACATTCAGCAGGACTCGGTGTCGAACAAAGAGGTCAAAAACCCTATGGTATGCTCACTTCATTTCCATGAATGTAAGAATTAAAAAAAAAAATTTATTTCACAACTGCAGCAAGGTGCTCATTCTTATACAATAACGTGAACATGTGCGTTAGAGACAAAGTGCAGTACCATGCTCAAGCTCATGTTCACCTCACTGCACTTTGTATGTTTACGAGCCATTTTTTCCCTTCTATGTTTAGAAGTCTCTCTAGTTTTTCCCCCTGATGATGAATTACTTTTGGTAAATTAAAAAATACGATGTCTTTGTTTTGTTCAAAATGATTTACACATCCAAAAATGCAGCAAAACCTTCCCATGCTGATCAATAACAACTAAATTGTCTGAATGAAGCACTACAAGCATGCCTCTTGTCATGGTGGCATAGTTACTGTTGCTATCGGGGTCACGATCCAGCAGGTAACAGAACTGGGGTGGGTTTCCCAAAAGCATCGTAGCACAAAGGTCATTGTTAAATGGTAGCGCGAGTAGCACAATGAACACTCTCTCTCCTAGTTAAGCTGCTCTTAGCATTAAGAGGCTTTAGGGAAACCCACCCGAGTGTTCTGATTGGCTGAATGTTGGTGGGCCACATCATTAGATTTTTCTCTCGTTTATTCAGTTTGTGATGCCTCATATTTTATTGACAGCATGGCAGCAATATTATGATAAAAGAAAATTGATATTGTGATAAATTATGCAATCTGTACATTTCTGCGAGATATCAAGGCCATCCTTGGTATTTTTTTTTAATAAATTATAAACTCTGACTGGAAGGAACTAATTAGATGTTACAATTTTGTACTGAATCTTAAACATTTTTAAATGTTCACTTTTTTTGTACAGAATATTGCATTTACACTACCGTTCAAAAGTTTGGGGTCACCCAGACAATTTTGTGTTTTCCATGAAAAGTCACACTTTTATTTACCACCATAAGTTGTAAAATGAATAGAAAATATAGTCAAGACATTTTTCTGGTCATTTTGAGCATTTAATCGACCCCACAAATGTGATGCTCCAGAAACTCAATCTGCTCAAAGGAAGGTCAGTTTTATAGCTTCTCTAAAGAGCTAAACTGTTTTCAGCTGTGCTAACATGATTGTACAAGGGTTTTCTAATCATCCATTAGCCTTCTGAGGCAATGAGCAAACACATTGTACCATTAGAACACTGGAGTGAGAGTTGCTGGAAATGGGCCTCTATACACCTATGGAGATATTGCACCAAAAACCAGACATTTGCAGCTAGAATAGTCATTTACCACATTAGCAATGTATAGAGTGGATTTCTGATTAGTTTAAAGTGATCTACATTGAAAAGAACAGTGCTTTTCTTTCAAAAATAAGGACATTTCAAAGTGACCCCAAACTTTTGAACGGTAGTGTATATGTTATTAGAAATGCAACACTATTGTTGTGCTACATGTATTTGTCATATCACCCACCCTTTATGGCTAGCTGTGCAACAGTTACAGAAGGTGCTCTAACTTTAAAAGACTGCACCTTGTAATGTTCTTCCTTCCTCCTAAGCCATGAGTCCAGCTGCAGCGGACACCTATGAGCACAAAAAGGAAAAACTGAAGAGACAAAGAAGCGTCTGTTGATGTCAGCTTTCATGACTGCTGTAATTGTAAGGCTATTTTTTAATAGAGGAAAATATTTGTGAGGTTTTCTGAGATTCAAATGCAAAAACAGTGCAAACGAGGTACTTGTGTATGCAGTTGGAACATAATTATCACCTGGGGGGGGGGGGGGGGGGATAAAAATAACAGACACTTTCTTTAGTTAAGACCTGCTGTTAATATTTTCTCTGAGCTAATCGTTCATTATCAGCTCAAATTCTGAAAAAGTACTGATTTCTGATGAGCCACTTCGAGCACATTTTTTCAGGAATATACTATGAAATGTACCTGCCTTTAGAAAAAGAAAAACCAGCAAACAGTAGATACACTTGTTCACATGAATATCAACCACAGTGTGAAGTCAGTAGCGCATACTAGGACAATATGAGCAGAAATATCATCATCTTTTCTACTCTCACCACAAAAGACTTTTCTTGTCGGGGACGAATGATTTATTTATTTTTTTTGGTAACGTACATTAAAGACAAAATATAGTTCAACAGAGCTTCTTTCAGGGAGAAAAAAAAAAGTTATGATATTTGGTGTCATTTGAAGGCCAATGTTGCTCATGGAGGTCAAGGTCATTCAAAATCTTCTCTCATAAATACACACCAAAATCAATGTATGGAATATTCAGTAGAGAAATATACTGCATTATCAGCCACATCATTTCTAGCTTTTAAGTACAATTCTATCTTCATACTTCGGAAGGTGGAGTCCAGGCAGGAAAATTATATTTAAATAACATTGGCTGGCATTGAGTGGTATATCAGATATATTCCATTCAGCTAGCATGATATTGAACGAGTCAAAGACAAGTTCAATATCATGCTAGCTGAATGGAATATATCTGATAGATCATGAAAAAAACCCGCCATTATTATTATACATACGCACTCTCTTCATAAGTGTCCTGCAAAAGTATTCATCCCCCTTGGTGTTTGTCCTGTTTTGTTGCATTACAAGCTGGAATTAAAATGGATTTTTGGAGGGTTAGCAGCATTTGATTTACACAACATGCCTACCACGTTAAAGGTGCAAATTGTTGTTTTATTGTGACACAAACAACAATTAAGATGAAAAAAGAAATCTTTTTGGTTTTTCATTGAGAACGTTTACAAATTTTCTGTAAAGGAGAATCTTGTATGAATTAGATTTTTTGCCGAACAATTACTATTACTTTAAGAACTTTAAGTTTCGTATGTACTAGCAAGAAATGGTAGTCTATGTCACCATGTAGCCAATTAGGTAAAACAGTATTAAGTGTTACACATCAGGTAAATTTCCAACATCGAACTTTGGGAGGTAATAGGAAAAAAAAAAAGATTCTAGTTGTCCAACATGGCTGCTGTCATAACCTTCCAGGGTTAAGCGACACGTTGATCTTTAGCTCATGTTTATAGATTACAGGAAGTTACACTGTATTATGGTTTGAGGAAGATATTTACAAGAAACATTCTGGCCAAGATAGATGTCTTACTTTTTGTCACTCCAGTGGAACAAAAAAAAAAAAAATGTCTTGCTTGTTAAGTAATGGAAGTCTGTCACCTGAAAGCTTAAAAAAAAATACATAATTTTTTTAAAAATAAACTACCAAAATGACGCAGTGCTGTATATTGGCATCTGTATCGCTTCGAGC
Source organism: Neoarius graeffei (assembly GCF_027579695.1). Taxonomy (NCBI): domain Eukaryota; kingdom Metazoa; phylum Chordata; class Actinopteri; order Siluriformes; family Ariidae; genus Neoarius; species Neoarius graeffei. The sequence goes on from NC_083581.1 coordinate 41,056,839, forward strand.
TTTCAAGTGCAATTGCATTTTCAAGCGTTGGGAAGCGGAGTCCAAAATGGCTGCCCTTGTAACGTTCTAGCAGTGCTCCAGCAATCAGATACAGGGTGAAGAATAGTTTATATCTGTGGATTACAGATGGCAGATTCAAGATGGCCACCCTCAGTGTTTTTTTTTTTTTCTTCAGATATATTAACAGTTAACAAGTCACTCTATGCCATGGTTTGAGGAAAAATTTTGGCTGAGATAGATTTCCACAAAGAGCAAACATCAGAAACCAAGACATCTTTCATTTGGAAAACTGTTTAAATTTGATTATTTAATGAACTATTACCATGTCTTTAACACAAAAGTCTCAAATGCTCGAGCTTTATTTCTCCAATGAAGGTTCAAGCTTATGATAACACGACACGTAGAGTATATCACCCAGTCTTAATTGGTGTCGCTCCAACCTGATGATGAGGCTCTTTCACTTAGTTGTTTATTTCATTTATTTCAGCTACCAGGTCTCTATAACTGAGCAAATGAAAAGGGGGAAAAATGCAAACCACACAGACATCTCATGGGATTATTAATAAGCAAATAAAGCCAAATCACACCCTAAAGCATTAAAACAAAAAAACTCTAATAATAAGACAGCAGAGTCATGTTTCATGTTTGCTGTTTTGATGAAAACTCAGCAGGATTTTTTTTTTTTCTTCTAAAAACCAAAACCAAACACAAAGGCCAGAGGGTGAGGATTTGGCCTGATATCAGCTGAACGGCTGGTGATGGTGGAATCAGAGTCCAGACTAAGGACGGAGGGATGAAGAGAGAAGAAGAAGTGATCAGTCAGTGGAGAAGAGATCTCCAGCCGAAGGCAGTGGCGCCAGTCCTCCGGTGACGTTGGGCAGGAGCGAGAGGTCGGGCAGGCTCTGGATGTGAGACTTGAGCTCTTTGCGCACCTGAGTGACTCGCGCCAGCTTCTGCTTGTACTCCTGGAACACCGCACATCAGCCGAAAAATTCATTCTGTTGCATTCTGATTGGTCAGAAGTTGTTAATGAATTGCCTTAATCGTTTCCATAGTAACAGCTCATAGTGGTGAGTGATAACAGGCGCTAATGTGTTTTGCAGATGTTCCACAACATTAAAGGGTAACTAGGAATAAATTTAAAAAACATGACATTCTTTAATAAATGAAAAAATTTAACTGGTGTGGTGTCAGAGGAATAAAACACACCACTGTGTTGGTAATTATTTTCTTACAGCAGTATGCCCTCTTCATTGTGTTATATAACGTCAATACTTAATCATCAGTTCTTCCGTTACAGGCTTTTATTTAATTACATCACTCCTTCAAATTCAGCATGTCACAAAGAGAAATTATCAAATGTGAGAAATTAATTTCTTGCTTTTTCAGCGAAAAATCGTAAACTGTTAGACATTAGAAGACGAGCAGATGCTGATACAGTGCATCTCTTATGGGTATGGTGTTGATGGTAGCCATACTGTACAGGCTTCTATACAAACCCCTGTTTAGACTGTGTGTGTGTGTGTTGTACCTCGAGTTTTTTTTCCCGCTCGTTCAGCGCCTCCTTCTGGCTGTTGATGTATTCAGTGAGCATGCGGGCCAGCTGTCTGCGGTCCTCCAGCTCGGCTGCTAGTCTCCCGTTATACTCAGCCAGCAGCAGGCACGCTTCATCCACCGTCTTCGATAGCTTATCTGCTGCCTCCTTATCTGCACATCAAAAACACGATACTTAATAAAACACTGACTTCTAGCAAGTCATGCTCAATAGCTACGTGTTTAAGGTACCGACAGAAACAGCCTGGAATGATGATATGATTTTAGCATTTAGCGTATTTTAGTGAGTTCCAGAACAGATAATAAACCAAAAAAGTAATATTCTTAATTTCATTCCATGGAGATTAATCAACAGAGTGTGGAAAGATATGGAATATTTATGTAGGTTAAAAATTATCTGGGGGTGAAAAAAAAAAAAAGCCATGGGGGGGAGGAGACATAACTCATTTTTAAACCATATTTAATTTTGAATACAAAAGATGATTACTAATAAATGGATTATAAATGCTTATTATATTTATTAATAAAAGTAAATATAAATTTACAATGCAGAAATAACACAACAGGTAAACAAACAATTGCATAAATGTGTTGCTAATAATAATAAAACAAAAGTTAACCTTCTTTACATTATTTTTCTTTCATCATTAGATCTGTACAATATTCGCCAACACTGTACAGATCTACTCTGAAATACCTAAAAAAAAACAAAAAACAAAAACCCAGCACATTTCTATGTGGTGTTGTGTTTTGTTTTTTACTCTTGGTATCTGATTTGCATATGGGTATGAACACAGGATTACAAAATGCTGGCCACACACAATCAATGCCCAATCAACTTCCAAATCTCTCGACTCTTCTTTCAGAGCAGTTCCTGAACCTGACCTGTGATCTTCTCGAGCAGAGAGACGTCCTGCACTTCCTGAGGCAGAGAGGCGATCTTCTGGCGCACAGTGGCGTCGCCGGACGCAGCGTTCTCCAGATCCTGCAGGGCTTTTACCAGCTCCTCTGTCTGTCCCAAAACACGGAAAACAACTCAGTTGCGTTTTCAGTTATTACTTAAGCAAGCCAGGCACATGAGGAGGCTTTTAGAGAGAGAGAGAGAAAAAAGAAAACTTCACCCAAACATTTCCATAAAACGTAGGGACCAAGCCAAGTCCAGGTGTTTGCTGATGTGGATTAGGACACAGTGCGAGTTAATATAACCTATAAAAACTAACAAAATTTCACTGTATAGCTGAATCTTGCCATCTTAGTTAACCAGAGTCTCTTATTTTCTTAGTGCAGTCCCATAAACTCTACCTCCTGAAGTTGCTCCTCCCACTTCAGCATTGTCATTATTTCATTCAATATAACAATTTGATTAAATATATGAATATATGGGGGGCAGCACGGTGGTGTAGTGGTTAGCGCTGTCGCCTCACAGCAAGAAGGTTCTGGGTTCGAGCCCCGTGGCCGGCGAGGGCCTTTCTGTGTGGAGTTTGCATGTTCTCCCCGTGTCCGCGTGGGTTTCCTCCGGGTGCTCCGGTTTCCCCCACAGTCCAAAGACATGCAGGTTAGGTTAACTGGTGACTCTAAATTGACCGTAGGTGTGAGTGTGAATGGTTGTCTGTGTCTATGTGTCAGCCCTGTGATGACCTGGCGACTTGTCCAGGGTGTACCCCGCCTTTCGCCCGTAGTCAGCTGGGATAGGCTCCAGCTTGCCTGCGACCCTGTAGAACAGGATAAAGCGGCTACAGATAACGAGATGAGAGATGAGATGAATATATGAAGATTTGGCCCATGTATTAATTGTTTGGGTGATTTCCTGTTACATTAGCCTTGTACAGAAGATCAGATAAATGTGTCCACTCTCATTGATTCTTCTTCTTCTTCTTCTGGCTGCTCCCGATTAGGGGTCGCCACAGCGGATCTTTCGTCTCCATTGTTCCCTGTCTTCCGCATCCTTCTCTACCACACCTGCCACTTTCATGTCCTCTCTCACCACATCCATGTATCTCCTCTTTGGCCTTCCTCGTTTTCGTGTGCCTGGCAGCTCCATCCTCAACATTCTCCTTCCAACATGCTCTGCATCTCTTCTCAGGATGTGCCCGTACCATCTCAGTCTCATCTCTCTTAGCTTCATTCCCAAGCTCTCCACATGTGCTGTCCCTCTGATGTGCTCGTTCCTTATCCTGTCCAACCTCGTCACTCCCATCGCAAACCTTAACATCCTCAACTCCGCCACCTCCAACTTTGCCTCCTGTCTCTTCGTTAAGGATACGGTCTCCAATCCATACATCACAGCTGGTCTCACTACTGTCTTATACATCTTACCTTTCACTTTTGCTGGGACTTTCCTATCACAAATGACTCCCGAAATCCTTCCCCAACTGCTCCACCCTGCCTGCCTGCACTTTCTTTCTCATCTCATTGATTACATTTGTAATAAGTGTAAAAAGTGTGTGCATTGGATTTTTTTGGTTATAATGACATATTTATACCAGCTGTGGGCCAATGGCATCTGTCTCATGGGGAGAGTACTGAGTCCTGTAATCATCGTCATCGTCTTCCTCCTCTTCTTCCTGAACCTTCTGGAATGTTCTTTTCAACCCCTTCTTCTCATCTGCTACAAAACACAAACACAATGAATATCAATCGCAAACAGACTTGGTGAAAGGAGGCATGGCCTACGTGTGTTACTCACAGTGAAAGGAGGCGTGGCTTATGTGTCTGTCAGTCCGTCACAGTGAAGTGGGTGTGGCTTCTGAGTGTGTGAAATCTAATTACAATGTTCAGAGTTAACATTAACTGTTTCTAAGTTTTTTTAAGTACTTATTTACTCATATTTATAGCTTTGAACGCTCAAAACTGACTCCTTGCTTATAGCTTAAACATTTCATTAGCCCATAACAGCAATTATCAAATAGGTACCAGAGTCAGCATTTTAATCTTGGTCAGCTGTAGATGAATACACACGACAGGATCCCTATGTGTCGTACTGCCAAGGCACAGAACTCTTTTCTTTATAGAGGGATCTCTGTCTGGAATTCACTCCCTAAGGTAATTTCCAAGTCTCTATCAGTATCCATTTTAAACGTAACTTAGAGTTGCATTATTTTGAGCGGTAACTGTACACCTAGCTCTGTTAAGTTTGATGATAACATTTGTAAATAGTACTCGTTAGGTTTTTGACAACTCCTTTCTATACATTTCCTTAAAATACTTTATTTTATTATTTGTAATTATAATTATTTGCTTTTACAGCACTTGTAAATTAGGTACGAAGACCCCATTTTGGGAACCTAATAAAGATTACTGTACTGTAGAATGTATGGCATGAGTGTGTGAACCAACCTGCAGCTTTGTGTCTGGGGCTGTTGGAGTCCTCAATGGCCAGTTTGAGCTGCTGGATGAAATCGGAGCGGTACAGACTGCGCTCCTGCCAGATGTTCAACAACCGCTCCATGTGCTTCCTGCAGCTCTCGTCTGTTTCTCTACAAACACACAGGGTTGAGGAGGAGGTTTTAAATGGTGGAACAGGAGGTTGAACAGTGAAAGATAAACAGACATGAGAAAGAAATAATAATAAGTGCAAAACAGTTACTTCCCCTTGACTTTCCTTCACAGAAACACCAGGGCACACTAACCTCGCTACATGTGAGCAGGCATCAACAAGGACTCCTTCAAAATCCCGCGTGAACTCCGGTCCTTTCTTTTTGCTGTTCTGAATGACGTCGTTGGCGAGGTAAAGGAAGGTCAGCTTCCGGCTGCTTTTGGCTGCGAAACATGCAAAAGAAAGGATTCACAAATTACATGTTATAAAACAAAGTGGGGTTTTTTTTCCTGACCACAAGTGCAGTACAAATATTATGGAGTGCATAAAATATCGATTCTTACCTTTTTTCAGCTCTTTATGCCACACACGGACGATGGCGCCTGAATGTTTGCGGTGGTGTATGATCCACAGCGACAGTGTCTGAACGCTCTGCTGAGAGTTACTCAGCTCGGACAACTTCTTCTCCAACGCAGACTCCGAAAACGATGACATGATGACGTGAAAGGCTAAAGCAGATAACCAAATACAACCAGGGAAATGTCTGGGTCTGACTGCTTAGTTGCAGTGTTAATACATGTTGTGGCTAGATGAATGAATGATCTTCAGCTTGGCTTGAAGATCTGATGGTTACCTGAATATATGAGACACGAGCAAGGCTTAGTAGGAGTTAAAACACACACACACACACATTGCAGTCATGCATTACAAATAATCACACACTTATAGACGTATTTAAGATCTTATTTACAGATTAATTGAGAAGTGTCACTAACTGGATTATTCCAAATGTGCTTACTGATCATCCTTAAGGACTGGCCCAATCACAAATGCAACCTTACTCCCTGTATAGATGCACTACATAGGATAAGGGCTAACAGTTTCTACTCCCTACCTCGTGCACAAAAGTAAGTGATTTGGGATTCAGCCAAAGTAAAGTGTGATGCACGTTTTGACATTCGCCTTGTTAGCTGGCAAAACACACCACACCATGCACCGAGAAGCACAAAACATCTTAAACTTGTCAGATTTATATTTCTGACAGCAGCTAACCTTTTTAAAACGGAGTCTAGTAGAGTTCTTCCCGCTAGCAAGGAGAGCTAGCTAAGTTAGCAAAGATGGCCGGTGCAGCGTTTGTCCACTTCACGTCCGAGAAACAAGTTTTAAGTTTGTTCTCTCCAGTTCGTAATTTATAACCGTTGTCACAAACTGCTGTTTATTTTCGAAAATCCTTTCCTGTATTGTATAATGTGTCGCTAACACGTTTATTATTTTGTAGAAAAACGCATTTTAATCTCGCAAAGGCTCACTGGCTAGACTGGGTAAACAAACACACCGAGTTCGTCGCGTCATGATGACGTTGATATTAACGCGACGCTCTGCAGACCAGTGCTTCAAACGTGTGATGGGTCTGTTTCAGGTTTATGGCAAGGAAAAGGGTTTTAAATCGTGCTGTGATGGTTGCATAGACATGTTGGACTGAAGGTAATATTGTTTTTTCTCTTTCTTTACGTACATTAAAGCTAGTAAATTAGTCTTGGCTATCATTTTGGGTCAAGAGTTCAATCACATATAACGTTGTAATGACGTCACTGAACACTGGGTTATGCACATGTTATGGATAGTACTTGGACAGTGTGTGTACTGTATACAATAGTTTTGGCTTGTCACTTTTGGAAAAACGCTTACAATTTTTTGATGACTCTTTCTGTACTTGTCTTGTGTTCGTCCAATGAAATGCTCTCTAGGACTGGGGCGGGTCTTTTCTCTATAAGACCAACTTGTTGCATTTTTAGCGGTGTACCTTCCCCAAGGGTGTAAAAACGGTGTTGATATTGGTGGGGACATAATTTGGCCAAGCGCCCTAGTGCGCCATGGTTGTCGCACGAAATGTGGCCTACACTGTACAAATGATTGGTTGTCCATTCCTTTGTGTTATTTTGATTTTTAGCACCAGGTACACTTAGACTTAGGCTAACATCTGCATATCACACAGAGAAAGTGGACATTTGAAGTTGCTGTGAATTTCGCTGTAGTGGATGACCTACCCAAAATACAACAACACAATCAATCAAAATTATGTGCTGCTGCTTCATTTTCACACAACTTTTACTATTTTCACACATTTGAAACATCATGTGCTTCCTTTTGAGTTACTGCAATTTCAGAATCTGGAAGTAATGTAGGTATGGGTGGTAGAAGTGTGAAGAGTTTTGGTAGTTGTAGTGCATTTTGCAAAAATGTTTATTCATTAAGTTGAAAGGGTTAAGTGACAATTGTTTCACATTTTTACATTTTCACATTTTATTGCAGAGGTTACATACATACGCATATACACATGCTTATATACATATGCATATACATGCAAACAATGAGCAAGAAAAAAGTAAATATAAGTAAACATTTAGCATTACCTACAAGCATTTATTAGTGTGTGTGTGTGTGAGAGAGAGAGAGATTGCAAACAGAAACTCCTTGCTGTTACAGTAAATATAAGTAAACATTTAGCATTACCTACAAGCATTTATTAGTGTGTGTGTGTGAGAGAGAGAGAGGTTCTCTAACAAGGCTATTTTGTTTTGAATAGCTTACCGTTGACTGGGTAAAATAATGTCTTATGTCCTCCTTACGTTTTCTTTTATTGCCCGACATCACTGCCTGTGTGCTGTTTTGCTGTAGCAGCGAGCTGGATGCTGGTTTTACCGCTTGCTACTGCTTACAGCCAATGACAACAAAAAACCATAGCAACGTCAAGGCAACGGGAGGTGGGCCAATCAAAGCTTCATAAAGCTTTTTTACCTGCTGTCCCCACCAATAGTCAGCCGTCTTTGAGAGGTCTGTTCACAACTGAAAATCAGCTGGAAGCGATACCGCGTTTGGTGTTTTTATTCAGCGTTTCCCGCATCGCGGCTTCTCCATTCAAAAATGGTATGGACATTTTAAACTCAGCTGAATATTGGTATGGACGCGTCCATACCGTCCATACGCATTTTCACGCCCATGACCTTCCCTGTACACTATTTCCATACTTGCTAACTCTTCCAATTCATGCCGTAGTCTACTGATTTTGACAAGTGAATACCGCCTACTGATTTTAGTTCTAAACTAGAAAAGCACTCAGAGAGCGCAGACCTCCGCCAAGATTCCTTTAAAAAAATCCGGGATCCAGAAGGTGATCCGGATCACCGCCAAAATTTAATGGATTCTTACTTGTGCCCAGTCACACCTCTGGAAAAAATTTCAGAGCAATCCGTTCATAACTTTTTCCGTAATGTTGCTAACAGACAAACCAACAAACAAACAAACCAACGCTACCGAAAACATAACCTCCTTGGTGGAGGTAAAAATACCACGTTACGAAATAATCAATGAACATTGTTGGATTCGCTCTTCTGACAGCTATTTTTGGCACAGTGGATACAAGTATATAGCGTTAAATAGTCATACTGGGTGAAGCCAAGAGCCAGTGGAATGGTGTGGTAGTGATGTTGAATTTAAATTGTACAGCTCTATCGCACCATTCCATTGGTTCTTGTTATGGTTTTAGTCAATCAGCAATGAGGTCACATATTACAACAAATTGCACCAGTGTTTGTAAAACCAAACATGCTCTGGTGAACAATGAAAACTCCAAAGGAAAAAAAAGATTCGCTATGACAGCAAGTTCAAGGCGACTTGGTCATTGGATCATCCAGCATCAAAGCATTGAGGCAAGGTGCGAAGCATGCATTTTGTAAGGTACGTCGGTTTGATTTCCTGATCAGTTTTCTTCAAATATGGCACTCAGAATGCACCATTTTACACTGTCGTTGCCCCCCCCCCCCCCCCCCAAAAAAAAATTCTGTGTGGGGGGGTATGACTGCGTCACACGATTTGATCTACCACTTTTCTTTTCATTCTCTGGGGATTGGCAAATATGTACACCTTTTCCCAACTAGAGGTGGGGTGATATGACAAAAATATCATATTACGATCCTTGAAGAGATTACTATGACGCATGATATGTATCATGATATAGGTGTGCTCACAAAATGTCAGTAGTAGAGCAGTGCTGTAGCCAAGTCACTAAACCTTGAGTCCAAGTCCAGTCTTGAGTCCCCAGTGTTCAAGTCCAAGTCATTAAAAAAATTTCGAGTCGAGTCCACTAATGATCCGAGTTGAGTCCGAGAACAAGACCCCAACTGCACCATTTGACAGTGGCTGTTTTCGCACCATTAACATTAGTTTATTCCTGAACATGACGTATGAACAGGTGAATGTGCTTCTCTTTGTCAGGGAGTGTGAAGTATTCTGTCAGAGATGGTTGGGAGACGGATGTAAGTGCAGAAGGTGTGTTTATTAATGCAAGTGAAAACAGGTAAACAATCCAGAACGGCAGGCAAAATCGTAAAATGGTGAAACAGGCAATAGGTTGAGCGAGGCACAAACAGGCTATCGTAGACTCGGCAGAATCAAAGATGAGAAACAGGAAATCAGGGCTAAGGAATCCAAACAAGGAAATAAGACTCGGTAACGTGTCAGCAACACAACTCAATACTTCGCAAAGTAAGTGCGTTTTCACAGTTTTTCTATAGGCGAGCTGATTGCGCCTTAATCAATCAGCTTGCCTGTGCAGGTGTGAGTTGTTTACGACGCACACGAGAGTTTGCTTGGCGTGCGCGCTGTCTGAAACGCGCCCGAGAGTCTATCTGATGAACGCACCAAGGTGCGCAGGTATGACACTCTTGCACGAAATTAGTACAAAATTAATGTAGCTATAAATACCTTATGCCAAATTATTATGGCATGTTACAAAAATTAAAGAAAAAATCCAAGTCCTTGTCCAAGTCCAGTTTACAAGTTTGAATGCAGTTAATGCACGAGTCCAAGTCTGAGTCATCAGTACTCAAGTCCACGTCAAGTCATGAGTCCTTAGAATTAGGGCACGAGTCCTGGCCTCTAGTACTGCAAGCCTGCAATAGAGTAGTATGTTGTACAATTGTGAAGCTTAAGTACAAATTTTAACATTATATCAGCTATTTTCAGTCAGTTTGTAATTAAATCAAGATGTCCACAGTAGCTTAGAGAACCATATGGCGATATAATTTATCATGATATCAATATTCTATTGTTATCTTGACCAGCCCTATTTCCAGTAATCTTGTTTCCAACAAGTTTATTTATTTCTTTTTTTAAAAAGAGTATGTTGGCGATTATGTGACTTTGATGAGGGGTGTTTTACCAACTTCGGGCTGTTAGATGTTGGAATGTGGCTCCAGCTCTACATAGTATCACTGTTCTCCATCAGTAAGAGTAATATTTATAATTAAGATTTAATCTAACACTGTAACAACTTGGATAACTATATACAAATAAATATCATCCTTTAGCTATAAGCCTATCATGCAGATGTATCAGATACTCCCAGAAATGACTCTGCACCTCTCCATCACCACTGTGTATGGCATAGATTATTGTCCTGGTTAAATTGGGCTGGCGTGGGTGAAGGTGGTGGTTAGAAATCCTCCACAGGTGATAAAGGTCTTTTGTTATACTCTTTAGTTTACTTATCTACTGTCAGTTTTATTTAGATTCAGCGGGGGTGTGGCATGGCATATCTTGAACACTATTGGCTATAGTGTAAGTCACTTCAAAACCAGAATATTCAAGGTCATGCAATGTAGCTTATACTTTGACTGTCTTAAGACTGTATTGTGTAATTTTGAGCTGTTGATTCATTACCTGATAGATTTAATCTGTTCACTCATGGAGGATGGCTGATCATCAGATCGATGACCCAAAGATTGCGTTTGCTTATCTGCGTCCATCATGCGTCCTACTGACCAAAGAGCCTACCCTATCCAATGTAGAGGCTCTGAACTGCCACCTGCGTGGTGTTAGTGATGGAGTCCTCCAACTGCTTCAAGATTATGTCCTCTTCCCTCTTCGCTTTGTCCTCAAGACCCCTGGGGCCAAACGAGAGGGTGTTGTGCAAGCTGCTATGGATGCCATGACCTATGTTCTGGAAAAGACCTGTATCCAGAACTGGGAATCTCTACGTGACCTCTTTTCTGAGCTTTGCCTTTGCCTCTGTTCCCCAAATGACCCTGGAAAGCCAGCTCCATCATCAGAGGAGCTGAAGTTAGCTGTGCTACGATGTCTGGATGCTCTCATGCATTCTGCCTATGGAGATGTGGCTTTCAGGATGTATGAACCTGCAATGCTTCCCGGACTGGGAGCTGCTGTATCACTGTTCTTGGCTCTGGCAGAAAAAGAGAAGGTAAGAGGAGTGCAGGCAGCAGCACTGAAGTGTCTCCTGTCTCTGTTCCTGCAGTGCGACTGTGATCGAACACACGTAGAAGCAGATGAAGTGGAAAAAAACTTGCTTGGAAATACACTGGCTTCATTCCTACCAGGAATCACTCGAGCTTTGAGTCATGTCATTAGTGGAGACATGAGACAGGGGCACGCGGTTACAGTGAAAGCCATGAGGGTTTGGTACACCACAGTGGGCCTGGTTATGGCCGACAAACAGCTTCAGAACGACAGCACTATGAGTGCAGAGTCTCCCAAGTTGGGTAGGATTGGAGAGCTGGTGGTGAAAAGGACTCCTTCTTGGAGCAAGTCCACATCTAAAAGACTTGCATTGGCACTTCAGAAAGTAATCTCTTATACCACAGCGCACCAGCATTGGAGGGTAAGACTAGAATTGGTCAATCTGTCAGATCATCTTCTTACCCAGTGCAGCAAATCTTTATCTGAATGCATTGGTCCTCTTCTAGAGGCTTTGGTTGGTGCAGTCAATGATGAGGAACCTCGAGTTAAAGAGCGGTGTACAGCAGTACTGGCTGAGGTGTCTAAAAGAAACCAAGCTACAGGAGGTCAAGCTTTAACTGATGTCCTGTCTGAAAACCTGCATAGCTTGACGTCTTCTCTACCTCGGCTCATGAGAACAACAGATGACAAGCGCAAGCTATTTATTCTCACTGTCTTTCTGGGGTACCTGAAGATTCTCGGTCCTCAAGTGGATTTGGTCTTGATGTCAGCAGTTCACCTTCAGCGTATCTCCAAAGCATTAATGCAGGTGCTCGAGTTGGATGTTACAGACATCAGGATCATAGAGGAAAGAAGTTTTGCACCATTATCTGACTTGGCACCTGTTGCTCGTGAAGTGCAGCACCAGAGGAAATACTTTCTTTATTTTACAGATGACAAGATCTTCTCAACATTGAAGCAGGTATGCCGGATGCTGGGTCGCTACGGAAATCTTTATTTACTTGTGGACCACTTCTTGGAGCTCTACAAAGAGTCATTGGTTTATCGCAAACAAGCTGCTCTGGTGCTCAATGAGGTTATCAGTGGGGCAGCAGGAGTTGGGTTGGAAACAGATATTTTGAGAACAGTTGACCATTCTGAGATTTCCAGAATAAGTCAAGAGGACCTGAAATGTGCAATTACTTCCATCATTGAGGAATACATCAGTTTGAATAACTGGCATGTCACCACTGTAATGGAAGCCTCTGATGATGAACAACAGGAGAAACAACATTCTGCAGTCCCCGCTATTTTAAGCAGATCTGACAGAAAAGGACACCAATTCACCTCAACCTTCAATTCCAAAACTCCAACGCTCCACCAGCTGAACAGCAACATTTGGCAGATCTGTATCCAACTGGAAGGCATCGGCTCCTTCGCTTTAGCTCTGGGCATCGATTTCCGCCTGCTTCTGATGACATCACTCTACCCAGTGCTGGAGAAAGCAGGAGATACTTCACTACTGGTCAGCCAGTCAGCTCTTGGCACCATGCACAACCTTTGCGTGGCTTGCGATTACAGTTCGCCCAAGGAGCTGATGATCATCAACGCAGACTACCTGCTGAACGATATCTCCCTGAACCTGAGCAGACCCAGCATTCACCCTCATGCCCCACAAGTCCTCGCCGTCATGTTCGCCCATTCTGATGCTGCTCTTCTGCCCCTAGTGGCCGATGTGGTGCAGGACGCACTCACGGCTCTGGATCTCAGCTATGACAAGAGATCCTGGCAGTTCTGTCTAGTCCTGCATTCACTAATGAAGGCAGTGGGTGAGTGGTTTTTATCTTAGAAACATTCTCACACTTTGAAACTCATGTGCCTGGAAGGTACATGCGTGTTCCCACATGTACCTGTAAATCATGTGATCTCTCATCTTTTACTGCAGTAAGGTGGTTTAGCACCAGTACTCCAGAACACAGGCAGACTTCCATAGCTAGCACACACACTCCGACTCCAGAGATACTGAAGCTTCGCCAGTTTCTGTTGGATTACAGAAAGCAGAAGGAGCTGGCAGAGGGGATCGGCGCTGAGGAGGAGGAGTCAATTGATGCAGGTAAGAGTAATTTATCTGTTAATCTAACATCATGTCCGTAATTTTATTTATTTGTTTATTTATTCATTCCTTTGTTTGTTTCTCAAATCTGTTCCATAAATCTTTTTACCTGTTAATCTAATACTGCTGTTTATCTTGTGTATTTTATCTTTATGATGGGCGGCACGGTGGTGTAGTGGTTAGCGCTGTCGCCTCACAGCAAGAAGGTCTGGGTTCGAGCCCCGTGGCCGGCGAGGGCCTTTCTGTGCGGAGTTTGCATGTTCTCCCCATGTCCGCGTGGGTTTCCTCCAGGTGCTCTGGTTTCCCCCACAGTCCAAAGACATGCAGGTTAGGTTAACTGGTGACTCTAAATTGACCGTAGGTGTGAATGTGAGTGTGAATGGTTGTCTGTGTGTCAGCCCTGTGATGACCTGGTGACTTGTCCAGGGTGTACCCTGCCTTTCTCCCGTGGTCAGCTGGGATAGGCTCCAGCTTGCCTGCGACCCTGTAGGACAGGATAAAAGCGGCTAGAGATAATGAGATGAGATGAATTATCTTTATGATGTATATACACTGATCAGCCATAACATTTAAAGCTACTGACCGGGGAAGTGAATAACATTGATTATCTCATTACAATGGCACCTGTCAAGTGGTAGGATATATTAGGTAGCAAGAGAGCAGTCAGTTCTTGAAGTTGATGTGTTGGAAGCAGGAAAAATGGGCAAGTGTAAGGATCTGAGCAACTTTGACAAGGACCAAATTGTGATGGCTAGATCAGGGAACTTTTCTACTCTTTACCACTTAATGACAACATATGACGATCCCGTGTATATCCCTTAATGACAACATATGTATATCCCTTAATGACAACATATGATGCCTTGTCTAAAACCTTGTCAAAACCTTGTCTTTAGACATGTCTGTGAAGATTCTCAGTCATCCAGGTCATGGTAAACTGTGGGCGGTAAAAGAGAGCAACTGGACTTGCTTGAAGATTCTTGAAGACGTTTCACCTCTCATCCGAAAGGCTTCTTCAGTTCTGTCTGACTGGTAGGGAGCATCAGGTATTTATCCTCTCATGGATGAAAAGCTCATCTAAGGTCAACCTGGAACGGCCATCACTGAACAGAGGTGGGGGTCTAAGACATCATTTATCAGTCACTTACAATGCAGTCCTTGGCACACTTCCCAGACAACTGAATGCACACCAAAACCCAGCTGTTTTCAGTGACTCACAGGAGGACAGAGAGAATCAGCATTCCATTGATCACCCTAACGGGCAATCCATTGATCATCCTAACGACTCTCGAGGCCGTTCACAACCAGCCCCCAGTTGACCCACACCAACAGGATACTCAATGACACCTTAGGCTACATCCACACGACAACGGCAATGAGATGTTATTAAAAAAAATATCGCGTCCACATGGGCAACTGATCAGTAAAATATCAGGTCCATATGGCAACGCAACGCTTGCTGAAAACGATGCAATACACATGCCACACCTCTACGTGCGCTGTACTGTGTGACTTGCCATGAAGCTACCGTACAAGCCTGTGTCTGTCTGAGAGGGAGCGGCCCCTCCCTCCTGTGTGTGTGTGTGTGTGTGTGTGTGTGTGTGAGAGAGAGAGAGCAGCCTCTCCCCCACCCCCGCGCTGCGAGCACAGACACAGAGAAGCACACAAAAAGGGCAGTTTTTCCTCAGAGGGCACCCTCCAAAAAACGGGGATTTACACGAAAACGGAAGGAGATATTCACAAAATTCTTTCACATTGAGTGCCACAAGGCTTTCCTGAACACACTGATATAATTTTTTTTGTCTGTAGTGTAACAATAGAAGAAGTAGGATGCATGCGCATAAACCCCTTCTTCTACCCGGCGTGAAGCACTCACAGGAATAAACACACAACAAGAAGAAGATGGCTGCGACTACGCGAGGAAATCGTGCCTTCTGTGTGTACAAATTAGTTTTATTAGTGTGCATAGTTTTATATACCGTATTTTTCGGACTATAAGTCGCACTTTTTTTCATGGTTCGGCTGGCCATGCGACTTATACTCCGGTGCGACGTATATATGTTGTTGTTTTTTTCACCGCGGAATAACTGGAGCTGATGCCGAGTCTGATGACAGCCACGCAGAAGAAGAGGAAACGGCGCTTCGTCTGCCACTGGAGTTGGCAGAGTTGTTCAGAAGCGACACCGAGGATGAGGAATTCAATGGATTTGCTGATTTGGAGTGAAATCGTCAGCTTGATAAACTTGATTGACCTGTGTTTTATTATTAATGATAGGCCTATAGTTATTTAAATAAGTTATGTAATGATTTTAGGCAGTGCTTAATTTGTGAAGTGGGAGGTCCCGGAACGCAGGAGGTGGGTGGGTCCGGCGACTCAAAAAAAAAAAAAAGGCGGGGGGTGGTTTACTATAACTTTACGCACACGCGCTTATTGTGTGTGTAAAAAAAAAAAAAAATAATATCAGACATTATGATTATGTGACGAACAGTTACAGACAGTAATATGTCGTGATATTATGTCATAAAATATTTTTAATTAGGCTATATATTAAATTATATATTAAATTTATCTTCTAAAATAACAGACTGTACTCATATCACAACCGGTTTATTTCACCATTGGAGATCAGATCACACAAGACGTGAATTAAATGACTCATTTTAAGGATTTAAGTAGGGGATTTAAAGGCAGTGCCAGCGGGACTTCGTGGCTCAGGTGGATAAGGCGCCATACCATAAATCCAGGGACCCGGGTTCGATTCCAACCTGCGGTCATTTTCTGGGCCCTCCCTGTTTTTCTCCTGCTCATTAAAAGCAGTGCCAGCAAACAGAAGTGTAATCAATTCAAGTAATAGTTAAGAAATAAAGTGTTTACAAAACAAGTTGAAGAATTCATTTTAAAAATTTTAGTAAGCTTTCTTGTTTTTTTGCCATTTTTTCCACAGCGCAAGCTAACGGCTACAAAAAACCCGGTGTTCTATTGAGCGGAAGTATACACCCCATGTCCCCCCCCCCCCCCCCCCCTTCCCCTTTCGCATAGATTTTGTGGATGTCATAGGAGAGAAATCAACAACAGATATCAAAATCAAAACCGAACACTAAACAAATTTTTATTTACTTATTTAATTTATTGTTTGATTTTTTTCCCTTTGTGATGGTCACGAAGGTGATCTGATCCATTTAAATAGCTGCCGGAACACCGAATGAAAATAGCTGCTGGATCCGACAACGGAGGTTACGGATCTTGTTCCGTCATGTTCCGGCTCAAATTAAGCCCTGATTTTAGGCCTATAGGCTATTGAATAACTTGATGTTACGGTACATATTCAGCCAGTTTTTCTCTGGGCTATTATAAATGATTTTGTTTTGCATTTTTAAAAATAACTCTCTTTCCAAGATGAACTTTATTCTTCGTCTCTGATGTTATGGTGTTAATGGTCTGAATAACGTTTGTTTTTATCTGATATGACGTTAACTGGCAGGCGCACTTTCTGCCTGTTTTTTTTTCTCTGAGCGGTTGTTGTTGTTGTTTTTTCACTAGACGGTTGTTTTTACTACCGTACCTGTCTTTGGAGATGATATACCTATAGCCTACTTGGCCTCTGATTTGATGAAATAAAATTCGACAAAAATGAAGAATGACACTCCTCGATGATGACTACAGCTTTAATAACAAAGATGAAAGAGCCATGGGGCGATAATAAGCCCTACCGGTAAAAATATTCTAAAAGCAAACTGATTAATGCATCAGTAATAGGCTACTAATATTAGTTATAATAATAAAGGCTATTAGTAATAACGATAGTGATAGTATTAAAGATAGTAGTAGATATTTAAAATAATCAGACTAGGCTACTTACAGGGCAAAGGGCGCGTTATCACTGCTCAGCTGTTCGTTTATTAAATAAACAATGCAGTCGCGCAGTAACCACGCGTCGCTTATCAGATAGAATCACAGATTCTATGGATAGAATAACCCTTCAAAAAAGTCCGACTTGTAGTCCGGTGCGACGTATATATGTTTTTTTCGTCTTCATAATGCATTTTTTGGCTGATGCGACTTAAACTCCGGAGCGACGTATAATCCGGAAAATACGGTAACTTAATTTTCTTATTGTGTGTGAACATTTTGAAAAGCAGTCTTATCCAATAAAAAAAATTCAAGAAATGGTTCAGTTACTTGTTTATTTAAAAGAAAAGCTGTATACAAAAGTGAATGCAATGCAGTGGTTCATACAAAACAGCGAGAGTGCTGCTTGTTCTAGTCATGTGGTTGTGACGTCATCATAAACAAATCCGTTCTACTCACCCAGACGACTTCGCAACGGCGCCGTTGCCAGATCTTTCCACTCTGGAACCCGTTCTCAAAAAATATCGTTTTGGGGCACCCAAAACGCCGGTGCCGTGTGGACGCCAGGCCGAAACAATAAACAATTTTATCAGATTCACCTGAATCCGTTGCCATGTGGACAGGGCCTTAGATGAGCTTTTCATCCATGAGAGGATAAATACCTGATGCTCCCTACCAGTCAGACAGAACTGAAGAAGCCTTTCGGATGAGAGGTGAAACGTCTTCAAGAATCTTCAAGCAAGTCCAGTTGCTCTCTTTTACCCCCCACAGCTTGTCTTTAGACTTTTTTTCTTGAAAATATGTTCTAAGGGTGAACAGTATATACTGTACATATACAAGGGTGGCTGTAGCAACTGCTTTAAGGGGTGAAGAGTTAAGGCCCACCTATTCAGACTTGTAACGAGTCGGGGCCCATTATAAAAGATGACAAATTATTTTGGCTCATCTATTCTATTAGAATCTAATAATCAGTTGTAAAGTGTATTAAGATAGATAGATACTTTATTAATCCCAGAGGGAACTTCAAGGTATCCAGTAACATTTCCGCATTGCACAAGATCAATACAACAACTAAATAGCATTATACAAGGAGGTTGTATAAAAAACTAAAATGCCAAAGAAATAAAACATTACCAAAAACATGCAACATGGGATGCAACATCACTCCTTGTTACAGATGGGAGCCCAGGGATTAAATAAGTACAATAAAAACAAGCTGTTTTTAATTGTAGGTTTTGTATTTAAAACTGTATGGATGTGCCAGAAGCCAACATAAAACCATGCATGCAGGGCGTTCTCACCCAAAAGGGATTAATGATCCAAAAGTGGACTCTGGTCGATTAACACAAGAACTTATTGCCATGTTTGTGTCCAGCGAACAAGCAAGTTATTAAAACCAAGAAGTACACTCAAAAGAAGCAGATATAGAAACCACTCAGTGGGATAGAGCCTTACGTTATCAAAGAAGGATTTTTGCTATGAATTGGAAAATTATCCTTCCGTTGAGTTCCCCAACATCTCAAACTACCTGGTGCTGCAGACATCGTTCTACACGGACAAACAAATGAAAACCTGGAAGAGCATAGTGGAGTACAACTTTTTACATGTGGCTGGGTTAAAGATCTGGGGATCAGGACATTACAAGGTAAATGGCGGTAGACGGATCTAAGCGCAGGAAGAGTGTTTATTAGCAGGCGTGATATTTACAAAAACAAAACACAAACGAAACTAAAGCAGAGTATTTAAGCAGCGTTATAAACATGGCTCAAAACAAATGTGTCCGTGATAATGATAATACTTCGCAAAGCCTCTGTGAAAACAGCATCCGTATCTGCTGATTGCGCTCAAATCGGCATCAGGTGTTTCCTATAATGGCTGGGTCCCAAGTGCACACACCACGCGCTCCGAGAGCATACATGGCTGCTCGAGCTGAGCCAGACTCAAGCACGCAAAGACATGACAGTCAAATGTTCACCTGTTGTGTGACCACAACTTTTAACTTGCGTGTATATCGCCATGCATCACCACTAAAATGCCTCATTTTCATCGCTAATCTATCGCAAAGCATCGTGAGCTGTAATGTGACCATAGCTAAATGAGACGGGTGTGACGTCGGATGCAACCCAGCAATTGTACCCTACTAGGAGTAAAAATTGTCTTCAACTTGGGGTAAAAAAATTTGTGGCCCACTGGTTGAGAAACACTGGGCTAGATGACTGGGTCTGAATGTCTCCAAAATGGCACATCTTGTGGGGTGTTCCTGGTATACAGGGGTTAGTACCGAACAAAAGTGGTCCAAGGAAGGACAACCGGTGACAGGGTCATGGGTGTCGAAGGCTCATTGATTCGCACGGGGCACAAAGGCTAGCCCATATGGTCCAATCCCACAGAAAGCTACTGTAGCACAAACTGCTGAAAAGGTTCATGCTGACACATTTCTGCTGCTTGATTTATCCCACCCCTCAACAGGTGCCATTGTAATGAGATCATCAGTGTGATTCATTTCACCAGTCAGTTGTCATAATGTTATGGCTGATCGATATATACAGTGGTGCTTGAAAGTTTGTGAACCCTTTACAATTTTCAGTATTTCTGCATAAATATGACCTAAAACAACATCAGATTTTCACACAAGTCCTAAAAGTAGATAAAGAGAACCCAGTTAAACAAATGAGACAAAAATATTATACTTGGTCATTTATTTATTGAGGAAAATGATCCAATATTACATATCTGTGAGTGGCAAAAGTATGTGAACCTTTGCTTTCAGTATCTGGTGTGACCCCCGTGTGCAGCAATAACTGCAACTAAACGTTTCCGGTAACTGTTGATCAGTCCTGCACACCGGCTTGGAGGAATTTTAGCCCATTCCTCCGTACAGAACAGCTTTCACTCTGGGATGTTGGTGGGTTTCCTCGCATGAACTGCTCGCTTCAGGTCCTTCCACAACATTTCGATTGGATTAAGGTCAGGACTTTGACTTGGCCATTCCAAAACATTAACTTTATTCTTCTTTAACCATTCTTTGGTAGAACGACGTGTGTGCTTAGGGTCATTGTCTTGCTGCATGACCCACCTTCTCTTGAGATTCAGTTCATGGACAGATGTCCTGACATTTTCCTTTAGAATTCGCTGGTATAATTCAGAATTCATTGTTCCATCAATGATGGCAAGCCATCCTGGCCCAGATGCAGCAAAACAGGCCCAAACCATGATACTACCACCACCATGTTTCACAGATGGGATAAGGTTCTTATGCTGGAATGCAGTGTTTTCCTTTCTCCAAACATAACGCTTCTCATTTAAACCAAAAAGTTCTATTTTAGTTTCATCCATCCACAACATTTTTCCAATAGCCTTCTGGCTTGTCCACATGATCTTTAGCAAACTGCAGGTAAGCATCAATGTTATTTTTGGAGAGCAGTGGCTTTCTCCTTGCAACCCTGCCATGCACACCATTGTTCTTCAGTATTCTCCTGATGGTGGACTCATGAACATTAACATTAGCCAATGTGAGAGAGGCCTTCAGTTGCTTAGAAGTTATGCTGGGGTCCTTTGTGACCTCGCCAACTATTACATGCCTTGATCTTGGAGTGATCTTTGTTGGTTGACCACTCCTGGGGAGGGTAACAATGGTCTTGAATTTCCTTCATTTGTACACAATCTGTCTGACTGTGGATTGGTGGAGTCCAAACTCTTTAGAGATGGTTTTGTAACCTTTTCCAGCCTGATGAGCATCAACAGTGCTTTGCCTGAGGTCCTCAGAAATCTCCTTTGCTTGTGCCATGATACACTTTCACAAACATGTGTTGTGAAGATCAGACTTTGATAGATCCCTGTTCTTTAAATAATACAGGGTGCCCACTCACACCTGATTGTCATCCCACTGATTGAAAACACCTGACTCTAATTTCACCTTCAAATTAACTGCTAATCCTAAAGGTTCACATACTTTTGCCACTCACAGATATGTAATATTGGATCATTTTCCTCAATAAATAAATGAGCAAGTATAATATTTTTGTCTCATTTGTTTAACTGGGTTCTCTTTATCTACTTTTAGGACTTGTGTGAAAATCTGATGATGTTTTAGGTCATATTTATGCAGAAATATAGAAAATTCTTAAGGGTTCACAAACTTTCAAACACCACTGTATGTCTGTTTGTTTGTTTTTGTTTGTTTTCATTTGTTTAACAAGCTGTTTCATACGTTGCATCATTGTTCATTTAACATTTGTTTCTATTTCACTTTTTATTACTCTTAATCTTGTTTACTTATTCATTTCTTTGTTTTATTTTATCTATTTACCAGTATGTGTCTTGTCACCTGCTAATCGAATGTTTGGCTAATATTATTCATTTCTTTCTTTGTTTCTTAACTCTCTTCTGTTTATCTTATCAACGTCTGTTTCATGCCTGGAGTTACCTGCAAATTAACATTTGTTGTTTGTTATTTATTTCGTTTTTAAAATTTGTTGATGCTGTTTTGTTTACCTTATTTACATATTTATTCATGCTATCTCATTTAAATGTCATATAGAGTCAGCCATTTTGTTTACATCAGTAGAAACATCAGCAGGAGCAGATGTAACACGAGTATTCTATCCCTGTTTAAGCTTAATATTTCAAGATGTGTGTGTTGCGATGTTCCTCGGTTTACAGAAAAGCCTCCTGCAGCAGCGGCTCCTGACGTAAAAGAGGAAGAAGAAGAGGAGGAGGAGGAGGAGGAAGGCCCTGATGTGAAACCAGAACTGCCCTTACACGTATCCCTCACGAAGGATGTGATGGAGCGCTGCATTCACCTGCTGTCTCATCCCAACATGGGTGTACGACTAAAGGTAGAGAACGTTAAAGAAGATTAAACCATCTCATCTCTCATCTCATTATCTCTAGCCGCTTTATCCTGTTCTACAGGGTCGCAGGCAAGCTGGAGCCTATCCCAGCTGACTATGGGCGAAAGGCGGGGTACACCCTGGACAAGTCGCCAGGTCATCACAGGGCTGACACATAGACACAGACAACCATTCACACTCACATTCACACCTACGGTCAATTTAGAGTCACCAGTTAACCTAACCTGCATGTCTTTGGACTGTGGGGGAAACCGGAGCACCCGGAGGAAACCCACGCAGACACGGGGAGAACATGCAAACTCCGCACAGAAAGGCCCTCGCCAGCCACGGGGCTCGAACCCGGACCTTCTTGCTGTGAGGCGACAGCGCTAACCACTACACCACCGTGCCGTCCACAAGATTAAACCATTCTTTAATAAATAAACAAACTGCAATCATTGGCAAATTGCTGTTATATAGGAAGAATAAGTGTGTGTGTGTGTGTGTGTGTGTGTGTGTGTGTGTGTTTGCAGATGTTGGACACTGTAGAGCTGTGTGTCTCTGTGCTGTGTGAGATGGAGAATGAGCTCTTACCCATGGTGCACCGCTGCTGGCCAGCTCTTCTCCAGCGCCTCACGAATGATGATCCACTGGCAATACCTCGAGCTTTCAGGGTACGACTCTGTGTGTGTGTGTGTGTGTGTGTGTGTGTGTGTGTGTGCTGGAGTAATATGTGTGTCATCTGTTTACTTCTCTCTCTCGCTGTAGGTGTTGTGTGTGTTGGGTGAGACGTGTGGTGACTTTCTGAGGAAGCGAGTGTCTAAAGAAGTCCTGCCTCGGCTCACATCTTCACTTTCACGGCAGGCTGAGACAAGCGCTCGGTCCGGTCCGATGTACACACACACACTCGCGTACAAGCTGCAGCTGGCTGTGCTACAGGGACTCGGACCTCTGTGTGTGCGTCTCAACCTTGGTAAGATGTGGGCTCTGTGAATTTCAGTCCCAGGGAACGAGGACGTGTGGCCACTGTGAATGTCAGTCCTAGGAAGTAATAGGAGGTGTGGCCTCTGTGAACTTCAGGCCCAGTGAAGAAGTAGGTGTGGCTATTGTGACTGTCACTCCTTGTGAAGAAGTAGGTGTGGCCTCTGTAAATGTCAGTCTCGGTGAAAGAAAGAATAAGAGGTGTGGCATCTGTGAATTTCAGGCCCAGTGAAGAGGTAGGCGTGGCCACTGTGACTGTCAGTCCTAGTGAAGAGGTAGGCGTAGCCACTGTGACTGTCAGGCATCTGTGAATTTCAGGCCCGGTGAAGAGGTAGGCGTGGCCACTGTGACTGTCAGTCCTAGTGAAGTAGACGTGGCCACTGTCAGTCCTAGTGAACAAGTAGGTGTGGCCTCTGTGAATGTCAATCCCAGTGAAAGAATAGGAGGCATGGCATCTGTGAATTTCAGGCCCACTGAAGAGGTTGGCATGGCAACTGTGACTTAGTCCTCATGAAGAAGTAGGTGTGGCCTCTATAAATGTCAGTCTCGGAGAAAGAAAGAATAGGAGGCGTGGCATCTGTGAATTTCAGGCCCAGTGAAGCAGGTGTGGCCTTTTTGAATGTCAATCCCAGTGAAAGAATAGGAGGCGTGGCATCTATGAATTTCAGGCCCAGTGAAGAGGTAGGCGTGGCCAATGTGAATGTCAATCCCAGTGAAAGAATAGGAGGTGTGACCTCTGAATTTCAGGCCCAGTGAAGAGGTAGGCGTGGCTACTGTGACTCAGTCCTCATGAAGGAGTAGGTGTGGCCTCTGTGAATGTCTGTCTCAGTGAAAGAAAGAATAGGAGGCGTGGCATCTGTGAATTTCAGGCCCAGTGAAGCAGGTGTGGCCTTTTTGAATGTCAATCCCAGTGAAAGAATAGGAGGCGTGGCATCTATGAATTTCAGGCCCAGTGAAGAGGTAGGCGTGGCCACTGTGAATGTCGATCCCAGTGAAAGAATAGGAGGTGTGGCATCTGTGAATTTCAGGCCCAGTGATTATAGAAGGAGGGTGTGGCATCTGTGAATGCCAGTCTGAGTGATGGAGAAGGAGGCATGGCCCTCTAAATTTCCGTCTGTTTGTAGGAGGAGGCGTGGCCATTGTCAGTCAGTCTCCGTGAAGGATGACGTGGCTTATGTGCAAGTTAGTTAGTTAGTTAGTTAGTTAGTTTGTTAGAAAGCACCTGGAACCTTTTCCCCTGCTGCAGTGACACCGTTGCTCCACTAGATGACAGACTCTTATCGCTGCTGAAGCAAATCTCAGTACAGCTGCAGTGAACACTGCTGGCGCATCTCAATGCGAAGCACTACACACACACACACACACTCGTCCCCTGGGTGTCCCATTACTCTGGGGTACAGATGTCAGGGGCTCTCGCACCTCAACAGAGGCATGAGAAAGGTAAGAGTGAGCGAGATTAGAAGTTGGAGATGAAGAGATGATCAGAAGGCTCTTGAAATGGAACATCTTACTGAAATGGCCGGGAGCCAGTGGAGGAATGAGTTGTTTACTGGAACAGTCCGTAATGAATTTTAATTCCTGACCTCTGGAGATGTCAGCTGTGTATCAGTGCTTTGTTTTGCTGGAGGAAAAGGCGGGAAGGTGTTAAAACACACAGTAATGAGTGGCTGAGCTGAGCTGAGCTCGGGGGAGGCAGACCAACAGAATGTGTGGGAGGCTTCGAAGAGTGTGTGTGAGAGAGAATATTCAGTTTCAGCTCAAAATGCTGGGCCTCAGCTCAGAGAATACTGAAAGGTTAGATGCACAAAAAGAAGTGGGAGGTTTGAAGGAATGAAAGGAAGGACAACATTGAAAAGTACACAGTGTTTCCTTTCGCGCAACTGTTGTCCATTAGACATGTTTCGCTTCTTTACACAGCATTTGTATTCGCGTACGTGTACGAAAGGAAGCTGGCATTTCAACTGAGATTCTGTAGAAATGAGGTGCAGTGTGTAAAGCAACAAAACAAACGAATCTTGAACGCCTCCTCAGAGCAGTCGTATAGCGCGTGGGGTCTGGCGTTTCTTCAGTTCCCTGTACAAATTGACTGTGATGTAATATTTTTGTCATATCGCGCATGCTTAATCTGCAGATATACAACGTATTAATTTTCCAAAAAAAAAAAATGGATCCAAATATTGTAATTACAAGGTCGTATAATTCCAGTGTCATAATGCCTGACATGGATCGTATAGATATTTGGAAATATCCTGATATGATATTTTTGTCATATTGTGCAACCCTTAATTTAGGACGCAAACATTTTGGAGCTGTTTTTTTTTTTTTTTCCCCCACCCTTCCATTTCATTGTTTACTGAATTAATCGTGATTTTGTTTTTTCCCTTTACTCTGGAGCAAAGCAGTATGAGAGAAGTTGGACAGCTGGTTTAAGCCATTGAGCAATTATCGTGATATGAAAAATGTAATATTGGCACAGGTCTGGTGAATTGGGATCTGACAATCTTTAATTAAATTTGACTGAATGATTAGCGCACTCATTATCTAAGTCAGAGATTAATGAGAAGCTTCTCCTTGGGAAAGAGACTCCTCTCACGCACCTCGCCGGTCACAGCACAGTGACACATCGAGTTCAGTTTGTTGTTCTTTATCAAGTTTTTAAAGAAGTTTCAATCTTAGTAGAAGCAAACGCATGTTTCATTAACATTGCAACTATTTCTAATCTAAATAAACTGGAAACATGTTGCTGTTATAATACATATAATTGTGTGTGTGTGTGTTTTTGCAGTGGACTCGGATTTGGACCATATCTCAGAGGCCTGTCTCCCCTACCTGAGTTGCAGACAGCCAATCAGATTACAGGAAGCTTGCCTCAGGTAACCTGTTTAACGGGGCTGGCTCACCCTTCCCAGGATCCCAGAATCCTCAGCGCCATGTAACGAGTCGCTATTTTCAATGCTAGCGATATTCTAAAAACAATCCACAACAATTTGGCAACATCCTACGCCACAGATCTTAAACTGTTACATGAAATTGAAGATAGTTTGTCAAAGTATCTATATTTTAATTTCTTTAAAGGTCATAGGCAACAGTCAGAGGTGAAACGTAGAATATCAACTTTATTGTCTAGAAGAGCGACCCAAAAAGCGAATTCAGTCTTCCTAGTGTCTGATTTGCACCCTAAAATTGAATAAAACGGTTAAAATATACTGTTTTGCCCAATTTCCGAAGGTTTGTTTACATCTCACTTATGCGCACTTTCACTGCCACGGGACCGTCGTCATGACGTCATTTAAGCCAAACAGACTGGGAGCAGTTCTGTGTTTGCTTGCGAACCGAGCACACGTGTACGGACTTTGGTCGTGAGAGGTTGTGTAAAATGTCTGAAAGTGATAGCGATTTTGAAGTAGGAACTCTCCAAATTGAATATCGAGAGGTGAAACCATATGAACCTATGGCCGTTGTGAAGCAGTCGGTGAATGTGGCTCACTGGTTTGACCGTGCAGCCTCGGAATCGGACAGCGACTCGGCCAACTCTGATCGCGGTGACCCCGGACCTCAATAAGACTCACGCCCAAACGATTTATCCTGGTAGTTATGATAAATTCTTACTTTTGTCGTAATACTAAATAAGAGTCCTTTTGAAGAATAATTAAACCGCCCTCCCTAGTGGATATAGGGAACGATTACTTGACAGTGCGCCGGTAGGCCACATTAGCCTGCCATCCACGGCATTATACTATTTATAGCCTCCTCTAAGCGAGGAAATATCCCTTTGTCTCATTTCCACAATGATTGTACAGGATCCCTCAGGATTCTTGACTTGTCCATTGCAAGTAAAAGTAAAAATGTTTACCTCCAATCTTCTCCTTTTTGCTTGAGCGTTGCTGCTCCGTTTCTTCTTTGACTGCTTGATTTTGTTTCACGCGCACAATCCACTCTCTCCGCCTCGTCTCCCCTTTCGGAAAAAGCCAACCCTCTGGCTTCACGTGCACAATCCACTCTCTCCGCCTCGTCTCCTTTTTCGGAAAAAGCCAACCCAATCGCTTCTCCTCTTTCAGAAAAAGCTAATCCACTCTCTCCGCCTCTTCTCCTCTTTCGGTAAAAGGTAAAAGCTTCTTCCTGAACCGGTCCTGTTGTTATACTTCACTGCACAACAATAAGGCATGGTTTTTCTTTGGAAATTCCCAAACGCATGTCTGCACTCAAGCTGAACGGCAATGCAAGTAAACGGAAGTGGACTCAACTCAAGCGGTTTGTCTTGAATGACGTCACACGCCGAGTGATCACAAAAATCGCTGAACAGAAATTCGCCGCGATCCACACTAACTTATTTTATAATTATTACTTGTTCGCAATACTTCTTGGGACCAGAAAAAATAGAGGGTTATAAAGTTTCAAATGTGCATAAATTGAAAACCGTTGCCTATGAGCTTTAAACCAATCCATTCTGTTGTCACATAGTTATTCTGTTGTAATGGACCCGAAGTGGCCTCGGCTGTCTCGCGAGCAGCTGCGAAGGAAAGAAAAGATAAGGCATACTTTGTCGATGAAAGCCATCTCAAACTTTTTTTTCAAAGGGATCACTTTTTTCTCCACAATTTGTGGAGGTTTTGCTGCACAGAGAGCTAACAGAGTAGCACTTGTGCTTTCAAAACAAAAACAGCTAATTGGATTTTGGGAAGCTGGCACGGTGGTGTAGTGGTTAGCACTGTCGCCTCACGGCAAGAAGGTCCTGGGTTCGAGCCCAGTGGCTGACGGGGGCCTTTCTGTGTGGAGTCTGTGTGGGTTTCCTCCGGGTGCTCCAGTTTCCCCCACAGTCCAAAGACATGCAGGTTAGGTTAACTGGTGACTCTAAATTGACCGTAGGTGTGAATGTGAGTGTGAATGGTTGTCTGTGTCTATGTGTCAGCCCTGTGATGACCTGGCGACTTGTCCAGGGTGTACCCCGCCTTTCGCCTGTAGTCAGCTGGGATAGGCTCCAGCTTGCCCGTGACCCTGCACAGGATAAATGGTTACGGATAATGGATGGATGGATTCTAGGAAGGGTGAGCAGCCCCTTTAATTTTCCGAGTCAGCTTCATTTTCATTTCGGTCGAATGATTACACACAGACTTTGCGACATATACGCGCTTGTACCTTATGTTTCATGTTACGAAGCATTTTGTAGCGCTGTGTTGATATTCTGGTTTCTAGCACTGTTTTGTATTTTGTCCTTTGTCTCTGCCTTTGATATCCTGTTTGGGCCTCACTTGACCATTGCCTGTTTCTTGACTCTGGTTTTTGATCACTGTTTTGGATCTGTTTGCCAGCGTGTTTTTAAATAAAACTCTTCCAGTGATTACATCCATCTATCGCCTGCATTTTCTGATAGATGGAGAGTGTGTTACGTTTACGAGTAGCTATGACAACAGTGCTTACGGAGTAAAGACTCGAGTAAAACTGCTTTTAGCTTGTAAAATAGTCACAGGTCACTTTGTACTATTGCACTTTTATAATATTTTTGCTGCTGTATATTTTAATATACTTTTATATTTAATTCTGTGCTGAGCCAAATTGCAACGAAATGTCATTCTGTGTACACTTGTTGCATACTGAATGATAATAAAGGATGTTTATATCTAAAGTCCTTTTGAAGGATTTTTTTTTTTTTTGTTAAATCAATGATTGTCGTTCTCGATAATTGTTAGTGATTGGCACCTAAGCGAGCCTTTGTTTTATGGCGTTAACACACATTGTTAACTTGCCAGCAGACTTGATTGCTTATTGTTTGTCTCTGTGGGGAAGAAGAACGCACGGCTCAGTGGTGCGCGCGCAGGTTTTTTTTTTTTTTTAAGACTCTGACTCATTCTCATTAAAGGCAGGGGACAGGAACGTTATATAGTTTGTTGTAAAAAAAGTTTGTTATAGCGCAGTTGCAGTGTATAAGTATAATAAATACTTGCATATTTGAGGTCAATCACAAAATTCCATGAACCTCTCCTACAGGTGTGTGTACTCCATTACACTGTGGCTTCCAGCATAGTTTCCATGTACCCGAACTGATCTGGAAGTATACTGACCTAAATGAAAAAGTTTTGCAAGATCTCGCAAAAAAGTACATCCATATATATTAGGGTGCATCAGCTGCCCTCACTTTCATAAAATCTGATGCATTTTTGTTTGGGTGTTCCTTTTCACCAATAAAGACATCCTGTAAAAATGTTTTGACCATATTCAAAAGTCTAATGGTGGCACCATGAGGTTCATTTTTTGCCAAAAAACGCTTATTTTATGTTTTCGCGTAAGTTTGAATCACAATGTTGGACTCCATTTATTGATTTCTTGTGAGCCAGAGATCATGTTAAGAACCTTTGCAAGGGATTGAGAAGCATTAATGTGATTCATAATACATTTGTATTGTTTAAAAGTAGTTGAACAATGATTCAATGAGCAGCTAAAACTCAAACTGTGCTTGATAATATATTTAGAATATGTACTAAAAATGTGTATCTAAGATATTTGGTATACTCTATAAGGTGCCATAATGTTTCATGAAAAGTGATCGAAATTTTGTCATAAAAGTCATAAAATAGCAGCTTTTTCCATAACTTTGAGCTCCTGGTGCCACCATTAAACTTTTGAATTTTGTCAAAATATCCCAATGTCACCCAGTGTGTTTTCTTACCAAAAGGAACATTAAAACAAAAATGCATCATGATCGGAGGAACTTTTCATTTTTAGGGGGCAACTGATGCACCCTAATATATATATATATATATATATATATATATATATATATATATATATATATATATATATATATATATAAATAAATTTTTTTTCTCTCCATGTCTCCATAGGAATCTGCAAAAAGGCTGCAAATTCATCTGCAAAAAATGTTGTTGTTGTTGTTGTTGTTGTTTTTTTTCCTCCTGTCAGTCTCCCTGACTCATCTCTTAATTTGTCATTGTTTCTTTTCTCCTTAGTGTTTTCCGACATGTGATGCAGCTGGACCCGGACGCATGCTGGTTCACGCTGAGTGAGCTGTGCTGTCCCGTAGCGTACGAGCCGCCTCACGCCCTCCTGTTCCCCGTGAAGCTGAGCGGGATGGGCCGAGCGAGGAACGAATACACACACAACGTCTTCACACTGCTGCATGAACTTGAGCCAGCCCAGGAAGAACAAAATCATCAAGACAGCACTGGTTAAAAATGACTGATAGTGAAGAAGATCCTTTATTCAGGATGTTAAATTCAGGCTGGGTGATATGGCATAAATATCGTATCACGATACCTGAAGACGTTTTCACAATGTGATGTACGGTCATGATATTTAGTTCTGCAAAACATTAGTGCTGCATTCCAAAAAAACCCAATTTTATTTAACAGTTATTCCATGAAACTGAGTCGACTATAAGCCATGTACGACGAGATTGAGTGGAATAACTGTTTTATTCTGTCCACATTCACTGGATTTTGAGAAACAGAGCATTTTTATGTTTGTTTTTTTGCAAATTCGATAAATAAAACTTTATACAGAACATCCGACAAAATAATTTCCACTTTGAATGTAAACAAAATATATGTTCTTACCATCAAATACTTTTATTCCATATTTTGTTGCTTTTTGTATTTTTGGGAGTTTTGTTTTCAAGTAGAGTTTTTATTTCTTCCTCGGTTGGTTCAGTAACACACACCGCCATTTTGTTTTTCCTCTACTCACAGTATATGAGCTGATAGCCTAGTCGTAGAGTAGCCAATCAGAGCACACGATTGCTCATATCCAGTGAACGTAGATAGAATAATTGGTGATATTTTTATTTAATGTTTTAAGAAAACCATTATTTAACATGTTAAATTATTTTCCTGTGACAAGTGCCTAAGGGTTTTATTCTGTTTAGATGACAGTAATTTGCCAAAAAAAAAAAAACTTAAGTTTTATTCATTAAAGGACATCATGATGTTCTTTTGATCTGTGTAAAGTTATCGAAAACAACTCTGTCTTGAAGACTTTACTGTTGTGGAGAACTGACACCGGAGACTCCTTCCTTAAATTTTAAATAAACATCACTTGATAGAAAACATCACTATATCAACAATCCCACACAGTTTGGGGTTTATTATTATTATTATTATTATTCGTCGCTATGAACGAGCTGTTACTATGGAAACGATTGCGTGTTAGAACAAATGCATTAATATTAATCTGTATATGCTGCTGTTATAGAAAATGAACCAACACCTTCTGACCAATTAGAATCCAGAATTCAACAGCACTGTGCTAGAAAAAGACTTTAACGTTGCGGTGGGGGAGTTGAGATACGATATTTCTGAAAAATGGCCTGATTTGTAACAATACTGATAGTCTGCTGTCTCATCACCCTGCCCTGTGCTAATGTGGCTAATAAGGAATCTGCTTGAGAAGCTAACGACAGCGTATTCTTGTGACTGAGTGATGTTAACATTTCCAGGTCCCTTTAATGTTTTGCATTTAGTTTCTCAAAATGGCTCCGTAGTCTATACAAGTGCTTCAGTGTGCAGCTGGGGAGCATTTTGGATTGAGCCATTAGCCCTGGGTGATGGAAGAGAAAGTATATGTATAAAATGCTAATATTTTGTCCAGGTGCATGTACATTTTATACAACCCCGATTCCAAAAAACTTGGGACAAAGTACAAATTGTAAATAAAAACGGAATGCAATAATTTACAAATCTCAAAAACTGATATTGTATTCACAATAGAACATAGACAACATATCAAATGTCGAAAGTGAGACATTTTGAAATTTCATGCCAAATATTGGCTCATTTGAAATTTCATGACAGTAACACATCTCAAAAAAGTTGGGACAGGGGCAATAAGAGGCTGGAAAAGTTAAAGGTACAAAAACGGAACAGCTGGAGGACCAAATTGCAACTCATTAAGTAAATTGGCAATAGGTCATTAACATGACTGGGTATAAAAAGAGCATCTTGGAGTGGCAGCGGCTCTCAGAAGTAAAGATGGGAAGAGGATCACCAATCCCCCTAATTCTGCGCCGACAAATAGTGGAGCAATATCAGAAAGGAGTTCGACAGTGTAAAATTGCAAAGAGTTTGAACATATCATCATCTACAGTGCATAATATCATCAAAAGATTCAGAGAATCTGGAAGAATCTCTGTGCGTAAGGGTTAAGGCCGGAAAACCATACTGGGTGCCCGTGATCTTCGGGCCCTTAGACGGCACTGCATCACATACAGGTATGCTTTTGTATTGGAAATCACAAAATGGGCTCAGGAATATTTCCAGAGAACATTATCTGTGAACACAATTCACCGTGCCATCCGCCGTTGCCAGCTAAAACTCTTCGTTCAAAGAAGAAGCCATATCTAAACACGATCCAGAAGCGCAGACGTCTTCTCTGGGCCAAGGCTCATTTAAAATGGACTGTGGCAAAGTGGAAAACTGTTCTGTGGTCAGACGAATCAAAATTTGAAGTTCTTTATGGAAATCAGGGACGCCGTGTCATTCGGACTAAAGAGGAGAAGGACGACCCAAGTTGTTATCAGCGCTCAGTTCAGAAGCCTGCATCTCTGATGGTATGGGGTTGCATTAGTGCGTGTGGCATGGGCAGCTTACACATCTGGAAAGACACCATCAATGCTGAAAGGTATATCCAGGTTCTAGAGCAACATATGCTCCCATCCAGACGACGTCTCTTTCAGGGAAGGCCTTGCATTTTCCAACATGACAATGCCATAGTGCATCAATTACAGCATCATGGCTGCGTAGAAGAAGGGTCCGGGTACTGAACTGGCCAGCCTGCAGTCCAGATCTTTCACCCATAGAAAACATTTGGCGCATCATAAAACGGAAGATACGACAAACAAGACCTAAGACAGTTGAGCAACTAGAATCCTACATTAGACAAGAATGGGTTAACATTCCTATCCCTAAACTTGAGCAACTTGTCTCCTCAGTCCCCAGACGTTTACAGACTGTTGTAAAGAGAAAAGGGGATGTCTCACAGTGGTAAACATGGCCTTGTCCCAACTTTTTTGAGATGTGTTGCTGTCATGAAATTTAAAATCACCTAATTTTTCTCTTTAAATGATACATTTTCTCAGTTTAAACATTTGATATGTCATCTATGTTCTATAAATAAAATATGAATAAAATATGGAATTCTGAAACATCCACATCATTGCATTCCGTTTTTATTTACAATTTGTACTTTGTCCCAACTTTTTTGAAATCGGGGTTGTAATAAACATGAATTCGTTGTCTTTGTGTGTGTGTGTGTGTGTGTGTGTGTGTGTGTGTTTATTTCTACCTCACAGCATCACTATCATGTTCAGTGACCATGCTTGGTGCTTGTGTGGGCTCTGAGACGATCCTCTTGACATCTTAATGCATGTTTTAGCTGCAGGCAAAGACGCCTGCCTTGTGCACTTTGTGTTAGTGTGCTAGTGGTTTATCTGCCACTATTTATCCTGCTGCCAAACCCGACGACTCGACCATTACTCATAACGGGCCAGCCAGGGTAGCACGTTCCTCTCGAGGGTGACTGATAAGGCAGTGCGCTCGCTTCATTACACAGGGGCTCGGCTCAGTGGCACGGCAGCCATGTGACTGATTAACGGCCATTAAGGACAACAAAACAGCTGCAGTGACAGGACGACGGAGGAAAGTCAGTTAAGCAGTTGGTGAGGATCATGAGCGTATGATTAGGGCTAAATGTCACCCTTTACTGCCAGGTTTCTGTGAAGATTAAACACTATGGGACGTGTTCTTAGATGTCTGAAAATAATCAGCTCCAGAGTGCTAACAGTAGAGTAACAGTCATGTTAACCCCCCATTTTGAAATTAAATTTAGTCCAAATTGACAGTATGCTTTAATCTGAGACTAAGTTCAGGGTTTCTTCGCAGTATGGAAAAGTATGAAATTTGATTTTAGTCATTTCCAGGTCTGGATAAGTATGGAAAAAGGAAAATAGAGTATGGAAAAATATTTCTGTTTCTAGACTACTGCCCCTACTTTCTTTTCTGAAATATAAAATTAAACCCAAAAGTTCAAACCAGTGTGAGTCTGATGTCGTTGAATTTAAACAAGACAAGATGTGCGTGCGGTATGTCTGAGGTGATTTCTGTGGCGTCTGCCATCAGTGAACTATCTGACATTAGCATGTTGAGCTCCGTCGTACCTCTGTAGAACTAAAAAAAAAAAATAAAAAAAATTTTTAAACATCATGTTCCGAGAGTCACCATGGAACATGATGTTTGCAGATGATATTGTGATATGTAGTGAAAGTAGAAAGGAGGTTGAGTTGGGTTTGGAGAGATGGAGGTATGCATTGGAACGAAGAGGAATGAAGGTGAGCAGTAGCACAACAGAATACATGTGCATCAATGAGAATGGGGATGAGAATGTAGTGAAGATGCAAGGAGTAGACATAAAGAAAGTTGGTGAGTTCAAGTACCTGGGGTCAACTGTGCAGGAAAATGGGGGCTGCGATAGTGAGGTGAGAAAGAGAGTGCAGGCAGGGTGGAGAAGGATTTCGGGAGTCATTTGTGATCGGAAAGTCCCAGCAAAAGTGAAAGGTAAGATGTATAAGACAGTGGTGAGACCAGCTGTGATGTATGGATTGGGGACCGTATCCTTAACGAAGAGACAGGAGGCAAAGTTGGAGGTGGCGGAGTTGAGGATGTTAAGGTTTGTGATGGGAGAGACAAGGTTGGACAGGATAAGGAACGAGCACATCAGAGGGACAGCACATGTGGAGAGCTTGGGAATGAAGCTAAGAGAGATGAGACTGAGATGGTATGGGCACATCCTGAGAAGAGATGCAGAGCATGTGGGAAGGAGAATGTTGAGGATGGAGCTGCCAGGCACACGAAAACGAGGAAGGCCAAAGAGGAGATACATGCATGTGGTGAGAGAGGACATGAAAGTGGCAGGTGTGGTAGAGAAGGATGCGGTAGACAGGGAGCAATGGAGACGAAAGATCCGCTGTGGCAACCCCTAATCGGGAGCAGCCAAAAGAAGAAGAAGAACACATGGCAACATGATCGATGTAAGAATGGGTAACTGTGAGTTCCAACCCTGGTGTGTGTGCGCGCGCGCATGACAATGCATTTGTCTTTTGTCTGTGTGTGTGCATTTTTGTGTATGTAGGCGTATGTTTTAGAACAGATGTGTGTGAGAACATAGTTGCCCCTACTTATTTGTGTGTGACACTCACACAAAACCTCTTAGCCTGATATTAGCCTGTCTTACTACCATGCTTTATCTTCATATTTGAACGTGTATGTGTGTGTGTGTGTGTGTGTGTGTGTGTGTGTGTATGGATGTCTCTGTCACTCAACCAGTCTGTGCAGCAAGATGTAACTGGTTTCCTCTGTGTTTCCATTGCTGTGTGTTTGCATGTATTTGCGTGCTGGTGTGTATGTGCTTATGATAGGAGGAGAGACATAAAAAGACAAACAGGGAGAGTATTCTAAACGTTTTGTGACAATTTTTAAACAGTTTTACTCCAACTAATATTCAGTGAAGCAAACTCAGTGCACTTCTCTTCCCTTTTCATTGGATGAGTTGCACATCAACATCCCTCCGGCTACTGTTACAGGTAGAACGTGTCAGTTTTAGGTTTTCAGATTTACATGGCAAAGCCAGAATAACACAGCATTGTTTTAACATTGCAGACTGAATAAAGTGCTGCGTGTTGAACTTGTCTGGGTTTGGTTTTAATTGATTTGTATGAGCTACAGGACTTTGCCACAGGGCTGCCACTCGAAATTTTGAGCCCAAGGAAAGTATACAATATCAGCACTTACATGCTTACTTCTGGCGATTATTTGGCAACATACTAGCTGACGTACTCGCAATGTACAGTGGTGCTTGAAAGTTTGTGAACCCTTGAGAATTTTCTATATTTCTGCATATGACCTAAAACATCATCAGATTTTCACACAAGTCCTAAAAGTAGATAAAGAGAACCCAGTTAAACAAATGAGACAAAAATATTATACTTGCTCATTTATTTACTGAGGAAAATGATCCAATATTACATATCTGTGAGTGGCAAAAGTATGTGAACCTTTGCTTTCAGTATCTGGTGTGACCCCCTTGTGCAGCAATAACTGCAACTAAACATTTCCGTCCTGGCCCAGATGCAGCAAAACAAGCCCAAACCATGATACTACCATCACCATGTTTCACAGATGGGATAAGGTTCTTATGCTGGAATGCAGCATTTTCCTTTCTCCAAACATAACGCTTCTCATTTAAACCAAAAAGTTCTATTTTGGTCTCATCTGTCCACAAAAGATTTTTCCAATAGCCTTCTAGCTTGTCCACGTGATCTTTAGCAAACTGCAGACGAGCAGCAATGTTCTTTTTGGAGAGCAGTGGCTTTCTCCTTGCAACCCTGCCATGCACACCATTGTTGTTCAGTGTTCTCCTGATGGTGGACTCATGAACATTAACATTAGCCAATGTGAGAGAGGCCTTCAGTTGCTTAGAAATTACCCTGGGGTCCTTTGTGACCTTGCTGACTATTACATGCTTTGCTCTTGGAGTGATCTTTGTTGGTCGACCACTGCTGGGGAGGGTAACAATGGTCTTGAGTTTCCTCCATTTGTACACAATCTGTCTGGCTGTGGATTGGTGGAGTCCAAACTCTTTAGAGATGGTTTTGTAACCTTTTCCAGCCTGATGAGCATCAACAGTGCTTTTTCTGAGGTCCTCAGAAATCTCCTTTGTTCGTGCCATGATACACTTCCACAAACATGTGTTGTGAAGATCAGACTTTGATAGATCCCTGTTCTTTAAATAAAACAGGGTGCCCACTCACACCTGATTGTCATCCCATTGATTGAAAACACCTGACTCTAATTTCACCTTCAAATTAACTGCTAATCCTAGAGGTTCACATACTTTTGTCACTCACAAATATGTAATATTAGATCATTTTCTTCAATAAATAAATGAGCAAGTATAATATTTTTATCTCATTTGTTTAACTGGGTTCTCTTTATCTACTTTTAGGACTTGTGTGAAAATCTGATGATGCTTTCAGTCATATTTATGCAGAAATATAGAAAATTCTAAAGGGTTCACAAACTTTCAAGCATCACTATGAATGAATGAACCCTTTATTATCACTGTACCAGTGAAAGCGACCATCAACCTGTCCTTACATACATACATACATACATACATAAGTACATACATGCATACACATAATTAACAGAGGGGGAGTAGACAGGACAGGAAGACAGGGAAAAAAGAAATTACAGAGAACATGAGGAAAGGAGAGGAGAAAAAAGCAACCCCCACCCTATGTTCCAGTGAGGAGTACAGTGTGGGAACATTTTAAAAAAAACTCAGCACATAAGCACAAAAAACACAAGTACATTTTACAACATGAAAACACGGGACTTGGGGGGGAAGGGGGGAAAGGGGGGGGCGATCAGGGGTGGGGGGTAAGGAGGGGAGGGGAGGAGGTAGAGGTAACCCAGCGCAAGCAAGCAGCCATCCGCTCCTGCAGCCATGAGGGCGCTGGGCACGCACCTGCTTGTCACACTGGGGGTGAAAGCGGTGACCGTAGGAAGTGGGGGAAGGAATGCAAGGAATGCGAGAGCGTCTCACAACACCTTCAGGGGGAGATGTTGTCCCAGCAACGGCCTTGGCTGAGGCCGGTGCTGTCTCAGAGAGCCGAAAGCAGATAAGATTGGGATTGTTTGGTCTCGGGGCGAGCAGACGCATTTTTGCACATCCACTCTTTTTGTTCATTTTTGTCCATTCTATCCATTTTGTCCAATTTGGTCTCCGAAATACTTTTTCTTTGCAAAGCCGAAAGCTTCTCCATGATGTCATCCATGTTGTGGTTCAAGTTCTGAATAGCCACAGTATGAGTGCCGACAGCTCTGCCCACCGCTTCAATCATATTGGGCAGCTTTATGGGGCTTTGAACAGCTGTCACCATTGTCTGATTTCCTTGATAAACCAGGGCAATGCCTAATCCAATCAGCAAAAGTCCTGTATTCATGGTTCCGAATAGGGAGATGTCTTCAATGTCCTCCACAGAAAGAATCGCCAGGCACACAACCCACCACTGCTCCCACACATGCATCGTGTAACCAGTCGCGAATGTTCCGGCAGGACAGGCGGGTTCCCCCGAGCCCAGGCTTCTCGTCGAGAAAACTGTGTCAATTTCGTTAGGAGACCAGTTTATAAATTCCATGATTTTTTTTTTTAGTTTAGAGAGCAATGCGGAGAGAGTCTCTCAAAAGTATAGACAGACGAGACAAAGGAGCATAAGCAGGGAAGGAGAGGGAGAGCAGAAAAAAATGCGACCGCCTTCCGTGAAAGCACGGAGAGAAAACTTGCATATTAACATTTGTGTTTTAAAATCTCGTCTCATCTCATCTCATTATCTCTAGCCGCTTTATCCTGTTCTACAGGGTCGCAGGCAAGCTGGAGCCTATCACAGCTGACTACGGGCGAGAGGTGGGGTACACCCTGGACAAGTCGCCAGGTCATCACAGGGCTGACACATAGACACAGACAACCATTCACACTCACATTCACACCTACGGTCAATTTAGAGTCACCAGTTAACCTAACCTGCATGTCTTTGGACTGTGGGGGAAACCGGAGCACCCGGAGGAAACCCACGCGGACACGGGGAGAACGTACAAACTCCACACAGAAAGGCCCTCACCAGCCACGGGGCTTGAACTCAGACCTTCTTGCTGTGAGGCAACAGCGCTAACCACTACACCACCGTGCCGCCCTGTCTTTTAAAATAATTTATTTAAATAATAAACATCTAGTTATTTGTACCATGGTGTTAAATATGGTCTGAAAAAGGTACCGTGAAGTCTGGAAATTTGAGTATGGATTTTGAAATGGAAACTGTGTAGGATCCCTGTAAACTAGACGCGTTTGTGCATGACTATAAGGATCCAGTGGATTCCTCGGATCACTTTATTTCTGCCGTCCACATGCAGGGTGAAATAACTGAGGCCCCAGAAGGATTTATTTGATCAGTGTGAAGGCAGATTAAGCACATGCTCTGCTCCTGGAGATACAGCACTGGCTCTAATCCATCTTAATTGATCCAGCTGATTAAGGTCTACAGAAGTATCAGAGCCAGTAGAGTTGGCCATTAATTCTGTACACTCACCTCGAACAGCTAGCAAATGAAGCCTGTGGCCTAATCGGAGCAGGAGTGCCTAGTTAAATATTAAACAAAATCATAGCTGTTTTGAGAAATATCCAGCGATGCTAATCCTTTCGAACAAGACCGAATCATTATTTTTGAGTGTTATCATGATGTAGCAACTTACAGAATGGCTACTGTTGGGGGCATATTCCAGGGTTCTCTGTTCTAACCCTAATCTCTAACTCTGTTCAAAAGAAGTACAAGTTATTATTGGATTTTTTAGTTTTAGTTTCATAGTATTTTTAAAAGTAGGAACAGATCACACTGTGTTCTTGTGCTTTCTATTGGCTTGTACTTCCACGTAGGCACAAGGAGAACATCCAAACTCCATACTTTTCCCTTTTCACCTAACAAGTAACGGGTTCTTGAACCGATTCCATTCAGGATTCTTTGAATCTTGGTGCCAGGTAGTGAACCAGCCCATGCTTTTAGCAGTTTTGCACAGAACTGTTGTAATCAAATACTGTATGTGTCATGAACAGAGGGCATTGCACAATGTACAACAAGACTAAACAGTAATAGCAAGATGGCAGAGCTCATTGATTACCTGTGAGCATTTGTTCTGTTACTGCAGATATTTGTTTTCATCCCATTTTTTTCTGAAGATGTATCCTTTTCCGTTGTGCTCTCCATTGCTGCACTCTGCTTCCTGTACAAACTAATGACACGCCCACTGATGTCGTCACAGTTCGTGGTGGAAAAAACAGCTATATTTTGGTTCCAGCTGGGAACCAACTTTTCAGGTTCTGAACCAATTTATTTTTGGTCAAAATGTTCTGAACGGTTCAACATTTGGCGTGTGAACAAGAACAGAATCCGTTCCCTGTTGGTGGAAAAGGAGTAACAGAAAGACTCGAGTCACCTGGCAGGCTTGAACCCAGAACCCCTTTGTTGTGAGGCGACAGCAATGCTGTAGTCGAGTCACTAAACTTCGAGTCCAAGTCATGAAAGAAAATTTTGAGTCGAGTCCGAGAACAAGACTCCAACTGCACCATTTGACGGTGGCTGTTGCTGCCTTTATGTGAAAGCATCTCTGCTACTGTGTTGGACTAACGTTCCTGCTCAACTGCCCCATTTTAGTTAACAGGCTACAGATAAAAAGCTTGTTCATCGCTCAGCAAGCCCCACCCACTATCAACAGGGCAAATAACATGAGAGAGGGTTAACACTAGCTAGTTCATCACTGAGCAAGCCCCGCCCACTATCAACAGGGCAAATAACATGAGAGAGAGTTAACACTAGCTAGTTCATCGCTCAGCAAGCCCTGCTATCAACAGAGCAATGAACACAGAGTGTCACTTCCTTCTCTGGGTGGAGTCTTACCAAATGACGATTGAAGTTCGAGGTTGTCCCCGTTGTCTCCTCGATAATTCTTCTACATATGGAACACACAGCAGTGCATTTTTTCCCACATTTTTTCCCGCAAGAAGTCTGTATAAGCAAAGCGGACAATCCTAGGGGCTTCTCTCCAGGCATTTTAGCGCCATGAACATTAGTTTGTTCCTGAACATGACATATGAACAGGTGAATGTACATTCTCTTGCACAAAATTAGTATAAAAATTGACGTAGATATAAATATCTTATGTCAAATTATGTCCATCCATTATCTGTAGCCGCTTGTCCTGTCCTACAGGGTCACAGGCAAGCTGGAGCCTATCCCAGCTGACTACGGGCGAAAGGCGGGGTACACCCTGGACAAGTCGCCAGGTCATCACAGGGCTGACACATAGACACAGACAACCATTCACACTCACATTCACACCTACGGTCAATTTAGAGTCACCAGTTAACCTAACCTGCATGTCTTTGGACTGTGGGGGAAACCGGAGCACCCGGAGGAAACCCACGTGGACACGGGGAGAACATGCAAACTCCGCACAGAAAGACCCAGGACCTTCCTGTTGTGAGGCGACAGTGCTAACCACTACACCACCATACTTTACAAAAAGTAAAGAAAAAATCAGAGTCCTCATCTCCAATTTATGAGTCCGAATGCAGTTAATGCACGAGTCCGAGTCATCAGTGCTCAAGTCCAAGTCAAGTCATAAGTCCTTAAAATTAGGGCACGAGTCGGACTCGAGTACTACAAGTCTGGGCAACAGTGCTAACCACTGCACCACCCTCCACATGTATTGTTTTGCTTGTCTGTTTTTTTTTTTTAAATTGCCAAGCAAATTTTATTTCTTCTGACTTTGAACATGCAGCAAACGCGACTAAAAATTGTATAATTCCAGAAACTTGGTGTATAATGTTTTTTATTTGATAAAAGCATACATTTAAGATGAAACCAACACTTTGGAGGATTTTTAAACATGTACCGTTTTTACGCTGATCTCTTACAAAACCAAAAAGCATTTAAAAAAAAAATCCAGAAATGAGTGCTTCATATATAGCTATACATTTAAATCATGGATAAAGAACAGAAAAACTGAATATATTACAATCTCCTGAACATCCACATCCATCTCATCAGCTCCCAGTGTCTGAAAGGCTTTAATAACTGAAAACTGTTTTATTTACCATCTGAGTGGATGATTCGGGGTTATAGGGATCATGTGGATAAAAGTACAACTAATAAACTGACAGCAAAGAAAGTTTTGGCCCCCTCTGACCCATATAGTATTTACACGCTGAATAAAACAGAACACAATATAAAGGTGTGTGTGTTTGTGTGGTCCAGCGTCAAGTCAGGTATCCATTGTTGTTGTTTGTTTTTCACCCAAGCATTCACAAAGCGCACTCCAGACAAAATGCACTGATGACAGAAATAGAAAAGTAAAATAATGAGAATTTCTTGTATAGACGAGTCACTTTACAGTTAAACTCTCAGCAGTGTTGGTGGAATTATAAGAGTTGAATATAAACTCATTTGCCGGGTTAGATATTAGAAACACGTACCATGTAGATACACTCACTGCCATTTTATTAGGTACACTGTCTACACTGGTGCTCTTTGTTAGTACACAATCACTGACTAAAAGCCTTTTTTTCCCCCAAGGACTGAAAAACATTCCAAGCGTCCAATTTCATTCATTCATTCCTGACCAGCGACTCTGCTCCACATCACCACACATTGTGGAATATTGTTTGTAAGTGTCGTATTGTTATTTGGACTCTACACATAATATGCTCTAAATGAATACAAATACAGATATGATTATTAGGCGCACTATTCAGTTTTTATGTTCAGCGGGTTGAGACGAGATTTGCGTCAGGACTGGGGTCCCGAAGAAAAAGTCAGCGGTCGTAAAAGAACATTAACACGGATGGATGTGTGACAGCCTGGTCAGAATTGCAGTGATTTAAATAGGGCACTAGTTTGTTTGTATTTTGCAAACCATATACAGTGCTGAGCGTAAATGAGTGCGTCCCCTTTGAAAAGTAACATTTTAAACAATATCTCAATGAACACAAACAATTTCCAAAATGTTGACAAGACAAAGTTTAATATAACGTCTGTTTAACTTATAACGTGAAAGTAAGGTTAATAATATAACTTAGACTCCACATTTTTCAGTTTTACTCAAATTAGGGTGGTGCAAAAATGAGTACACGCCACAACAAAAACTACTGCATCTAGTACTTTGTATGGCCTCCATGATTTTTAATGACAGCACCAAGTCTTCTAGGCATGGAATGAACAAGTTGACGACATTTTGCAACATCAATCTTTTTCCATTCTTCAACAATGACCTCTTTTAGTGACTGGATGCTGGATGGAGAGTGATGCTCAACTTGTCTCTTCAGAATTCCCCAAAGAAAATAATTTCTTTCCACCACAAAGGTGAAGGCTACAAGATGATCAGCAAAGCTTTACTTATCAGTCAGAATACTGTAGCAAAAGTGATACAAAAATTTAAGAAAGATGAAACTGCAACCATCTCACAGAGACGTCCAGGTCATCCACAGAAGTTAACACCCCGACAGGAGCGTCTTCTGATGAGAAGGGTTGAAGAAAATCGGCATGCAAGTTCACCGCAGTTATCTAAAGAAGTAGAAAGCCAAACTGGGGTGTCTATTTCCCGTGACACAATATGGTGTACACTGCAGAGGAATGGCATGCGTGGATGCCGTCCATGAAAGAAGCCTCTCCTAAAGCCCAGGCACAAAAAAGCCCACCTAGAGTTTGCCAGGGCCCATGCTGACAAAGATGAAGACTACTGGGACTCTATACTCTGGAGTGATGAGACCAAGATAAATGTTTTTGAAACTGATGGCTTCAAAACTGTATGGCATCGCAAAGGTGAGGAATACAAAGAAAAATGCATGGTGCCTACAGTGAAACATGGTGGTGGCAGTGTCCTTATGTGGGGCTGCATGAGTGCTGCTGGTGTCGGGGAGCTGCATTTCACTGATGGCATCATGAATTCACAGATGTATTGCTCTATACTGAAAGAGAAGATGCTACCATCACTCCGTGCCCTTGGTCGTTGTGCACTTTTTCAACATGACTAAACACACATCTAAGGCCACTGTTGGATTTCTGAAGAAGAACAGGGTGAAAGTGATTCAGTGGCCAAGTATGTCTCCTGATCTGAACCCAATCGAACATCTATGGGGAATTCTGAAGAGACAAGTTGAGCATCACTCTCCATCCAGCATCCAGTCACTAAAAGAGGTCATTGTTGAAGAATGGAAAAAGATTGATGTTGCAAAATGTCGCCAACTTGTTCATTCCATGTCTAGAAGACTTGGTGCTGTCATTAAAAATCATGGAGGCCATACAAAGTACTAGATGTAGTAGTTTTTGTTGTGGGGTGTACTCATTTTTGCACCACCCTAATTTGAGTAAAACTGAAAAACGTGTAATCTAAGTTATATTATTAACCTTACTTTCCCGTTATAAGTTAAACAGATGTTATATTAAACTTTGTCTTGTCAACATTTTGGAAATTGTTTGTGTTCATTGAGATATTGTTTAAAATGTTACTTTTCAAAGGGGGTGTACTCATTTACGCTCAGCACTGTATGTATAATTGTGCTCGAAAATACCGTGGATGGGTAAAAACAAAAACAATAACTGCATGAT
This sequence comes from Neoarius graeffei, assembly GCF_027579695.1. Classification (NCBI taxonomy): domain Eukaryota; kingdom Metazoa; phylum Chordata; class Actinopteri; order Siluriformes; family Ariidae; genus Neoarius; species Neoarius graeffei. The sequence continues at coordinate 41,101,158 of NC_083581.1, forward strand.
AAATAAAATAAAGCCCTCCTGGTGCATGAACTGGAGTGATGTAGCTGACGTTAAGGAACTGTCAGAGCCAGAATTCGTACACCATTCTGATATTTCTATTTTGGATTTCAAGCCACACCCACTACACAAATACAGACTGGTGTAATACACAATTGTGATCAGCCAGTCTCTTTTTTCTTTTTTCTTCTTTTTTAATGACCCCCTGACTCTCCATCATCCCTGCCATCTTAGCAAGTGAAAATATCTTGAACATAGTCAAATTTATCCAGGATTTCCTCTTATAAGATTACAATGAACCAGAGCTACGATTATTAAACCTATAACTAGGAATAGTTTACTGATATCAAGCTTGAAATCGTTTTGATTTGTTGGCTAATTTTGACGCATTTTTTTTCTCGGAAGAAGTAATGATCTGCCAACAGAACAAGAAAATGTAAAGCTTGAAATGCATCGAAAAATAAGTCGAATAATTTCTCCACCTGCTCAGAAGTGTACAGATTTTAAAGTTACACTTTTGAGAAACCTCATGTAGACATTTTTAGGCGTCTGTGTCTATTCTCTCGACGCAGCACGCTTTCTCTACGCTCTCCTGTGGATGAATGTGTTAAAGCAAAAACGGTGAAGCAGAATGAAATAGCGAAAGATCCACGCTCTGATCTGTGCTTCAAGTTTCAAAGTGATAACGTCGTAAGAAACATTTCGCAACATGCACCGGCTCATCTGAGAGAACATTTACTTTTGCTTTATACAATAATATACACGGTGTTTTAAGATCTGGGGAGGAAAGCTAAAGGAAAACAGATTAAGGTGTTGGACCATACTGTGCGTGTGTGTGTGTGTGTGTGTGTGTGTGTGGGCCCTAAAGTGCACAGCTCTCTGTGCAGTCAGTGTTGGTGTCATCGGCAGCCCTCTTCCTGAGCTCCCTGCCCACTTTGTGGTGCCCATGATGGGCTGATGGTTGGAGTTTTTGAGACTCCGCTGCCCCCCGGTGGTGTGGAGGCGCGGTGTCGCTTCCGTCCTGTTCCACCTGCAGGTAGGCGCGCACGCGGTGGTGCCGAGGCCGAGTGTCGCTGAAGTCGATGACGCGGCACTCGTACGTGCCCTCGTCAGACGGCTTCACGCTGGACAGACGCAGCTTGTGGGAGATGTTGCTGCCAGCCACTTTCACCACCTGGAGGAAACGGAGGGACAGTCAGAAGGGACAGTTGATTATTTTCTTCCTACGGCACTTCCACATTCCTGTTCATACAGTATTCACATATAGTATATGAAATGCTAAAGCTTCTCAAATGAATATTTGTAATCGTATTTTACTGAAATATTTTAATAATAACAAAATAGGTTCAAAATTATTTAGTGTTTATTCACAGTGACATGAGCATGTTGTAATTCTTCTGGGGGGAAAAAAATATTCCAGCTCCACAAACGTGTAATTAAAATCCGCAAAACAAGCAGCTCACATGTTCACACTCTCTGACTTATTCTCTTATTGAACATGGATATATGTGTGTGTGTGTGTGTGTGTGTGTGTGTGTGTGTGTGTGTGTGTGTGTGTTTGTTCCTCATGAGCATCTTGTCTCCTGCAGGCTTGATGTGTGTGATGGCAGTAAACAAGCAGTCATGAGGATGCGAGAGACAGGACGTGGAGACACGCCATAACGAGACATGAGCTACACACACACACTTCCATTTTCTTTCTTTCTCTCTATTTACCTCATGTTATTTATCTATGTAATTATTTCTTCCTGTTATCTCTACTCTATTTTTATCCCTCCTTCCCTCTCTCGTTCCATTTCTGTCTATTTTTTCCTCTCCCTCTCTTTATTTCCCTCCATGCCTGTTTTTATTCAGAATAAAGGGAAGTATTTATTTCCATATCATTTGTCTTTTTTATTTTCTCTCTCTCTCTCTCTCTCCTTCACCCAAGACTTCTGTCTGTCTTTCTCTCCTTTCCTTTATCCCTTCTTAATATCCTTTCGTAGCTCTCTTGCTGTCCTTCTCTCTCTCTCTCTCTCTCTCCTCATACTCCAGTATCCTTATAACAGATTGTTTTTTAATCTCCTTTTTATATCGATCTTGCTTTTATATTGATCTCTTTCTTACCCTCGCTCTCATTCTTTCTCCTATCTCTCTCTGTATCTCTTTTTGTCTCTATCTCTCCTTCCTTTTCTCTCACTCTTCTTGCTGATTTTATGTATTTCCATTACCCCTCTCTCTCTCTCTTTCTCTCTCTCTCCTCTCACCGACTTCCTCATTTTTTTCCGTCTCTTTATACCTTCCATGTCTTTCTTGCTGTTTTTGATCTCTCTCTCTCAAACCATCCTTCTCTTTCATACCATTCTTCTTTATGCTTTTATTTCTTTCTATATTTTTCACTCTCTCTTCCTTTGTCTATTTTGTCTCTGTTGTTCTTCCCTTTCCATTATTATCCCTCTCTTTCATTCATTTCCCTCTTCTTGATGCATTTATTTTCTATATTTCTATCTTTCTTCATCTGTTTCTCATTTCACCTCTCTCTCTCTCTCTGTCTGTCTCTCTCTCCCCCTGTCTCTCAGTCTCGGGTGACTCGTGTATGAGTCCAATCGCTCAATAAAGCTGTCTGCCAGGGAAACATATTGAGTGCCAACATAGATGGATACTCACACAGCCTCACTCACACACACACACACACACACACACACACACACACACACACACACACACACACCTTCACCAACCCCGACTTGTGCTGCATTCACTGGCGCCGTTCTGTTTATGTCCACATACCCAATTTTAGTGAGCTTGAAACCTAACCTCACCCTTAACACCAAACACACACACACACACACACACACACACACACACACACACACACACACACACACACACACAAAAGCCTCTTCATCATTTATTCCTCATGCTGAAGCCAAATGAATAAAATATGAGGATTCATGCTCTTGTTTTAACTCTGCTCCTTTCCCAGTTGCTCTCTCATCTCTCCTCTTCTCCCTGCTCTTTATTGTCTCCTCCATCTTTCTTGTCTCACCCTTTTTTCACCTCTTTATCTCCTCTCCTCTTCTTTCAAGTCCATCTTTCTCGTCTCTTCCTCTGCTATCATCTATTTTCTGTTCGTTTCCTCACCTGTCTTTTCACCTTAATCTCTTCATTTTTTGCCTCCTTCTCTTCTCTCCTCTTTCCTCCTCTCCTCTTGTCACTGCCTGAGCCACAGACTTGAGCCAGAATTAAAATTTACACCATTACTGGATTAATATTATGTTGTTTCCAATGGCAACAAGATATAAATCCAAAGTCCCTTGATTTGGTCTCTTTCCTCTTAAACATTCATTATCCACAACAAACCAATCCACTGTAACCAACAGGACCACAATTCCAGTTCAACAACACAATATATAACCCCAATTCTAAAAAGTTGGGACGCTGTGTAAACTGTAAATAAAAACAGAATGTGAAGATTTGCAAATCATGGAAACCCTATATTTCACTGAAAATAGTACAAAGAGAACATATCAGATGTTGAAACTGAGAAATTTTATTGTTTTTTGAAAAATATATGCTCATTCTGAATTTGATATCAGCAACACATTTCAAAAAAGTTGGCACAGGGGCATGTTTACCACTGTGTTGCATCACCTCTACTTTTAACAGCACTCTGTAAACGTTTGGGAACTGAGGAGACCAATTACTGTAGTTTTGAAAGAGAAATGTTGTCCCATTCTTGTCTGATATACTATTTCAGTTACTCAACATTTCAGGGTCTCCTTTGTCGTATTTTGTGCTTCATAATGCGCCAAATGTTTTAAATGGGAGACAGGTCTGGACTGCAGGCAGGCCAGTTTAGCACCCAGACTCTTTTAGTACAGAGTCATGCAGATTTAATATGTGCAGAAATCAGTTTGGAATTGTCTTGCTGAAAGATGGAAAGCCTTCCCTGAAAAAGATTTTGTCTGGATGGCAGCATATTGCTCTGAAACGTGTATATATCATTCAGCATTCATGATGCGTTCCCAGATGTACAAGCTACCCATGTCATGTGCACTAATGCACCCTCATACCAGCACAGATGCTGGCTTTTGAACTGTGCACTGATAACAAGCCGGATGGTCCCTCTCCTCTTTAGCCTGGAAGACGTGGTGTCCATGATTTCTAAAAATAATTTCTACTTTTGATTCGTCAGACCTTGGGACAATTTTCCACTTCGCCTCAGTCCATCGTAAAAGAGCTCAGGTCCAGAGAAGGTGGTGGTGTTTCTGGATATTGTTTCTATCTGGTTTTAACTTGCATTTGTGGATGCAGTAATGAACTGTTTTCACAGACGATGGTTTTCTGAAGTGTCCCTGAGCCCATACAGTGATTTCCACTACAGACACGTGTCTGCTGTTAATGCAGTGTCTCCTGAGGGCCTGAAGATCACAGGCATCCAATGTCAGTTTTCAGCCTTGTCTCTTGCATACAGAGATTTCTCCAGATTCTCTGAATCTTTTAATGATATTATGTACCATAGATGATGTGATCCCCAAATTCTTTGCAAATTTACATTGAGGAACGTTATTCTTAAATTGTTGCACTGTTTGCCCACACAGTCTTTCACAGAGCAGTGAACCCCTCCCCATTTTTACTTCTGAGAGACTCCACCTCTCTGGGATGCTCTTTTTATACCCAATCATGTTACTCACCTGTTGCCAATTAACCAAATTAGAGGAGTTTTTTAGCATTACACAACTTTTGCAGTCTTTTGTTGTTCCTTTCCCAACTTTTCTGAAACGTGTTGCTGACAACATATTCAAAATGAGCATAAATTTTTCAAAAAACAACAAAATATCTCAGTTTCAACATTTAATCTGCTGTCTTTGTACTGTTTTCAATGAAATATAGGGCTTACATGATTTGCAAATCATCGCATTCTGTTTTTATTTCCAGTTTACACAGCGTCCCAACTTTTTGGAATTGAGGTTGTAAACAAAAGAACAAAGTCCCCACCCATAAATATTACTGTAGCCAATCAGGCCACATTTCTCGCTCCAATGGACAGAAACCAGTAGGACCACATTTCCCACCCCTGACTGTCATTGTAGCCAGTCCAACCACAGTTCATATCTGAATGCAATATAACCAATTAGATCACAGTTCCTATCCCCAATTGAAGGTAACAAATCAGAACACTGTTCCTGCCCACCAACACAATATAACCAATAAACTGAATGCAATATTTAACCCTAAACCTAACCAATAGTTCTCTGTGACCAATCAGACCACAGTTCCCAATGCTACATAACCAGACATGCAGCAGTTCCCAGGCAATGTAACCAATAGAACCATAGTTGGGCTATCAAGTCCTAGTCCGAGACCAAGACGAAGACTAGTCGAGATGGAGTCAAGACCAAGTCTTGGGGGGGCTGAGGCTGAAAACCATCAAATCCTTTTGTAGGTCGAGCCTTTACTTCAATTTCATAAATCCATCTATCCATTATCCGTAACCACTTATCCTGTACAGGGTCGCAGGCAAGCTGGAGCCTATCCCAGCTGACTATGGGTGAGAGGTGGAGTACACCCTGGACAAGTCGCCAGATCATCACAGGGCTGACACATAGAGACAAACAGCCATTCACACTCACATTCACACCTACGGTCAATTTAGAGCCACCAATTAGCCTAACCTGCATGTCTTTGGACTGTGGGGGAAACCGGAGCACCCGGAGGAAACCCACACAGACGGGGAGAACATGCAAACTCCACACAGAAAGGCCCCCGTCGGCCACTGAGCTCGACCCCAGAACCTTCTTGCTGTGAGGTGACAATGTTAACCACTACACCACTGTGCCACCCCTCAATTTCATAAATGCCAGACCTAATTTGTAAGTTTTCTTGAAAACTACATAGAATCCTGAAGAACAATAGATTTGGCCATACTACTAGAAGACGACACAAACTTTTTTTTTTTTTTGATAAACTCTTGGTCAAGACCAACCCCATATTTCACGAGACCAATGCCCAAGACTGAGGAAAGTCCAATTTGATACAGAAATTATCTCAAGACATTTTGCATCTCACTGAACAGTTGATAACGTCAACAAAATAGACTTCAAGTTAAAACTATCATGAATTCAGGACTGACTCTGATGCTCATATACATTTGTTCATAAGCTCATATGTTCCTGGCACTTTTATAATTGCCCTTTTTGACTACATAGCATACTGTTATAGAAGGGAAATTATTTATACTCGCACTGTCTGGTGTCACTCAGATGAGGATGGGTTCCCTTTTGAGTTTTGTTCCTTTCAAGGTTTCTTCCTCATGATTTCTCAGGGAGTTTTTCCTTGCCTTCCTTCCTCTCCTCTGGCTTGGTCATTAGGGATAAATTTCTCAATGCAAAATGTACAGTATGTACTATATTTTTGTAAAGCTGCTTTGTGACAATGCTTATTGTTAAAAGTGCGAAAGAAATAAAATTGAATTGAACTGTATAGAATAGAAGACCAGACTCGAGTCCTCCAGTCCTACACCCCAGTTCCCTTCTGCAAATGTCACTGTAACAAATCCTACCATAAACCCCACTGTATCCAATCATTAATATGAAAATACAGCTCCATCAGTGTAAATATTTTATTTTATGTTGTTTCGTATTTTATTTATGCAGCACGGTGGTGTAGTGGTTAGCACTGTCACCTCACAGCAAGAAGGTTCTGGGTTCGAGCCCAGTGGCTGATGGGGGCCTTTCTGTGTGGAGTCTGTATGTTCTCCCATGTCTGCGTGGGTTTCCTCCGGGTGCTCTGGTTTCTCCCACAATCCAAAGCCATGCGGTTAGGTTAACATGGGGCAGCCATGGACTGAGGTTGGGTTGAAGTGGCCTTGAGCAAGGCACCTAACCCCCAACTGCTCCCCGGATGCTGTAGCATCACTGCCCACTGCTCTGGGTATGTGTGTGTGCTCATTGCTCACTTGTGTGTGCATGTGTGTGTGTTCACTGCTTCAGATGGGTTAAATGCAGAGGTGGAATTTCACTGTGTGCTTAAGTCTGTGCTTGAGTGTACGTGTGACAAATAAAGGCTTCTTCTTATTTAGTTCAATAGAAGAAATATGTAAGTCTCAAAGTCAAAACTACAAACCCTTACCCCAACTCTTATTCAAGCATGCACTTACAAGTTTCAGCTGAGAGACCATGCTCCTGACCATGAGTCAGCGTTTATCTGTCAGTTGCTAAAACCTTCCTGTACTCGAGCAGCTCGTTCTTAACTCTCATCACATCCTGTATGTATGTAAATATGATACACTCATGCGTGCTGCCTTCATTATGCTGCAGGGCAGACATTTAGCCAGACGTACTGCACTAATATCCTCCAGAATAACACACTAAAAATGTGTTTATTACCTAAAAATGAAGTGTGAAATATTGGAGACTTTTTTGCAATTGCATCCCACGTTATGTAGCAAAAGGGGCGGAGTCATAAGAGACCTGTGCAGTTAAAAAAACACGTCTACACCTCAAACACAAATTGTGGCAGCACTGGAATTTAAAAATGGTGGTGACATGATGTAATTACATGGTGATGTCTAGGAATACACGGCGAGTAATTTGAGACTGATCCTCTCGGATTTACGACATGGTGTGCGTGTGTGTTGTTTTATAAGGATTGACTGCCTGAAACTTAGAAGTTTTTTTTCCTATAGTTCCCCTGGGAGACTGTTTTGCACAGTGATGCAGCATCTAGTGTTTTTACCGGAGGGATTTTCACCCCAGTAACTCTGAGACTAACTGCATACACACACCAACACACACATCAAGCAAGCCATTATAACCACACACACATACACACACATTTAACTGCAGATCACAGCAGCCATCACGACACACAGTCAGTGTGCTCGAAAGCAGCTCCTGTTCACGCAGGCACCCTAACAAAGACACTAAGGCCAAGTTTACATTAGACCGTATCTGTCTCGTTTTCTTCGCGGATGCACTGTCCGTTTACATTAAACCGCCTGGAAACGCCGGGTAACGGGAATCCACCAGGGTCCACATATTCAATCCAGATCGTGTCTGATCCGGTGCTGTGTAAACATTGAGAATACGCGGATACGCTGTGCTGAGCTCTAGCTGGCGTCGTCATTGGACAACGTCACTGTGACATCCACCTTCCTGATTCGCTGGCGTTGGTCATGTGACGCGACTGCTGAAAAACGGCGCGGACTTCCGCCTTGTATCACCTTTCATTAAAGAGTATAAAAGTATGAAAATACTGCAAATACTGATGCAAATACTGCCCATTGCGTAGTTATGATTGTCTTTAGGCTTGCCATCCTTCCACTTGCAAGTGGTAAGTGACTTGCGCACAGCGGCTCAGTCCCGAATCACTGCTCGTGCGCTCCACTCGCGCGCTCTGTGAGCTGCGCAGGGCCGGAGTGCGCACCCTCCAGAGGGCACTCGCTGTTCAGGGCGGAGTGATTTGGAGCGCAGCCGCTGAGGAGGAAGCGATGAGCCGCACTGACACATTTCTCAACTTACGTGCCGAATTAGTCATGTGATTAGCGTATCCGTGTAATGGCTTTGCTGTGTGCACGCGAATCGTGTATTGGCGTTGCTGTGTGCACACTAATCGTTTTTAAAAACATTAATCTGATGATCCGCTGATACGGTCTAATGTAAACCCCACCTAAGTATATCTTTACATTTCATTACGGTGACACTAACTGGCGTAGACCATACGGTGTACATGTAGGTTGATGAATATGAACACGACAAAGGCATAATAAAGGTTATATGTACAGAACAATTTCCAAGAAAATGAAATGTAATTGATTTGACAGGAAACAGCATGAGGTGGGAAACTTTAGGTCACTCGTGCTCTTCATGCTCAGAGAAATTTTGCTCTATTTTCTATAAATGCAGTAATTAAAACTATATGCGCTAACCCCACCCCTCACATTTACAGTGGCGCTTGAAAGTTTGTGAACCCTTTATAATTTTCTATATTCCTGCATAAATATGACCTACAGTAAAACATCATCAGATTTTCACACAAGTCCTAAAAGTAGATAAAGAGAACCCAGTTAAACAAATGAGACAAAAATATTATACTTCGTCATTTATCTATTGAGGAAAATGATCCAATATTACATATTTGTAAGTGGCAAAAGTATATGAACCTTTGCTTTCAGTATCTGGTGTGACCCCCTTGTGCAGCAATAACTGCAACTAAACGTTTCCGGTAACTGTTGATCAGTCCTGCACACCGGCTTGGAGGAATTTTAGCTCGTTCCTCCGTACAGAACAGCTTCAACTCTGGGATGTTGGTGGGTTTCCTCACATGAACTGCTCACTTCAGGACCTTCCACAACATTTGGATTGGATTAAGGTCAGGACTTTGACTTGGCCATTCCAAAACATTAACTTTATTCTTCTTTAACCATTCTTTGGTAGAACAACTAGTGTGCTTAGGGTCGTTGTCTTGCTGCATGACCCACCTTCTCTTGAGATTCAGTTCATGGACAGATGTCCTGACATTTTCCTTTAGAATTCGCTGGTATAATTCACAATTCATTGTTCCATCAATGGCAAGCCATCCTGGCCCAGACACAGCAAAACAGTCCCAAACCATGATACTACCACCACCATGTTTCACAGATGGGATAAGGTTCTTATGCTGGAATGCAGGGTTTTCCTTTCTCCAAACATAACGCTTCTCATTTAAACCAAAAAGTTCTATTTTGGTCTCCTCCGTCCACAAAACATTTTTCCAATAGCCTTCTGGCTTGTCCACGTGATCTTTAGCAAACTGCAGACGAGCAGCAATGTTCTTTTTGGAGAGCAGTGGCTTTCTCCTTGCAACCCTGCCATGCACACCATTGTTGTTCAGTGTTCTCCTGATGGTGGACTCATGAACATTAACATTAGCCAATGTGAAAGAGGCCTTCAGTTGCTTAGAAGTTACCCTGGGGTCCTTTGTGACCTTGCCGACTATTACACACCTTGCTCTTGGAGTGATCTTTGTTGTTCGACCACTCCTGGGGAGGGTAACAATGGTCTTGAATTTCCTCCATTTGTACACAATCTGTCTGACTGTGGATTGGTGGAGTCCAAACTCTTTAGAGATGGTTTGTAACCTTTTCCAGCCTGATGAGCATCAACAATGCTTTTTCTGAGGTCCTCACAAATCTCCTTTCTTCGTGCCATGATACACTTCCACAAACATGTGTTGTGAAGATCAGACTTTGATAGATCCCTGTTCTTTAAATAAAACAGGGTGCCCACTCACACCTGATTGTCATCCCACTGATTGAAAACACCTGACTCTAATTTCACTTTCAAATGAACTGCTAATCCTAGAGGTTCACATACTTTTGCCACTCACAGATATGTAATATTGGATCATTTTGCTCAATAAATAAATGGCCAAGTATAATATTTTTGTCTCATTTGTTTAACTGGGTTCTCTTTTGGCCCTTTTCCACTAACCTTTTTCAGCTCACTTCAGCTCGCTTCAGCTCACTTCAGCCCGACACGGCTCGCGTTTCGACTACCAAAGAACAGCACGACTCGGCTCGCTTCAGCCCTGCTTAGCCCCTAAAACTCGCACGGTTTTGGAGTGGGGCTGAAGCGAGCCAAAGCGAGCCGAGTGAGGCTGGGGGCGTGAGCAGACACTCCCCTGTGCACTGATTGGTGAGGAGGAGTGTCCTCACATGCCCACACACGCCCCGCGAGCACGCTGGGATCTGTAAACACCGTAAACCCGGAAGAAGAAGAATTACGAATTACAAGAATTTCTGAAGCCTTATGCGCCTCGCCTCATCTATACGCTCTTGCCAGTATCTGTTGGCGTTGTCGGTGACAACACGCCACAGCACCAAGACCAGCAACACTAACGACTCCATGTTTATTGTTTACTATTTGGGTCGTGAGACTACCGCTTAAAAGCTCACTGATGTCACTGTTTGCGCTGCTTAACGACATCACGTGACGTCCACCCACTTTCGCTAACTCCACCCAATGTGTCCACCCACTTCCAGCCAGCACGGTTCAGCGCGGTTGTAGTCGAAATGCAACTCCAACAGCCCCGCTCAGCTCGACTCAGCCCAACTCAGCAAGGCACGGCTCAGCCCAACTCAGCCGCATTTGTAGTGGAAAAGCGGCATTTGTCTACTTTTAGGACTTGTGTGAAAATTGGATGATGTTTTAGGTCATATTTATGCAGAAATATAGAAAATTCTAAAGGGTTCACAAACTTTCAAGCGCCATTGTATGCAGCTGGGTAACAAAGAATGTCCTGGTTCATGAGGAATCAGCTAAACCTTTGTAAATCGACAGCAGGAATGTTGAGTTTGGTTCGGCTGAAATCATTTACACACAGCAGTTGATAACTGAGACGTATTCTCTTGCAGAAACAACAACAGTCTCTCGTGACATGGACAGGACGTAACTTACACTGATTTTCGTAGCATCCTTTGACATCTCCTCTTGAGGCATCACCTGCAGGATAAAACACATAAGACGCATGAGACACATCAGAGAACAGTGTGAAATATTCAGCACAACACCTTACTGGATTTGCATTTTGTCCTTTACCTCTTGGTTCAAAGTATTTTACATTTTTTGGGGGGAAGGAAAAGGTCAAATCAAAAGGTCAATCCAATGACATTTGTCAAATTGTAATCGGTGCTGAATGTTGATTTGACAAAAGTCAGAAATGTTCTTTATTTATAAGCCACCTTGTGTATTCTAAAGGCATGCAATGATTCACCCAATTAATGATTCGATTAATTTCACGCTATTCTTGAAAATTAAAAAACAGATTAAACAAAGAAATTTTTATTAGCAGAAAAAAATGCAAGATTTATTTTCCCATACTTTAACAACTTAAATATCCATCCATCCATTATCTGTAACCACTTATCCTGTGCAAGGTCGCAGGCAAGCTGGAGCCTATCCCAGCTGACTACGGGCGAGAGGCGGGGTACACCCTGGACAAGTCGCCAGGTCATCACAGGGCTGACGCATAGACACAGACAACCATTCACACTCACACTCACACCTACGGTCAATTTAGAGTGACCAGTCAGCCTAACCTGCATGTCTTTGGACTGTGGAGGAAACTGGAGCACCCGGAGGAAACCCACGCAGACACGGGCAGAACATGCAAACTCTACAAATAAAGGCCTCAGTCGGCCATTTGTTTCGAACCCAGAACCTTCTTGCTGTGAGGCGACAGTGCTAACCACTACACCACTGTGCCACCCTAACTTAAATATTCCTTTTGTTAAATAATAAACAAAACAAAATTAACATGTATTATAAGGACTTTATGAATATATATAAAGGGGTTAGGGGTATGCTATATATAAAGGGGTTAGGGGTATGCTATATATAAAGGGGTTAGGGGTATGCTATATATAAAGGGGTTGGGGTATGCTGTATATAAAGGGGTTAGGGGTATGCTATATATAAAGGGGTTAGGGGTATGCTATATATAACGGGGTTAGGGGTATGCTATATATAAAGGGGTTAGGGGTATGCTATATATAATGGGGTTGGGGTATGCTATCTATAAAGGGGTTAGGGGTATGCTATATATAAAGGGGTTAGGGGTATGCTATATACAAAGGGGTTAGGGGTATGCTATATATAACGGGGTTGGGGTATGCTATATATAAAGGGGTTAGGGGTATGCTATATATAAAGGGGTTAGGGGTATGCTATATATAAAGGGGTTAGGGGTATGCTATATATAACGGGGTTAGGAGTATGCTATATATAACGGGGTTAGGGGTATGCTATATATAAAGGGGTTGGGGTATGCTATATATAAAGGAGTTTGGGGTAAGCTATATATAAAGGAGTTAGGGGTATGCTATATATAACGGGGTTGGGGTATGCTATATATAAAGGGGTTGGGGTATGCTATATATAAAGGAGTTTGGGGTATGCTATATATAAAGGGGTTGGGCGTATGCTATATATAAAGGGGTTAGGGGTATGCTATATATAACAGGGTTAGGGGTATGCTATATATAAAGGGGTTGGGGTATGCTATATATAAAGGAGTTTGGGGTATGCTATATATAAAGGGGTTGGGCGTATGCTATATATAAAGGGGTTAGGGGTATGCTATATCTAAAGGGGTTAGGGGTATGCTATATATAAAGGGTTAGGGGTATGCTATATATAACGGGGTTAGGGGTATGCTATATATAACAGGGTTAGGGGTATGCTATATATAAAGGGGTTGGGGTATGCTATATATAAAGGAGTCTGGGGTATGCTATATATAAAGGGGTTGGGCGTATGCTATATATAAAGGGGTTAGAGGTATGCTATATATAAAGGGGTTAGGGGTATGCTATATATAACAGGGTTAGGGGTATGCTATTTATAAAGGGGTTGGGGTATGCTATATATAAAGGAGTTTGGGGTATGCTATATATAAAGGGGTTAGAGGTATGCTACTGTATATATAACGGGGTTGGGGTATGCTATATATAACGGTTAGGGGTATGCTATATATAAAGGGGTTGGGTATGCTATATATAAAGGAGTTTGGGGTATGCTATATATAAAGGAGTTAGGGGTATGCTATATATAACGGGGTTGGGGTATGCTATATATAAAGGGGTAAGGGGTATGCTATATATAAAGGGGTTAGGGGTATGCTATATATAAAGGGGTTAGGGGTATGCTATATGTAAAGGGGTTGGGGTATGCTATATATAAAGGGGTTAGGGGTATGCTATATATAAAGGAGTTAGGGGTATGCTATATATAACGGGGTTAGGGGTATGCTATATATAAAGGGGTTAGGGGTATGCTATATATAATGGGGTTAGGGGTATGCTATATATAAAGGGGTTGGGGGTATGCTATATATAAAGGAGTTAGGGGTATGCTATATATAAAGGGGTTAGGGGTATGCTATATATAAAGGGGTTGGGTGTATGCTATATATAAAGGGGTTAGAGGTATGCTATATATAAAGGGGTTAGGGGTATGCTATATATAAAGGGGTTAGGGGTATGCTATATATAAAGGGGTTGGGGTATGCTATATCTAAAGGGGTTAGGGGTATGCTATATATAAAGGGGTTGGGGTATGCTATATATAAAGGGGTTGGGGTATGCTATATATAAAGGGGTTAGGGGTATGCTATGTAACACACATTACGGCATTATGAATACAGGATTCACAGGAAGTGTTACTAATTTGTACATTTGCAATTTGTGTAAGTTATTAGTGCATGGTACATCCAATACAGAAGTGGCTACAGTGTTATCACATGTTCATGAGAATTAAAAATTCTAAGAACATCTCATCTCATCATCTCTAGCCGCATTATCCTGTTCTACAGGGTCGCAGGCAAGCTGGAGCCTATCCCAGCTGACTACGGGCGAAAGGCGGGGTACACCCTGGACAAGTTGCCAGGTCATCACAGGGCTGACACATAGACACAGACAACCATTCACACTCACATTCACACCTACGGTCAAGTTAGAGTCACCAGTTAACCTAACCTGCATGTCTTTGGACTGTGGGGGAAACCGGAGCACCCGGAGGAAACCCACGCGGACACGGGGAGAACATGCAAACTCCGCACAGAAAGGCCCTCGGGCTCGAACCCGGACCTTCTTGCTGTGAGGCGACAGCGCTAACCACTACATCACCGTGCTACCCAATTCACTAACATGTCACTTATAATGCATTATGAACACAACAGTCACTGGAAGCGTTGACTAATTAGCGAGCTTCATATTAATTTTGTACACAAGTTAAATGGTACATTGGGGGTTAGAAGTGGCTGTAAAATGTTATCACATGTTTATAAGAAAGGAGCATTCTAAGAACAGTTACAGTGGCGCTTGAAAGTTTGTGAACCATTTATAATTTTCTATATTTCTGTATAAATATGACCTAAAACATCATCAGATTTTCACACAAGTCCTAAAAGTAGATAAAGAGAACCCAGCTAAACAAATGAGACAAAAATATTATACTTGGTCATTTATCTATTGAGGAAAATGATCCAATATTACATATCTGTGAGTGGCAAAAGTATGTGAACCTTTGATTTCAGTATCTGGTGTGACCCCCTTGTGCAGCAATAACTGCAGCTAAACCTTTCCGGTAACTGTTGATCAGTCCTGCACACCGGCTTGGAGGAATTTTAGCCCATTCCTCTGTACAGAACAGCTTCAACTCTGGGATACTGGTGGGTTTCCTCACATGAACTGCTTGCTTCAGGTCTTTCCACAACATTTCGATTGGATTAAGGTCAGAACTTTGACTTGGCCATTCCAAAACATTAACTTTATTCTTCTTTAACCATTCTGTGGTAGAACGACTTGTGTGCTTAGGGTCGTTGTCTTGCTGCATGATCCACCTTCTCTTGAGATTCAGTTCATGGACAGATGTCCTGACATTTTCCTTTAGAATTCGCTGGTATAATTCAGAATTCATTGTTCCATCAATGATGGCAAGCTGTCCTGGCCCAGATGCAGCAAAACAGGCCCAAAGAATGATACTACCACCACCATGTTTCACAGATGGGATAAGGTTCTTATGCTGGAATGCAGTGTTTTCCTTTCTCCAAACATAACGCTTCTCATTTAAACCAAAAAGTTCTATTTTGGTCTCATCCGTCCACAAAACATTTTTCCAATAGCCTTCTGACTTGTCCATGTGATCTTTAGCAAACTGCAGATGAGCAGCAATGTTCTTTTTGGAGAGCAGTGGCTTTCTCCCTGCAACCCTGCCATGCACACCATTGTTGTTCAGTGTTCTCCTGATGGTGGACTCATGAACATTAACATTAGCCAATGTGAGAGAGGCCTTCAGTTGCTTAGAAGTTACCCTGGGGTCCTTTGTGACCTCACCGACTATTACACGCCTTGCTCTCGGAGTAATTTTTGTTGTTCGACCACTCCTGGGGAGGGTAACAATGGTCTTGAATTTCCTCCATTTGTACACAATCTGTCTGACTGTGGATTGGTGGAGTCCAAACTCTTTAGAGATGGTTTTGTAACCTTTTCCAGCCTGATGAGCATCAACAACGCTTTTTCTGAGGTCCTCACAAATCTCCTTTGTTCGTGCCATGATACACTTCCACAAACATGTGTTGTGAAGATCAGACTTTGATAGATCCCTGTTCTTTAAATAAAACAGGGTGCCCACTCACACCTGATTGTCATCCCATTGATTGAAAACACCTGACTTGAATTTCACCTTCAAATTAACTGCTACTCCAGAGGTTCACATACTTTTGCCACTCACAGATATGTAATATTGGATCATTTTCCTCAATAAATAAATGACCAAGTATAATATTTTGTTTCATTTGTTTAACTGGGTTCTCTTTATCTACTCTTAGGACTTGTGTGAAAATCTGATGATGCTTTCGGTCATATTTATGCAGAAATATAGAAAATTCTTAAGGGTTCACAAACTTTCAAGCGCCACTGTATACTGCTTTCTGAATATGTACTATGTATGCTTTTTAGCAAGCATTTATAATGCATTATGAATACAGGATTCACTGGACATATTAACTAATGAGCAAGTTTCGGATTTGTACGCAAGTTAAATGGTACATTATGACTTCGAAGTGACTACAGTGTTATTCGTGAGAATTGAGAATTCTACGATGGTTATAATGATTTATGAACACGTGTTGTTTATAATGCACTATGAATACAGGAGGATTGACAGGAAGTGTTAACTAATGAGTAATCTTTGGATACGAACGCCAGTGAAATGGTAATTTATGGTTGAGAAGTGACTATACTGGATTATGTTCGTAACAACTGAGAACAGTTCTAATGATTTATGAATACGTTATGTAAGCTGTATGTATGCTATATATTATGAATACAGGGTTCAAAGGGTGTGTTTACTACTCAATTAACAAATTTCCAATTTGTACGCAAGTTAAACGGTACATTACAGTTCACACAGTTTACAGTTTAGATGTGACGATGGTGTTATGGTCATAAGAATTAAGATTTCTAAGAACTGTTATAAGGATTCATGAATTATGTATTATTTATAATGCATAATGAATACAGGCTTCACAGTGTGTGGTAACTAATTAGCAAATTTCCGATTTGTATGCAAGTTAAATGGTACATTATGTCTTCGAAGTGACTCCAGTGTTGTTCATAAGAGAATCGATGATTCTCAGATGGTTATAAAGATTTATGAATGCACGCTTTTTACAATGTACTAGCACGGCTGTTTTGTCTCGCTGAGGGTGTGAGAGTGAAACATGCAGCATGCAGAGCGTATAAAAGCGGGGGAGCAGAGCAGCAGTTGGTTTGTGTGTGTGTGTAGTGGACACAGAGAGCCTGTAGCCGACTGTACCCTCCTCAGTGGCCCAGGATGAATAATGTATGTTGGTGCGGAGGTTAGCGCG
This sequence comes from Neoarius graeffei, assembly GCF_027579695.1. Lineage (NCBI taxonomy): Eukaryota > Metazoa > Chordata > Actinopteri > Siluriformes > Ariidae > Neoarius > Neoarius graeffei. The sequence continues at coordinate 41,118,546 of NC_083581.1, forward strand.
GGTTTCTTTACTTCCCTCCATCCAATTAGAAAGCATTCGCAGCGCCGCAGTTGGGAGCCACGCAAACTTTTCCTCTCTGTCGCTGAACCCTTCACCCCCCGGAAAATTATTCCTCAGCACCTTTCAATCTTCCTTTTCCTCTCCGGTGCCTGCTCTCTCTCTCTCTTCTCTCTCTCTCTCTCACACACACACACCTCTTCCTCCTCCCTCTCTTGGTGCCTGGGGAACCTGATGCTATTTCTACCTCAGTGATTAATGTGGAGATAGCATTTCCTGCACACAATTCTCCTCCTCAGTGCATCCACACTCATTCCCTTTTCTAGTCTCGTACTTTTGCTATTTATTGTGTATCTACTGTCTCGTTAATATTGTACCTTATTGAACTGTTAGAGCTGATGTCAAAATGGATTAGTCTTAGAATTTCTGAGAATTTGGAGTAAGATTAGATATCAGATCGGGGCCATGAAAGGAGCAGTGAGCTCGATTGAACAGAGAGGGCTCTTAATGTATATTTTTGGACTTTCTGTGGTTGGATTAATCATAGATTTTGTACAGAAATACTTCCTTTATAATGCAGCATTATTAATATCATATTTTCTTGATTAAACAATAAACAAATGACCATGTCTTAAAGAATATAATGTCTTTCTTTTGTGAATGGTTATGGCAAAATAAATATTTTACTTACAATAACATCCACCGATTTGATTTTTGGTTGTATTATAAATGCAAATTTATGCATATTTAATTAGATGAAGTCTCAACTGCATACTAAATAAAGGTTTATCGCTTATTTCCCTTTTCCACTAATATAACCGTTCCAAGGCGGATGCTAAATGGGAGCCGTTTCGCAGCAATCCAGATTAGCAGACGAACACGTGATCAAATCCAAGCAAGGTTCGAATGCCAGGTAAACAGAGCAATGCAAAGACAATGAACATAAAAATACAGGTCAGAAACAAAAAGTAATAAAAAAAAAGCAGGATTAACAAGTACCCTGGAGGAGCAAAATCTCTCACAGAAAGGTGATGAGTGAAGGAGTATAAATACATAGAAGTAAATGAAGATTAACAGGAAGCAGGTGAGTTTAACAGACAGGTGAGGGAGAGCAAGATAGAAACTGGATCCGAATACGGATACTCCCACAGTACTGGTACGCAAAAAGCAGTACGTAGGGTGTCTGAATTCTCAGTCAGCATTTACTAGTAGTTGAATGGTACCTGGATAATCTACGTTTGTACTATGCAAATGTACCACACTATGCTACACTACGCTATCCCATAATTCAGCTGGAGCCTCTGGATAATCAAAGAAGAAGAACTGCCCTGGGGAGAATAGAAGGAGGATGGCAGATTGAAGTGAAGATAGTTGTTGCAGCATCCAAGTGGTGTCTCTGGTTGGGTAAAAATTTAAGTATATCAGGAATAGATTAAACATTTTTTCCTGGATCACCTGGATTGGCCAGACTTCAGATGTTTCCATCACTGGCCACAATGTGCCTCCATTCCATACGAGATGATGCCTTACTGTCCATGTTGTCCCGAGATTGTTGTTCAGCTCGTCTTTCCATCATTTTGGAGGTCGCCCGCGTGGTCTTTTCCAATTCCTTGGATACCACTCGACAATTGCGCAAGTCCATCGGTTGTCTTTGAGTCTGGCGACATGGCCTGCCCAGTTGAGCTTCCGTCTCTGGTATTCTGCGATCACGTCGTTCACTCCACTTCTCTCTCGTATCACCTCGTTTCTGATGTGCTCCCTCACATATAAATCCATCCTAAACATTTTTTACATTTTTAAAATTTCTGCAGCACATGTTGATATACACTCACTGGCCACTCACTGATCGCTGTGACTTTCACTGTCGCATGGGTGTTGGTTTGAGCCAGATGGACTGGTTTGAGTATTTCAGAAACTGCTGATCTCCTGGGGTTTTCACACACTCTAGAGTTTACACAGAATGGTGTGAAAAACAAAAAACATTGAGTGAGCGACAGTTCTGTGGGTGAAAACAAACGCCTTGTTGATAAGAGAGGTCAGAGGAAAATGGCCAGATTGGCTCGAGCTGCCAGGAAGGATAGAGTAACTCATAACAACTCTTTACAACCGTGGTGAGCAGAAAAACATCTCAGCATGCAACAGCACAAGACCACATTGGGTTCAACTCCTGCAGCCAAGAACAGGGATATTAGAATCAAGAACAAGTTCCTATTAAAGTTGCCAGTGAGTGTACATCATCTGTGAAAATCCGGGTCAGAGGACAGGTAAACTGGTGATATCCAAATTCTGTCCTTAGTACTCACTCGAATACTCATAGCACATACTACAGTACCAGTCAAGTAGTAGGTACTTAACTGATATTAGTACATACTGAGTATTCAGATGGAGCCATTATCTGGACTGGACTGAACTGGACTGGATTGCGGATTCATGGTGACTCATGGACTGGAGCTTAATAAAGCTGGTTATTGCACCTTGTGAACTTTCTTAATGACAAAAATACTTGTTTATGAGTTTGTTTGTTTTTTTTTTAATTGATTTCCTTAATTATAAGAACCAGACAAGAAAAATCACAAGGTGCATTTTTAAATTAATCTTATTTTTTTTTAACACTGTAAAAATGACTCTCCATGATGTTGATGCGAACACATAATCCTTATAAATCCTTAGCAGATGTTTTACCATATGCTGGGAGGTACGCCCAAAAATTTCATTTAAAAACATTCATTTTAAAAAAACAACAACAACAACAAAAACAACAACAACAAACATTTAAAGCCACATTAGCAGGGTTTTTAAAATGTCATTTTCATAAAAGTTTCCTGTATGTTAATACTCTGGAACTTTAGAGGTGAACTGCTCAACTCTAGGGGTGTTCACACGGCAACTTTTACTCCAGTGTAGCACCGGGGCTGCCCCGGCAGAGCGTTCACACGGTACAAAGTTATACCGGTGTAGCCCCTGAAAGCTGCTTAAACCGGTGCAAATCTAACCCTGCTCAGGAGGTGGTTTAAGAAATTTACTCCGGAGTAAATGCTAGTTTGCGGGGCAGCACCGATATAAAATGGGCCGTCTGAACGCTACAGGGGTAGACTCGCTACGCGTGAGGAGAGTTGATTACATACGGGCATTGCATAATTTGCATCCTGGTATTTTGCGCTTCCAAAATGGCGAATATCAACAACAACAGAACTGCGTGTCTTCCAGTGTTGCCAGATTGGGCGGTTTTAAGTGCATTTTGGCGGATTTGAACATATTTTGGGCTGGAAACCGTCAGCAGTATCTGGCAACACTGGTGTCTTCATCCACATTGTTTTCCCGGCGCTTGGTGATGCCATGACAACTGGGAAAAGGAAGTACATTTTCACGCATGCGCATATTTCATTTCCGCATTATTACTATCGTATAGCACGGTCGCAAAAACTGCCGTGTGAACGCAAGTGGGGCTGCACCGGTGCTAACATGCTTCTCTCTAGTAAGCAGGTTTGTGACGTGTGAATGCTCCACAAAATTTACACCGGTGTAAGATATATCGCAACAAAATACATCGGTGCAGCATCGATGCAAATATGTGCCGTGTGAACACCCCTTCTGTGTTCAGATCAGATTTTTACTCAATTGGTGATTTTCTATCAAATCAGCGGAACTTTTCACCAGAATCTCAGATTTTGCTGCAGGCCTTCAACCCCCCCCCAAAAAAAAATGCATCCACGACCCTAAACTGTGAATGAATGCTAACTTTTTAAAATGTAATACTGGTAAAATGGATCTTCTGGTTGGTTCCAAATCAATAATCTCTTCCAATAATAGTTTTAATCTGGTCATTGATGACACGGTCATAAACCTTCACCCAATGTACATAACTTCAGTGTTATCTTTGATTCTGCGCTCTCTTCTGAAAATCACAAACTCCTTGTCTAAAACAGCCTTTTTTCACCTTCGCAACATTACACATCTCTGTCCTGCACTCAGCACCAAGGATGCTGAAACACTCATTCATGCTTTTATTACATCATGACTAGATTATTGTAATGCTTTGATCATTGATTTTCCAGCCAAGTCCACTGCTCATCTTCAGTATATTCAAACCTCTGCAGCCACAGTCCTCACCCATACTAAACACTGGGCACACAGCACCCCTATCCTCCAGATCATCCACTGGCTTCCTGTTCTAGATCACATTCAATATAAAATTCTTCAGTTTTTATTTAAAGCACTCCATGGCCACACTCCTCAATCTCTAATGGAATTACTTCAACCTTACCCTACCAGTCACAGTCTCAGATCTTCATCTTCGGAGCTGTTTTCTGTCCCCAAATTTAAATTATCCACCATGGGTTCCAGGGCATGTAGGGTTGCAGCCCCCAAGCTGTAGAATTCTCTCCCTCAGTGCCTTCATGATTGTACATCTCGTCCCAAATTCAGAACTCAACTTGAGTCTTATCTCTTCTCTCTCTCTGCTATCCCTCCTCTCCTGATCACTATCCATTCATTTTCCATGCTTTGAGCTAGTCTGCTGCCTTTCACACCTCACTTTCACACCTATGGGTATTTTAGAGTAGCCAGTTGACCTACAGTACCAGTGACAAGTTTGGACACACCTTCTAATTCAGTGTTTTTTCTTTATTTTATTAATGAAAAGTCACTTCATATCTTAAAGGAACGATGGATGTCGTTTCTCTTTACTGAGTTGAGCGGTTCATGCCAGAATATGGATTACTACAGTTGTGAAACAGGGATATTTACTGTATTATTATTATTTACTATTTACTGCTTGCTCTCAGGGCGGTACGGTGGTGTAGTGGTTAGCACTGTCGCCTCACAGCAAGAAGGTTTTGGGTTCAAGGCCAGTAGCTGACGGGGGTCTTTCTGTATGGAGTTTGCATGTTCTGCATGGGTTTCCTCCGGGTGCTCTGGTTCCCTCCAAAGACATGCAGGTTAGGATAACAGGTGGCTCAAAATTTACCGTAGGTGTGAATGTGAGTGTGAATGGTTGTTTGTCTCTCTGTGTCAGCCCTGTGATGATCTGGCGACTTGTCCAGGGTGTACCCCGCCTTTCGCCCGTAGTCAGCTGGGATAGGCTCCAGCTTGCCTGCGACCCTGTAGAACAGGATAAAGCGGCTAGAGATAATGAGATGAGATGAGAACTTTTGACAAGGCACAACTGTTAATTGAAAAGCATTCCAGGTGACTACCTCATGAAGCCGGTTAAGATAACGTCAATAATGTGCAAAGCATCATCAAGATAAATGGTGGCTACTTTGAAGAATTTAAAATATGAAACATGTTTTGTTTGTTTAACATTTTTTATCACATAATTCCATATATGTTCCATATGTTATTTAATAGTTTTGATGTCTTCAGTATTGTTCTACAATGTAGAAAATAGTCAAAATACAGAAAACCCTATGAATGAATAGAGGTGTACAAACTTTTGACTGGTATTATATTCCACATATCTTTGTACTGTGGGAGGAACCCACACAGGCACAACATACAAGTTCCACATAGAAAGGCCCCAGTAGGCCATAAGGTTTGAACCCAGAATCTTCTTGGTGTGAAGCGACAGTGCTAACCGCTACACCAACATACTGCCCACATTAAACAGGCTGTTTTGTTAACTATTTATTTTAATCACTGATGTCGTGTTTTTTATGAAATGTTCTGTGAGGAGATGTTAATTTAATGTTTGTTAATTAGATAAACAGAGGTAGATGAAAGAGAGAGGGTGGATGAAGGTGGGATTGTGGGGGTCATGAGTCACGGTCTGTGTTAGTGTGGTGCTGATCAGCAGGGGTGGAAAGTTATGGACTTACAATCTTGTATAAATTTTGCTCATTTTCACATTAAAATGTTCTGTTGTCCTCAACAGTAAAGCTTTCACGCAACTGTCGGGAGATTGCAAGTTCAAATCCAGATGATGCCACAGCCACCTGTGCCTGGGAGCCTCATCTCTCATCTCATCTCATTATCTCTAGCCGCTTTATCCTTCTACAGGGTCGCAGGCAAGCTGGAGCCTATCCCAGCTGACTACGGGCGAAAGGCGGGGTACACCCTGGACAAGTCGCCAGGTCATCACAGGGCTGACACATAGACACAGACAACCATTCACACTCACATTCACACCTACGGTCAATTTAGAGTCACCAGTTAACCTAACCTGCATGTCTTTGGACTGTGGGGGAAACCGGAGCACCCGGAGGAAACCCACGTGGACACGGGGAGAACATGCAAACTCCACACAGAAAGGCCCTTGCCAGCCCCGGGGCTCGAACCCAGGACCTTCTTGCTGTGAGGCGACAGCGCTAACCACTACACCACCGTGCCGCCCTTGCCTGGGAGCCAAGACAGCAAAATTGCCTGTGTTCTCTGTGTGGGAGGGGCTTGCTCTCTCTCTCTCTCTCCTCTGTTAATCATGGTGACACTAGCCAATCAGGGAGCATCTGGTAGCTCATGTATGTGGAAGAGGGCAGATAGCACTTTTCTCTCAGTGTGTTTCGCTGTCCTGTGACGTAGCATGAGCAGCAGCTAGAAAAAATGCACATGCCTCAGAGGAAGCACGTGATAGCCTTCCCCCTTCCCGAGTAGTAGCTGTTCTATAAAAGGGGAGAACTGGGGCGTGGCTGTTAACTGACAGGTGACAAAATTGGACAGAACTAGATAGAACTCGACGCCAACGGCATCGATGGGGATGCCCGGTAGACTACACACCTTATTAAGTTGTGATTTGGGGATGGACATTTGACCTCACAGTAATCTTGACCTGGTGGAATTACTTGTATCAGCCTTGGAGATATTGTGTTCACAAGGCTTTCGGACAGACATCTGACCTCACAGTGACCTTGACCTTAGACCGTTTGATCTCAAAATCTAATCAGTTCATGTTTGTCCCAAAGTGCACAAATGGTGAAAGTTTGGTGAAATTCCTTTCATTAGCCTTTGAGATATCGTGTTCATAAGGTTTCGGGACGGACGGACGGACGCACAGACAGACGGACAACCCGAAAACATAATGCCTCCTGCACCTTACGGTGGCGGAGGCATAAAAATGAAGAATATTTTGTGAGAGAGACAGATTATTTTAATGAAGGCCATAGGTGCCAATACTTTTGTTGTGGCGCAAATAGACAATATGTTCACTGAACATTTTACCGAGGTCAGAAATATGCTCAGAACACACTATCTGTTCATTTTGAACAATGTACTCGTATTTGGCGGCTCACGAGTCATCTAAAGAGTGCAAAGTTTTCAGTGATGGACCAGAACCAGATGTGAAACAGTGATTCACTACAGAATGGACAGGATGGATTAACATTAGCATCAGTCACCTGGTTGGTGGTCCACGTCTCCTTGTCTGTCCACTCTTTGTGGTTCCTGATGTACCACCACTGGATCTCCAGAGAATAAGAAGTCGAGCCTGATCCCCGAAACGAACAGGCCATCTCCACATCCTGCCCACTGTGCGCCGTCATGTCATGAGGGACCTCTGTGAAGAGAGCTGGTGAGAGAAAGACAGAGATAGAAAGGCTTTAAAGGCCATTATTTTACATTTACAGCATTTTAAAAGGAGACAAGAAGCGAGCGAGACTATAGAAGTCCACTTAAGCACTACAAGAGAAGCTTTTCGGGGTCAAATCTAGTTATTTAAGCATTATGTGCATTATTTTAAAAGCATCGTCATAAAAAAAGAGAGAGAGCGAGAGCAAGAGCGAGAGAGAAATGGCATTAAAGTAAGAATGATTCACAAACGATGTTAGCTGCAGCTAACATGAGTCACTTTTGATTTCCTTATGGATGTGATGTTAGTACTTTGAACAAAGTTATAGCTTTCAGTCACACTCTAGTAGCAGGAAAATGTTGGGAAAACTTTTGGCAAGATAACTAGCTTTTCCCAGCCTTCAAAATAAATCCAAACTGAGCGGCTAAAGTTTATTTTTATCGATGCTCCTGAGACTTTCAGTCCAAGCTCAACAGCGTATTCAGCACATTTCAGACCAGACTGCATTCCTCTCATCATACTGAACAAAAATAGGTTGTTTCCATTTTGGTGCTGTCTCCACCTCCCCCATCCTGTCATTGGTTTCGTCCACGATTGTACTCATCCATTAACTCTTGATTTGTTTGCATATTTATTCCCTAATAATTCTTTGCTTCCGGGCGGCACGGTGGTGTAGTGGTTAGCGCTGTCGCCTCACAGCAAGAAGGTCCTGGGTTCGAGCCCCGTGGCCGGCGAGGGCCTTTCTGTGCGGAGTTTGCATGTTCTCCCCGTGTCCGCGTGGGTTTCCTCCGGGTGCTCCGGTTTCCCCCACAGTCCAAAGACATGCAGGTTAGGTTAACTGGTGACTCTAAATTGAGCGTAGGTGTGAATGTGAGTGTGAATGGTTGTCTGTGTCTATGTGTCGGCCCTGTGATGACCTGGCGACTTGTCCAGGGTGTGCCCCGCCTTTCGCCCGTAGTCAGCTGGGATAGGCTCCAGCTTGCCTGCGACCCTGTAGAAGGATAAAGCGGCTAGAGATAATGAGATGAGATGAGAATTCATTGTGAAGTCTTATTGTGCTTTTTATATCATTATTTTCAAGGTTTGTTTTCCAACTTTCCTTGCTATGGATTCGCCCCAATTATACACACACTGAGCACCAGGATTGTGTCCTACCTCTGCTCAGCACGCATCACAATTTCTCTTTACGTCATCACAGATGAGATACAATTGCTCTCGTTTACTGATCAGAAGGGCCAGAGTTTAAGCCACGGTCAGTCTCCTACTGTTGGGCCCTTAACCCTATACCGGTATGTTCCAGGAGCTCCCAGCTTCCTAACAAGCCAGGATATGCAAAGACAAAGATTTTCTTCTTCTTCAGATCCAGTTTTATTTTCCAACCCAACTCTTTCAAGAAAAAAATTTAGAGAAACTGATCTCCAAACACGGACATGAAAGGGGCAGTTTCTATTCAGTGTGGAAATAAGCGATACCCAAGACACCTTATCGGACTGCACACACACTTCTGGTAGCCAGCAGGCAGCCCTGTGCACTTCAAAGCAAGTGATTCAGCTCCGTACGGATCACTCACACCTCACTTTCAGACCCTCTGCATGAGACAGCACCGGTGTATAATGCCCTGAACCAAGCTGGAGGAGGTGTGAATTGAGGAATGTGGAGCGCTGATACTAAAAAGTAACACAATACATGAAGAAAATGTGCCTTGAAAAAAGGAAATGGTAAATGTTATATCGTATTCTTTAGGTTGAATTCTCCATTCTGATTTCTTATACATTCATTTTCTATAACAGCAGCTCTGACTGTAGTTCAGCTATAAATTGCAGCTGTAAAGTAAAGCACTCGTTCTAATATGTGATCGTTTCTATGGTAAGAGCTTACAGACAGCCAGTGTTGTAGTCAAGTCACTAAACCTCGAGTTTAGTGTTTAAGTCCGAGTCAAGCCCAAGTCATTAAAAAAAATTTTGAGTCAAGTCCACTATTGATCCGAGTCGAGTCCGAGAACAAGACTCCAACCGCACCATTCGACAGTGGTTGTTTCAGCGCCATTAACATTAGTTTGTCCCTGAACATGACGTATGAACAGGTGAATGTGCTTCTCTTTGTCAGGGAGTGTGAAGTATTCTGTCAGAGATGGTTGGGAGACGGATGTAAGTGCAGAAGGTGTGTTTATTAATACAAGTGAAGACAGTAAACAATCCAGAACGGCAGGCAAAATCATAAAACAGTGAAACAGGCAATAGGTCGAGTGAGGCACAAACAGGCTATCATAGACTCGGCAGAATCAAAGACGAGAAACTGGAAATCAGGGATCAGGAACCCAAACAAGGAAATAAGGCTCAGTAATGTATCAGCAACGCAACTCAATACTTCGCAAAGTAAGTGTGTTTCCACAGTTTTTATATCAGTGTGCTGATTGCGCCTTAATCCTGTGCAGGTGCGAGTTGTTTATGGTGCACGTGCGAGAATCCGCTTGGCACACGCACTGTCCGGAGCATGCCTGAGAGTCTATCTGATGCACGCGCCAAAGAGCACAGGTGTCACACTTTTACACGAAATTAGTACAAAAATTAATGTAGATATAAATATCTTATGCCAAATTATTATGGCATGTTACAAAAAATAAAGACAAAATCCGAGTCCTCGTCTCCAATTTACGAGTCCTAATGCAGTTAATGCACGAGTCCGAGTCCAAAGTGCTCAAGTCCAAGTCAAGTCACGAGTCCTTAAAATTAGGGCACGACTCAAATCCGAGTCCTGGACTCAAGTACTACAAGCCTGCAGAGAGGTCTCCATAGTGAACACTCCGTATAAATGGTTTAAAATGTGTGTAATTGTTGATAAGGTAATATCTCATCTCATCTCATTATCTGTAGCCACTTTATCCTTCTACAGGGTCGCAGGCAAGCTGGAGCCTATCCCAGCTGACTACGGGCGAAAGGCAGGGTACACCCTGGACAAGTCGCCAGGTCATCACAGGGCTGACACATAGACACAGACTGATATGGTAATATCTCATCTCTAGCCGCTTTATCCTTCTACAGGGTCGCAGGCAAGCTGGAGCCTATCCCAGCTGACTATGGGCGAAAGGCGGGGTACACCCTGGACAAGTCGCCAGGTCATCACAGGGCTGACACATAGACACAGACAACCATTCACACTCACATTCACACCTACGGTCAATCCAGAGTCACCAGTCAACCTAACCTGCATGTCTTTGGACTGTGGGGGAAACCGGAGCACCCGGAGGAAACCCACGCGGACACGGGGAGAACATGCAAACTCCACACAGAAAGGCCCTCGCCGGACCCGGGGTTCGAACCCAGGACCTTCTTGCTGTGAGGCGACAGCGCTAACCACTACACCACCGTGCCGCCCTGGTAATATATTAATTATTAAATATATAACTGTTCTGTAAGGAGATATTTATTTAAAGTTTAAGAAAGGAGTCTCTAGTGTCAGCACTTTGTACCAGTCCAAAGTAACGCTGTAACCTGAAAGTTTTCCGACATTTTGTTGCATTAGCTGGTGAGGAAACAACTGTGTATAGCTGTTGTAACATGACTGAGAACAGGAACTAACTTGTTTCAGGGGTGTTTCACAACATTCAATTGATTTATTTTGTTTTAAATTGTGAACTATAAATGGACATAAGTACAACATAACTACGGAAAGTAGAATGTAATTGTAAAACGTAAAAAAAAAAAGAAAAAAAGTTTTGTTTGAAATGCAAAGTCCACCAAATCCACCATCTTGGGATTCAATGGGAAAGGAAAACATGCCTTTAGCTCCATAAACCATTCAATTGCTATTAACTTCTAAAAAGATCTAAATGTTGTAAGCTATTATCACTAATAAATTAACAAACAGAAATTGTAGCGATATGATGGCTAGATTTGAGTTTGCATGGTCTTATTTAGCTAATCTCATTCTCATCTCATCATCTCTAGCTGCATTATCCTGTTCTACAGGGTCGCAGGCAAGCTGGAGCCTATCCCAGCTGACTACGGGCGAAAGGCGGGGTACACCCTGGACAAGTCGCCAGGTCATCACAGGGCTGACACAGACAACCATTCACATTCACACCTACGGTCAATTTAGAGTCACCAGTTAACCTAACCTGCATGTCTTTGGACTGTGGGGGAAACCGGAGCACCCGGAGGAAACCCACGCGGACACGGGGAGAACATGCAAACTCCACACAGAAAGGCCCTCGCCGGCCCCGGGGCTCGAACCCAGGACCTTCTTGCTGTGAGGCGACAGCGCTAACCACTACACCACCGGGCCGCCCATTTAGCTAATCTACTTCCCAATATTAGCCAGGTTACTAGCTAGCTAGCTAGCAAATATATTTTTACATTCAAAGAGCCAGATTCTGAGAAGGGAAAGCTGAAGAAAAGATGTACATAGAGGTTTCTGGCTAAGACGAATGAATAGTGTTCGGCATTAGCAGTTATAACTTTTCTTTTCAGTTCTTTGGTATGAAATCCGCTACAATTACAATCGCTAATATTAGTTTCACATTTCTATTAGCATGAGATAAAGGAAAGCTGATATAGAAAAAGACAATGTCTCAAATCTGCATGAGTATGTGACTAAACTCTTGAGTATATTCAGACAGACTAATCCCGGATTTGCTAGCAGGCAGTGTCAAACGAGCCACATCTACAATGAAGATATCAGTTTAGCTGATCCAACCCATATGGCTATTAACTCTGCCCCAATCCTCTTAACTGCTCCCCACAGAACACTTTTAATTTCCCCCAGAATCCCATTCAAAGAGTGGCGACTGCCTCCTGGCCCTCCGGGTGTTTCTGGAGACCTCTGGCTGCTCCCTGAGAAAGTTTAGAATATTCACACATCCACTTTAGCGCTACTAGCTAACGCTAAATCCCCTCATGTCTCCTGGGAAGAAGATCAGGAGTTCACCTGAGTTGGTGTAAATTCAGTCCATGTCACCACTACTGAGATCCAGTGTATTGTCCCCAAGGCAATAATTGAAATGAAAATGATGAAAAGGCAATGACTGAAATGAAACGAGGCAACAGTCATAATCATTATCTATTATCTATTATAACTGATTACAAATGGGAATTATTTAATTTATATTTTCATATTTATACCCAGATGTGTAAATAATTTAATAGGACAGCAAGCTGATTTGCCCAGAACTCTGATACTTTTAAAACAGTCCTTCTCTATATCATTATCATTCCTGAATTAATGCTCAGCTTACTCCAAACTTCTGAACAAAGTTCATCACAGGTCGTATTGTATCACAGCAGATTCAAGTGTATCGTCAAATATCAATTCATTGCCTTAGTAACTGAAAGCATACCAGATTGTATTGCATTATATTACATGGACACGAGTGTTTTACTGGGAAATACGCCACTCGTATTTTTCATACGAGCTACATCTGGGACATGGAGATTCAAAACCGTGATATAAATCTCTGTACATCACTCGCGAGGAAATTGATGAATTGTTTGGATAAATTTGGGTACTTTTTGTCAGTGAATGTGTCAATATAATAAAACGAAAATCACACGTTGGCTTGAAGATATGAAGTTTATCATGTCGTGTTGAAAAACCTATATTTTTCATATGAAATACATCGCGGATCTGAGTGACATTATTTAAATAATATTGGCTGGCGTTGAGTGGTATATCAGATATATTCCATTCAGCGAGCATGATACTGAATGAACCGAAGACAAGTTCAATATCATGCTAGCTGAATGGAATATATCTGATATACCACGAAAAAAACTAGTCAATATTATTATTATTATTATTATTATTATTATTATACATACACATTTGATGGAACAAACCTGGCGGCCATGTTTGTTTACAAATTGTCACAGTCGCTTGCTAGTGCGGAAGTTTTACGTACAATACATATCTTATGGCATTTTCAATTCACTGTGACAGTTTACTGCAGGCACTGCCGGTGAACAAAGAAATGCTTCTGCTCATGCGCAGCAGAAAACTTTCTCACTGGATATTCGCATCAGCTCTGACATGTGACGTCATGTTGTTTTGACAACCATGCAATCTCGTAAACCATATTCAACGCTCATTCTCCATTGGGCAGAGTGATGTAATACACGTAGGACAAGCAATATGCCAACAATATTGCATGCTATCAAACCAAATGAATGAAACCTGCGAGAAGAGAACAGAATACATGTTTTTATTCCATGGAAAAAGTGTCCTGTATGTAAATTATTCCTGATATTTCACTCTGATGATGTCAGTCCCAGTGCTTTTCCGCTGACTAGACGTGCATTGTCAAAATGGTGAACTGTTTCAAAATTAAAATTCTTTTGATTAACTTGCATATTTTTTTGTGATGTGTCCATATACAGTGGGGAAAATAAGTATCTGATACACTGCCGATTTTGCAAGTTTTCCCACTTACAAAGAATGGAGAGGTCTGTAATTTTTATCGTAGGTACACTTCAACTGTGAGAGACAGAATCTAAAAAAAAAAATCCAGAAAACCACATTGTATGATTTTTAAATAATTAATTTGCATTTTATTGCATGAAATAAGTAGTTGATACAATAGAAAAACAGAGCTTAATATTTGGTACAGAAACCTTTGTTTACAATTACAGAGGTCAGACGTTTCCTGTAGTTCTTGTACAGGTTTGCACACACTGCAGCAGGGATTTTGGCCCACTCCTCCATACAGATCTTCTCCAGATCTTTCAGGTTTCGGGCCTGTCGCTGGGCAACACGGGAGTTTCAGCTCCCTCCAATGATTTACTATTGGGTTCAGGTCTGGAGACTGGCTAGGCCACTCCAGAACCTTGAAATGCTTCTTACAGAACCACTCCTTAGTTGCCCTGGCTGTGTGTTTCGGGTCATCGTCATGCTGGAAGACCCAGCCACGACCTATCTTCAATGCGCTTACTGAGGGAAGGAGGTTGTTGCCCAAAATCTCGTGATACATGGCCCCATCCATCCTCCCCTCAATACGGTGCAGTCGTCCTGTCCCCTTTGCAGAAAAGCACCCCCAAAGTATGGTGTTTCCACCCCCATGCTTCACAGTTGGGATGGTGTTCTTGGGTTGTACTCATCCTTCTTCTTCCTCCAAACACAGCGAGTGGAGTTTATACCAAAAAGCTCTATTTTGGTCTCATCTGACCACATGACCTTCTCCCATGCCTCCTCTGGATCATCCAGATGGTCATTGGTAAACTTCAGACAGGCCTGGACATGTGCTGGCTTGAGCAGGGGGACCTTGTGTGTGTTGCAGGATTTTAATCCATGATGGCGTAGTGTGTTACTAATGGTAATCTTTGAGACTGTGGTCCCAGCTCTCTTCAGGTCATTGACCAGGTCCTCCCATGTGGTTCTGGGCTGATCCCTCACCTTTCTCATGATCACTGATACCCCACGAGGCGAGATCTTGCATGGAGCCCCAGACCAAGGGAGATTGACAGTCATCTTGAGTTTCTTCTACTTTCTAATAATTGCACCAACAGTTGTTGCCTTCTCACCAAGCTGCTTGCCTATTGTCCTGTAGCCCATCCGAGCCTTGTGCAGGTCTACAATTTTGTCCCTGGTGTCCTTAGACAGCTCTTTGGTCTTGCCCATGGTGGAGAGATTGGAGTCTGATTGTGTGGACAGGTGTCTTTTATACAGGTAACGGGTTCAGACAGGTGCAATTAATACAGGTAACGAGTGGAGAATAGGAGGGCTTCTTAGGTGGGGTTTACATTAGACCGTATCAGCAGATCATCAGATTAACATTTTTAAAACGATTAGTGTGCACACACCAACACCAATACACGATTCGCGTGTACACAGCAACACCAATACACGGATACGCTCGGCTCCGCAGGCATCCTGCGCTCCAAATCACTCTGCCCTGAACAGCGAGTGCCCTCTGGAGGGTGCGCACTCCGGCCCTGCGCAGCTCACAGAGCGTGCGAGTGAAGCGCACAAGCAGTGATTCGGGACTGAGCCGCTGTGTGTGTGATCCCAGCGCATATCACTTACCACTTGCAAGTGGAAGGATGGCAAGCCTAAAGACAATCATAACTACACAATGGGCAGTATTTGCATCAGTATTTGCAGTATTTTCATACTTTTATACTCTTTAATGAAAGGTGATACAAGGCGGAAGTCCGCGGCGTTTTTCAGCAGTCGCGTCACATGACCAACGCCAGCGAATCAGGAAGGTGGATGTCACAGTGACGTTGTCCAATGACGACGCCAGCTAGAGCTCAGCACAGCGTATCCGTGTATCCGCGTATCCTCAATGTTTACACAGCACCGGACCAGACACGATCTGGATTGAATACGTGGACCCTGGCGGATTCCCGTTTCCCGGCGTTTCCAGGCGTTTTAATGTAAACGGACAGTGCATCCGCGAAGAAAACGAGACAGATACGGTCTAATGTAAACTTGGCCTTAAAGAAAAACTAACAGGTCTGTGAGAGCCAGGATTCTTGCTGGTTGGTAGGTGATCAAATACTTATTTCATGCAATAAAATGCAAATTAATTATTTAAAAATTATACAATGTGATTTTCTGGATTTTTTAAAAGATTCTATATCTCACAGTTGAAGTGTACCTACGATAAAAATTACAGACCTCTCCATTCTTTGTAAGTGGGAAAACTTGCAAAATCGGCAGTGTATCAGTATCAAATACTTATTTTCCCCACTGTAATAGAAAGAACATTACATGGTGACATGAAATTTATCTTTACATTAATTGTATTTAGCAGACGCTCTTATCCAGAGCAATGTACAACATACCCAGAGCAGCCTGGGGAGCAGTTGCCTTGCTGAAGGACATTCCAGCCGATCCAAGGACTCAAACCAGCAACCTTTTGGTCCCAAAGCTGCTTCTCTAACCATTAGGCCATGGCTTCTTCATTTACTTATGCTGAAAAATATATCACTCGTTTGCTTCGCTCACTTGTGAAATATCCATTCACCACTCGAAGATAAACTTCATATCTTCGCAACACCATGTAACATCCTTTATATATTCCAGCAGATTCAGGATTATTATCAAATATTGAATCCTTGGGTGTGAATGTGAGTGTGAATGGTTGTCTGTGTCTATGTGTCAGCCCTGTGATGACCTGGCGACCTGTCCAGGGTGTACCCCGCCTTTCGTCCGCAGTCAGCTGGGATAGGCTCCAGCTTACCTGCGACCCTGTAGAACAGGATAAAGCAGCTAGAGATAATGAGATGAGATGAGATTGAATCTTTGCCTTCTTATTCAAATATTATATCATAGCAGATTCAGTGATATCATCAATCGAATCTTTGCCTTAAGATTCGTAAGATTCGTATAAAAATCATATCGTATTGTTAGGAGTCCTGAGGTTTATCCCTGACTAGTAGTGTTTCTGCCTGTGTTCTCAATTGTACATGCATTGACACAGTACTCTCACTTTGTCACTGTGAACAGAAAATGTTTTGAGTTCATTAATGTGAATTAAAATCGATCAGTGTATGTTTGCCTTCGCTACCATGAGGCAAGTATACAGTATATTTACCACCAGATAACATATGCATGATGCACCACAAATTTCCAGCTGAAAAAAAGTCAACAATTGCACTTGGAAAGAAAAGAGAAAAACGCCAACAATTTTGACCAGATAAAGATGAAATAGGCCTACAAACAAACACTGTCATTATTTTTATCATACTTGTGAAATGATAACAATAACACACGCGGTTCGCTCTCCTTCACTGGTCTGCGCAGATAAGTTCAAACAATTTGAGCAGATTGACAGTGAAACATATTTTACAGATTCCACAAGGGACTTTAGACAAGCGATTTCGACTACGTGAAGAACTATATTGAAAATGTGGTAACATTGCCCCGGGGATTCAGATCCAAATGCAGATACAGGCTTCATTCAAAGAATCATGAAAAAATATGACAGGAAAAGAACCAAAAACAAGACAAACAACAGCAAATAAATAGGTAAGGGCAAGCTGACGCAAGGCTAGAAATTTCGAAAAATGCAGTACTCATAGTAACCACAACAATGCTCAGCAACTAAAGCAAGAAAAGACAGAACTTATAAATGTTAACAAATCAGGGGGAACACAAAACTGGTACGTACAGAGACAGGAAGTGAGCCAACCAATGAAAGAAATCCAAAACATGAGTGAGGTCGTCTTCTTGCGGTCTGCAGGCAAACTGTCCATGGTGGACATTCAAAAAAATATATTGTGTCATGGTTTTTAACTGTTTATTAAGAAAAAAAAAACACACCTAGTTTTTATTTTCACCATTTTCATTCATCACGGTAACTAGACTGTAGCTAGAATAAAACTCTAGCTACAGTTAGGGCAGTGGGCACGTGCCATCCTTGACCACCATGCAATGGAGTAAAAAGGTGTCTCCTTCCCTCCACTAGTCTGGGGTGGTGCCTTGAGCAACCACTAGCAACCCCTCACTCCCCCTGGTCAGGGTCCCGACCGAAGACTGGACTCGGCAGACTGTGCGGAGGAGGTGCGGAAACACTAGAAGTTGTAGTCACGAACCTGCACAAAGGCGGCCCAGGGCATAGGGTCGCTCTCTGCTGGAACGAAGCAGCAGCAGAGTTTGGCAGCCCCCTGCGTGTCTGAGCAACCCTGTTTAGGATTCGCTATGCTCACCTCCATGGAGGAAGGGGCTAGAAAAGGTGCCCCAAACATACTGGCCAGCACACCGTGGCTGGCGAGGATCCCACTCAGCAGTTGAAATACAACAAAAAGATAGTGAAAGCACTCAAATTTAGCACGTGGAATGTCGACATATGGGCATACCTTCGAAGCCCGGATTGGCCTCATCAGTCACCTGCGGACCCACAACCGCCATCCAACAAATTGAAGTCATGGTCGTCTTCGACCCCGAAGGACAAATGTCATCATCATCATTAGAATAAAACTCGAAAACTAACAATAAACCCATGACCACAATATGTGCTCATTTTGTCTTTTGAACAAAAAGCTAATATTAAAACTAAATCCAATCTAGCTGTTAAAATGCACAATGTCCTTCACTTGATTCAACAAGTATCTAAAATAACATATCACATCTGAGTCTGAAAAAGAAGAGCCATATCGACCGGCTCAGATTTACGCATCCTCAGTGAAGGCTGTCACTACTTCAGCTGGATCATCTTCATAAAGCATTCATATCCAAAACGGCCATAAAACCGATTACTAGTAGGGTAGTCTTGCGTGTATTCCATGTGACGGAATACAAAAGCTCTGTGGCAGCTGGCCATTTTAGAAAGGGCACATGTCACGCTGAGTTTAAGCAAGCCTCAGTCTCCAGGGCCGCTGGGAGAGCTGCAGGGACATCCATTATAAATAAAAGAACCAGTTATCTTTAAGAAGTGGCAGTGTCTAAAATATTCTGCCTTCACCGGTGTCACTTCTTTGTTTAAAACAAACCAAATTTGCCTACAATGAGCACTGATTTATTTGTGAAATCATATATGCATCCTGTACTTACAACCAAAAAATAAGCGCCAGACCCCAGATGGTGCTCCTGCAAATCATTCCAATACTTCAGTCTCGTGATTAGCCTTCAGCTGCTGCATAGCTTTGTCCATTGTGAAGTCACGGCTGACAGAGCAATACTCTAAAGCCATTCACCGCTCTATTCTGCTTCTTGACGACCCTGACGTTAATAGCTTCTTCTTCTTTTTTTTTTTAAATCAGGAAACTTGCTGTAAAGAGGTGAATAATACACAGCCAGGGTACGGTCTATGCCCGATTGAGGGGCGGCACTGAAGCAGATTGATTGGATCCCACAAAAGTACAAAACCAATAGCGCATCGATTTGACATTACATAAACCAGACAGAAAGAACAATCCTGTATGACTCTTGTGTTGTGGGAGTGTTGCAGTTTTTAAAGTTAGATGGTTTGCTTCCTGTTTGACTCCATAGTTTCCTCACATTCTAATCCTGATCATTACTTCACCCTAAACAAGGACCACTCAACTTGAAATTCCTACTCGGGAACTTAGGACATTCTCCTCAATTCCGAATCTTATCCAGAGCGACGTACAACATATCCAGAGCAGGGAGCCTGGGGAGCAGTTGGTGTTTAGGTGCCTTGTTCAAGGGCACTTCAGCCATTCCTGCTGGTCCAGGGAACCAAACCGACAACCTTTTGGTTCCAAAGCTGCTTCTCTAACCATTAGGCCATGCCTTCCCCTATCAACATGTCTGCTCACAGCATCAATGGTAAACAAAGCAGCACTTTTTAGCTTTTGAAAGAGTTATACGTGTATATACAAGGATGTACAACATCCAGACATTTTCGCTTGTTAGATCTATAACACTACCTATACTGTTCTCTGTTTTGAGTATCACTTAGCTGGCTAGCTTACTGCTAACAATAGACGATCACGGAGGCATCCCACTTTGTAGTTTGAACACACAGGGGTAAAAAAATAAAATAAAAAAAGACTGAACTCCGAGCTCTGACTTTCCATTTCTGAGGTAAGTTGAATGCAGCATTCACGTGGAAATTTGGAATTCCCACTCAGAAAGATTTTCAAGTAGGTACGTTGAAGTAAAGAGATTGTGTGACGATGCAAAACTTTCCAATCATGCCGCACACTTTCATGGTACAGCGGTGCTTGAAAGTTTGTGAACCCTTTATAATTTTCTATATTTCTGCATAAATATAACCTAAAACATCATCAGATTTTCACACACGTCCTAAAAGGAGATAAAGAGAACCCAGTTAAACAAATGAGACAAAAATATTATACTTGCTCATTTATTTATTGAGGAAAATGATCCAATATTACATATCTGTGAGTGGCAAAAGTATGTGAACCTCTAGGATTAGCAGTTAATTTGAAGGTGAAATTAGAGTCGGGTGTTTTCAATCAATGGGATGACAATCAGGTGTGAGTGGGCACCCTGTTTTATTTAAAGAACAGGGATCTATCAAAGTCTGATCTTCACAACACATGTTTGTGGAAATGTATCATAGCACAAACAAAGGGGATTTGTGAGGACCTCAGAAAAAGCGTTGTTGATGCTCATCAGGCTGGAAAAGGTTACAAAACCATCTGTAAAGAGTTTGGACTCCACCAATCCACAGTCAGACAGATTGTGTACAAATGGAGAAAATTCAAGACCATTGTTACCCTCCCCAGGAGTGGTTGACAACAAGGATCACTCCAAGAGCAAGACGTGTAATAGTCAGCGAGGTCACAAAGGATCCCAGGGTAACTTCTAAGCAACTGAAGGCCTCTCTCACATTGGCTAATGTTAATGTTCATGAGTCCACCATCAGGAGAACACTGAACAACAATGGTGTGCATGGCAGGGTTGCAAGAAGAAAGCCACTGCTCTCCAAAAAGAACATTGCTGCTCGTCTGCAGTTTACTAAAGATCACGTGGACAAGCCAGAAGGCTATTAGAAAAATGTTTTGTGGATGGATGAGACCAAAATAGAACTTTTTGGTTTAAATGAGAAGCATTATGTTTGGAGAAAGGAAAACACTGCATTCCAGCATGAGAACCTTATCCCAGCTGTGAAACATGGTGGTGGTAGTATCATGGTTTGGGACTGTTTTGGTGCATCTGGGCCAGGACGGCTTGCCATCATTGATGGAACAATGAATTCTGAATTATACCAGCGAATTCTAAAGGAAAATGTCAGGACATCTGTCCATGAACTGAATCTCAAGAGAAGGTGGGTCATGCAGCAAGACAACGACCCTAAGCACACAAGTCGTTCTACCAAAGAATGGTTAAAGAAGAATAAAGTGAATGTTTTGGAATGGCCAAGTCAAAGTCCTGACCTTAATCCAATCAAAATGTTGTGGAAGGACCTGAAGCGAGCAGTTCATGTGAGGAAACCCACCAACATCCCAGAGTTGAAGCTGTTCTGTACGGAGGAATGGGCTAAAATTCCTCCAAGCCGGTGTGCAGGACTGATCAACAGTTACCGGAAACGTTTAGTTGCAGTTATTGCTGCACAAGGGGGTCACACCAGATACTGAAAGCAAAGGTTCACATACTTTTGCCACTCACAGATATGTAATATTGGATTATTTTCCTCAATAAATAAATGAGCAAGTATAATATTTTTGTCTCATTTGTTTAACTGGGTTCTCTTTATCTACTTTTAGGACTTGTGTGAAAATCTGATGATGTTTTAGGTCATATTTACGCAGAAATATAGAAAATTCTAAAGGGTTCACAAACTTTCAAGCACCACTGTAAATTAACATTCCACTGCCTACATTCTATATTTTAAAACAAATCACTCTTCTTGTGTTTGTGTTTAAATCTTTTTTTCTGTCCACAAAAAACAAACACGTACTGATTTAACATCCGCTTCCATTTTTTTCAGAGTTTAATTGTCCATGCCTGCTTTGTTCAGTGAATCTCATGGGTAAGTCACATCACCATGGCAAAACCACCAGTTTACTTCATTGGAGAAAAAAATATGTGAATGTAAAAAGAAAAGAAAAAAAGAAAGGTTTAGCTTTGCACCAATTTCATCTCGATCAAATTGAATCAATTTGTAAATCTTATGAGCCAGTAGTCATCAACCTGATGGACTAGCATTGAACGTGTAAGCAATAAGACACTTTCGGATGTGATGTTATAGGAAAATAATTAACACTGAGATGCTGTGATGAAGTGGAGAAGTGCTGTGTTTGTTTGTAAGCTGTTTCTGTGGTTTCTGGCAGGACGTTAATAATAAATAGACCCTGCGCTCATGTCCATCCGCCTCTAGCTTCGAAGTGTTCCATCAGCTGTAATTTCTCGTGACACACACCACATCATATCCTCTTATTTCCGTAAATGGTAGCTCAAAGGACACAGGACCTGCACAGAAAAGGGTTCCGTCTGCTCCGGCATGCCTCATTAACTTCATAAAAAGGTTGCTCATTAGCTGATCAGGTCAATCAGGTGTGTTAAAGGAGGGAGGAACAGAAAATGGCCCAGTGTCCGCTCATTTTCAGTCCGATTAAAATCAGGAAGCGTCCTGTATTCCTATCAAAGACTGCACACTCAGAGCGGCTTCTCTCCAACAATGAGCACCAGAAAGCCCAGACACTGTAATTATTGTTGCACTATCTGGCATATCGTAATTGGAGGCCTCAAAGGGCTTTGTAAGTGATATGAGAAAGGTTACAGAGGCATCATTATTTCTCAGAGATATGATCGGACACGCTGCTTTTTCAGTGAAAGCGCGATCGGTTGATCAAATCAGCAAGCTGTGGGATCACAATGGCCAGGTTTAAGCCAGTGAGAGAGAGAGAGAGAGAGAGAGAGAGAGAGAGAGAGAGAGAGAGAGACCAAGACTGAGACCAAGACAGAAGGATCACACCACATCTCTTTGATTCGTGATTTGCTGATTTATCAAGATCAAAATGAGACACGGCACTCGATACAAGTGAGAATCTCAAGAATCTCACCCCGTGAGTGTGAGAGGGAGTGATCTGGCATTGAAACATGATTGGCGGATAACCAAGGGCAAGTGTTGAGAGTACAAGTGTGTAAACAATCCCTAAGCAAAGGATCATCCTGGACTTGGCAAACAGAGCATATGTGTGAGCAGTGCCCTTCAGTTTGAACTCAATCGAGCCTTCAAGAAAGGCCAGGAGCGAGAGCGAGAGAGAGAGAGAATGGACCAATTGACAACTTAAACAAAAGGAGGACTGAAGTAGAGAGATGTCAACACACCTGTCTTCTCTCTCACCGAGAAACCCTCTCACTCGAGACTCGACTCGACTCGACAGTCCATATTTATTATTTAAGTAGTAAGATCCAGGATCAGGAGCTTTACCTGTCCAATCTTTCCACATATTTGAGTAAATGTGTTCATTAAAATGTTCAGGGTAACACTGATCCTCAGGCGGCGCTGAGAAAGAAATTCAGTGAAGCCGTGTTCACACTAGCGCGTGACAAAGCGACAGGTGGACGTTCAGTTTCTGTTTAGCGACAGTTTGAAGAGCGAGTCCAGGTTTTCTCATTCATACACACCTTAGGTATGACACTGTAAAGTGACAAATCCAAACAGCTGGCTCAAATGACCAGGTCCTCAGACCAATCATGTGTTCTGACTTTTCCACACTCAGTATCTGTGATTATTTCTTGTTTACTATTTGACGCACAAAAATGGCTGAAAGTTTCCTAACCATGGTTTCAGTTTGTCCTGTCATACAGGGACGCAGGAAGGAGGTTTGCATTGGGGTGCTGGAATTTTAAGCAGAATACAGTACATGGGTGTGCACTGTGGCAGCACACTTGAATAAACATCAAATCATATATATTTCTTTTAGCAGAAATTGTACCAATTACAGTAATTATGAGGAACACGGACATGGACGCTCGACATACCCTAAGGCTAATAATACACAGGTTGTTATTTAACAAAGAATGAATATAATTATCGATGTGGTGAAGGTTTCAGTTAGGAGACATTTATGGACGGATATATATAAAATCAGCACGTTTCCTGACAGTTAAAAATATTCTCATGTTATTAGAAACCAGAAAAGTGAAAACACATCTGACTATAGTCTCACAGACCTTCAGTCACATTAAATATAACTACAAATGGTTAAAAATTGTGACGTGTCGTTCTTTAATAAATTAAAATTGTAATCGTTGGCAATTTGTTGTGGCAGAAATCTCAAAAACTACTCAAAATATTATACTTTAAAGTCTGCCTATTTGTTTATCCATATATTCAACGACCCCTTGGTAAATGTTACAAAGAAAATTATGAAAAAAAAATAAAGCTGTGAAAGAAGTAGCAGGGATCGATGATATAAGTAGCTACGTAGCTAGTACAGTTAGCTTGCTTTCCTAGCTATACAAGCTAACGTTACTTTACAATTATTCGCTAAAGGTGAAGTGAATATCGGTGAATAATAAGCGAGACAAATTTGAGGTTATTATTTAACAGTTATTCTACGAAATGGAGTCGTATATGAGCTGATAGCTGACGAGGCTTGTAGCGCCAAGTCGGTTATAAGCCGTGTACAACAAGATTGAGTGGAATAACTGTTTTATTCTATCCACAATCACTGGATTTTGAGAAACAGAGCATTTTTATTTTTTGCAAATTCAATAAATAAAAACTTTATACAAAACGTCCAACAAACTCATTTACGCTTAGAATGTAAACAAACCGGAGAAATGACAGTAGCGATTTGTGAAAAAATGCGATAATAATGATAATAATTCTTGAAAAATAAAAAAGATACGTTCTTACCATCAAATACTTTTATTCCATATTTTGTTGATTTTTTGGGGGTTTGTTTTCGAGTAGAGTTTTTATTTCATCCTTGGTTGGTTCAGCAAAGCGCGTCGCCATTTTATTTTTCTCTACTCACAGTATATGAGCTGATAGCTTAGTAGTAGAGTAGCCAATGAGAGCGCGCGATTATTCATATCCAGTGAATGTGGATAGAATAATCACCAATATTCACGGAGCCTGAGGTGGATAATTATTTTAGTATTTTTTAAAAAATAATTTATTTTAAACTTCAAAAGTGACATGCAAATGTAATAACGGCGCAGCGCAGACTGTGTCACTTATCTGTGCCGAGTCATGTAAAATACTTTGTTTTGAAACAGATAAAATAAATCACAATTCCACCTTACCTTTGAATAGTTTTAGACCAAACTTCATAGCATCTTTAGTGCTTTTAGGAACAACATTTTCTTTCATCATTTGTAATTCTTCCTCACTTACAGTGACAAAGTGATTGGCTGCCATCTGGCTGAGTCGCTCGAGGTGATTATCGAGAAATAGTCCAAATTTCTCAACCAATCAGTGAGTGTGATTTTCTATAATCACCTGCGTATTTATACTAATAATATTGATAGCTATTACCACTCCTCAACAGAACATCATAAAGTGCACATCTACAAGAGACAGACAACAAACGACTTGTCACTTGTGATAATGTGTGATTGTAGAGTAATACATATGGAGTCAGAAGATGTAAGGGGACATTCAAGACGTCTGGGTCAAATCCATGTCTGAGGTCAAAACACAGGTCATCATCATCACAGGCAAATCCATCATGAGCATTCACCAAATAACGATCCAGGCTCAGACACTTTGTTGATCCAACCGATCTTTAGGCTTTATTTAATGTGAACATATTCAAATCACGGGCGGCATGGTGGTGTAGTGGTTAGCGCGGTCCCCTCACAGCAAGAAGGTCCGGGTTTGAGCCCCGTGGCCGGCGAAGGGCCTTTCTGTGCGGAGTTTGCATGTTGTCCGCGTGGGTGTGCTCCGGTTTCCCCCACAGTCCAAAGACATGCAGGTTAGGTTAACTGGTGACTCTAAATTGACCGTAGGTGTGAATGTGAGTGTGAATGGTTGTCTGTGTCTATGTGTCAGCCCTGTGATGACCTGGCGACTTGTCCAGGGTGTACCCCGCCTTTCGCCCGTAGTCAGCTGGGATAGGCTCCAGCTTGCCTGCGACCCTGTAGAAGGATAAAGCGGCTAGAGATAATGAGATGAGATGAGATATTCAAATCAATAGTACAAGGTTAAAGCTCTTCTAGAACCAACATTATGAATTTATATTGACAGTGAGACGATTATACACGAAAAAATAGTCAGGTAACGTAGTTAGTACGTGTTCTGATTGTGCATCAGTACGTTCCAGTGAATATAAGACGTAATTAGTATGTAAAAGACTAAAACCTAATCCTGAAACACTGACACTCACAGGGATAACAGTAAACCACCTCTGACTCGACAGATGCGTCTTCATTCTGATTAACTCTGTTGGGGAATAAATTTAACACGCTTTATCTGTGATTATTATTTTTGGCCTCTCGGTCTCCGAAAGCGTTGATGTCTGTCGAGCACTGAGTGCTGTCGAGCATGACAGGAAGGGCAGCACTTGAAATTTCACAAACATCTCCAATCTGCCCTCTCCTGCTGCCATGAATACTTAATATAACACACGAGCTGAGTGTCACTGTTGCCCCTGGAAACAGGAGGTGGGCCGCGGTGCAGGATCCCATTTTGAGAGCTGCAGATGGGTACAAGGGGAGAGTGAGTACACACACACAGGTATGAGCTTCCTGATGAAGTCAGAGACCTTCAAGGAAGTAGACACTCGAACAGCAGTGCCTCGTGATGGCAGAAGCAGGACGACATTAATGAAGTCGACAGGCTATCACGCTTGACTTAGGCGATGTGAATTTTTAATCAACGTACAATCATCCAACATACAGTCTCACTTATCTAGCATGTTCAGTAAAGAAGGTACACGGTTTTAGACATACCGTCAACCGTGTCTTCGAAACAGCGCGTGTGTTTGCCAGGTTTAACCCAAATTTCCAGGCAAACCACATCTGAAACTAGCACAAGAATTTGGTCATGAGCTGTTTTCTCAGCTTTTGCTTACCTTTGACAAGATCGCCACAGTGTGCACACATTTCTAATATACGGATTATCCACTCCATAATCCCCCTTTTCCCTCTGCCAATATTTGCAATATATACTATATACAGCCAAAGGTTTGTGCTCACCTGCCCATCACACCCATATGTGCTTTGGTGAACACTCCAGATTTAATCCCTGTTTGCTGTTATAATAAGCTCCACTCTTCTAGGAAAACTTTCAGCTAGCTTTTGGAGCATGACATTGGGGATTTGTGCTCATTCAAGCACAAGCGCATTAGTGACGTCAGACACTGATGTTGGGTGAGGAGGCCTGGGGTTCAGTCAGCGTTCCAGTTGTTCAGTGGGGTTGAGATCAGGGCTCTGTACAGGACACACAAGTTCTCCCACTCCAACCTTAACACACCATGTCTTCATGGTGCTCACTTTGTGCACAGTTGCAATGTCATGCTGGAACAGGTTTGGGTCTCTTATGCCGCTTTTCCACTACCAACGCGGTTGAGTCGGGCTGAGCCGTGTCGTGCTGAGTTGGGCTGAGTCGAGCTGAGTGGGGCTGTTGGAGTTGCATTTCGACTACAACCGCGCTGAACCGTGCTGGCTGGAAGTGGGTGGACACATTGGGTGGAGTTAGCGAAAGTGGGTGGACGTCACGTGATGTCGTTAGGCGGCGCAAACAGTGACATCAGTGAGCTTTTAAGCGGTAGTCTCACGACCCGGATAGTAAACAATAAACATGGAGTCGTTAGTGTTGCTGGTCTTGGTGCTGTGGCTTGTTGTCACCGACAACGCCAACAGATACTGGCAAGAGCGTATAGATGAGGCGAGGCGCATAAGGCTTCAGAAATTCTCGTAATTCGTAATTATTCTTCTTCCGGGTTTACGGTGTTTACAGATCCCAGCGTGCTCGCAGGGCGTGTGTGGGCATGTGAGGACACTCCTCCTCACCAATCAGTGCACAGGGGAGTGTTTGCTCACGCCCCCAGCCCCACTCGGCTCGGTTTGGCTCGCTTCAGCCCCACTCCAAAACCGTGCGAGTTTTGGGGCTGAGCAGGGCTGAAGCGAGCTGAGTCGTGCTGTTCTTAGATAGTCGAAACGCGAGCCGTGTCGGGCTGAAGTGAGCTGAAGCGAGCTGAAGTGAGCTGGAAAAGGGTAGTGGAAAAGGGCCATTAGTTCCAGTGAAGGAAAACTGTCATTCCACAGCATACAAAGACATTCTATACAATTGTGTGTTTCCAATTTTGTGGCAAAAGTTTGGGGAAGAACCACATATGGATGTGATGGTCCTGTGTCCTCATACTACACTCACCGGCCACTTTAATACCCTGTCCACACTAGGGATTTTGTACCGATACGAAACTACTTTCATACCGCAGCACCTGTCCACACTAGCAACTATACCGGTACTGTAGCGGTATAAATGTATCGGTACGAAACCCACAAATGTATGGGTTTCGTGCCGGTACAGTACCGGTACTGTAGCGCCTCGCGTAGTGTGGACAGATGAAGCGGCTCTGTATCGATACAAATATAATGCGCATGCGCAAAGTCACACACCTCAATCGATGTGTTCGCTGAATAAAATAGTGAAGAATGGAGATTTGTTTGTTTCTTTCTCAACTGCCTCGCGCGTTTTATACGATTCGACTGAATAAATGACCACCAGAAATACAGACTGTACATTGACAAAAAGCACACACACGTTGTTTCATCCGTACAGAAGCCGAGAGAGGCCCTTCATATAATCCTTTTTTTAATTCACCTTGTTATCCCGAGATAACGACATAATTAATTCAGGATCTCGAGAAAACAACACAACTAATTCGAGATCTCGAGAAAACAAAACCATTATTTCATGATCTCGAGTAAACAGCTGAGAAATGGTTCATTCAGGTGCGCCAAGAGACTTGTGATATGCTGACTTTGGGGCTATTTCTCATTCTGTATAGACGCAACTTTGGTCATTAGAATGTCTGGAATAATCGATCACCTAATAAGGCAACATTTTGATCAGGGGTTGACACAGGGAGAGATTGCATTAAGTCTTTTAATAAGGGATAATTTCAAAATTAGTCCGCGGCACCTCCGCAGAAGACTGGCCCGGCTTCGTCTCTACCGACGGAGATACAGTGATCCAGCTGAGATCATGAAATAATTGCTTTGTTTTCTCGAGATCTCGAAATAACGGATGCCATATATTCTCGGAAGGAAGTTACTCGGTAACCACAGAAACATTTCGCGCACGCGCATTTCAACTACCGTGAAAGAAAACCGCAAACATTTCTCGCTAGTGTGGACAGATGCACTAAACTGTACCGGTATACTTTGTATCGATACAGTTATACCACTATCGTACCGGTATAAGTGTGAACACAGCATAATAGGAGCTTGTTCTTGATTCTTCTTGTTCTTGGCCTCAGGAGTTGAACCCAATGTGGTCTTCTGCTGTTGCATGCTGAGATACTTTTCTGCTCACCACGGTTGTAAAGAGTTGCTATGAGTTACTATATCCTTCCTGGCAGCTCGAACCAATCTGGCCATTTTCCTCTGACCTCTCTTATCAACAAGGCATTTCCATGCACAGAACTGTCGCTCACTCAGTCTGTGTAAACTCCAGAGACTGTTGTGAGTGAAAACCCCAGGAGATCAGCAGTTTCTGAAATACTCAAACCAGCCCATCTGGCTCAAACCAACACCCATACCACAGTGAAAGTCACACTTTGAGATCACAATTTCTCCCATTCTGATGTTTGACGTGAACATTAACTGAAGCTCTTGATTTGTATCTGCATGATTATATGCATTGTGCTGCTGTCAAGGGATCGGCTCATTAGAGAACTGCAGAAAACAGCAGGTGGATAGGTGTTCCTAATAAAGTGGCTAGTGAATGTACTTACAACAGAAAAGTCTACACTTACACTTCCGTTTTGTTTGATGAAATCTATATAATTCTGGTTATTTTGAGTATTTCTTTTAACTTTTTGTTTTGTAAAAACTGTGGCCCTGGCAACCCGGTCATTAATTTAATGAATTAGGGCAGTATGATGATATTAAATACATGATGTAAGGCAAACTATTCACAAGCTACTATAATCTACAGTACATGGAGAAAACAATAGTGTTACTGCAAGTAATCTATGTTGCTAATTACATATAATGAGCATATATCTAATGCTAGTTCAAGTCGGATAGAGTGAAATAAAGAGCACGAGAATGAATAGAGCTGTACGAACTATATTGTAAATTTGGGTTGCTGCAGTTGGATGACAGACACCCACACTCACATACACACACACACCACAGAATATGATGAATGTGCTGCTGCTCTTTCAGATTATAGCGTTATTTTATCCACGGTGAATCTGTGGATATGAATCATAGCGGTGTTGTGTGTGTCGCCTCGTAAGAGTTAGAGTTAAGCACTGCAGGTGGCAGCTGGAATGAAATACGTTATAGCCACTCCTGAAGTACAGGCACATCAAGGCTTTAGCACAAGGCTTCAGAACAGAGAAGTTGTGCTCGGAGATGTCAAAGGTGGATAAAAAAGGATAGAGATGGAAATAGACACAGGTGAGACTGAAAAGGAAGAACATGCAAGACAGCAGAGAGACCGACAGACGATCTGTATTTCAAATCACAAATAGTGGTATTTGAAAGTTTGTGAACCTTTTAGAATTTTCTATATTTCTGCATAAATATGACCTAAAACATGATCAGATTTTCACACAAGTCCTAAAAGTAGATAAAGAGAACCCAGTTAAACAAATGAGACAAAAATATTATACTTGCTCATTTATTTATTGAGGAAAATAATCCAATATTACATATCTGTGAGTGGCAAAAGTATGTGAACCTTTGCTTTCAGTATCTGGTGTGACCCCCTTGTGCAGCAATAACTGCAACTAAACGTTTCCGGTAACTGTTGATCAGTCCTGCACACCTACTTGGAGGAATTTTAGCCCATTCCTCCGTACAGAACAGCTTCAACTCTGGGATGTTGGTGGGTTTCCTCACATGAACTGCTCGCTTCAGGTCCTTCCACAACATTTCGATTGGATTAAGGTCAGGACTTTGACTTGGCCATTCCAAAACATTAACTTTATTCTTCTTTAACCATTCTTTGGTAGAACGACTTGTGTGCTTAGGGTCGTTGTCTTGCTGCATGACCCACCTTCTCTTGAGATTCAGTTCATGGACAGATGTCCTGACATTTTCCTTTAGAATTCGCTGGTATAATTCACAATTCATTGTTCCACCAATGATGGCAAGCCATCCTGGCCCAAATGCAGCAAAACAGTCCCAAACCATGATACTACCACCACCATGTTTCGCAGATGGGATAAGGTTCTTATGCTGGAATGCAGTGTTTTCCTTTCTCCAAACATAACGCTTCTCATTTAAACCAAAAAGTTCTATTTTGGTCTCATCCGTCCACAAAACATTTTTCCAATAGCCTTCTGGCTTGTCCACGTGATCTTTATCAAACTGCAGATGAGCAGCAATGTTCTTTTTGGAGAGCAGTGGCTTTCTCCTTGCAACCCTGCCATGCACACCATTGTTGTTCAGTGTTCTCCTGATGGTGGACTCATGAACATTAACATTAGCCAATGTGAGAGAGGCCTTCAGTTGCTTAGAAGTTACCCTGGGGTCCTTTGTGACCTCGCCGACTATTACACGCCTTGATCTTGGAGTGATCTTTGTTGGTCGACCACTCCTGGGGAGGGTAACAACAGTCTTGAATTTCCTCCATTTGTACACAATCTGTCTGACTGTGGATTGGTGGAGTCCAAACTCTTTAAAGATGGTTTTGTAACCTTTTCCAGCCTGATGAGCATCAACAACGCTTTTTCTGAGGTCCTCAGAAATCTCCTTTCTTCGTGCCATGATGCACTTCCACAAACATGTGTTGTGAAGATCAGACTTTGATAGATCCCTGTTCTTTAAATAAAACAGGGTGCCCACTCACACCTGATTGTCATCCCACTGATTGAAAACACCTGACTCTAATTTCACCTTCAAATTAACTGCTAATCCTAGAGGTTCACATACTTTTGCCACTCACAGATATGTAATATCGGATCATTTTCCTCAAGAAATAAATGACCAAGTATAATATTTTTGTCTCATTTGTTTAACTGGGTTCTCTTTATCTACTTTTAGGACTTGTGTGAAAATCTGATGATGTTTTAGGTCATATTTATGCAGAAATATAGAAAATTCTAAAGGTTTCACAAACTTTCAAGCACCGCTATACTGTAGCTATGTATTAATCCACAAGGTTAGCTTGTTATCCTCCTAATTTAGCCACTGTTTGCTGGATGAAGTGCTACTGAATGCTGGCTTGTGATTGGTCAGAAGGTGTTGATTAATTTTCTCTAACAGCAACTCTGACAGTCGAGCAGCTGCAATTCACAGGCTTATATGAATGCGTTAGCGTTTCTATAGTAACAGTTGTTGATGTGGAGAAATTATTTTGTACACAGATGTTGATTTAACATATAGGGAAGGTGTATGGGGGGAGTATAGAGATGTAGCCGTTGATGTCACAAACCATATCAGGGCCAAACTGGCAGGAAAAAGTTCAACGGAGTGCCAGTCTGTCAGCTGGATTTGAAACGGCCAACGAGTAAGAAAGACTGTATTGTCAAGATGGTAGACAAATATGGTGTCCCGGAAAGCAAAAACAAACTTCAGAAAGACAACAGAAAGTCGTTTTATTGTCTACCTAGAGATCCTTAAAAAGAAAGAATCAGTGGATTCACTTGCAGCTCATTGAACTCATTCATTCATTCATTCATTCACTGTGGCTCTAGAAATTACTTAGCCGACCTGTTGTAGCTTAAATCATTCATGAATTCATGAAACCTTTAGCTAAAATGTCTGTGAAGGTTCTCATTCATCCAGGTCATTGTAAACCGTAGGTGCTAAAGAAGGCAACTGGACTTGCTTGAAATCCTTGAAGGCGTTTCACCTCTCATCCCAAAGGCTTCTTCAGTTCCAGGTATTTATCCTCTAGTGGACCAAAAGCAACCCTAAGGAGAGTCGTTGAGGTCACATGGGTTGTTGACTCTCTCAGCCCATGTTTACATTAGACCGTATCAGCGGATCATCAGATTAACGTTTTTAAAACGATTAGTGTGCACACAGCAACACCAATACACGATTCGCGTGCACACAGCAACGCCAATACACGGATACGCTCGGCTCCGCAGGCATCCTGCGCTCCAAATCACTCCACCCTGAACAGCGAGTGCCCTCTGGAGGGTGCGCACTCCGGCCCTGCGCAGCTCACAGAGCGAGCGAGTGAAGTGCACAAGCCACGATTCGGGACTGAGCCGCTGTGTGTGTGATCCCAGCGCATATCACTTACCATTTGCAAGTGAAAGGATGGCAAGCCTAAAGACAATCATAACTACACAATGGGCAGTATTTGCATCAGTATTTGCAGTATTTTCATACTTTTATACTCTTTGATGAAAGGTGATACAAGGCGGAAGTCCGCGCCGTTTTTCAGCAGTCGCGTCACATGACCAACGCCAGCGAATCAGGAAGGTGGATGTCACAGTGACGTTGTCCAATGACGACGCCAGCTAGAGCTCAGCAGAGCGTATCCGCGTATCTCAATGTTTACACAGCACTGGAGCTGACACGATCTGGATTGAATACGTGGACGCTGGCGGATTCCCGTTTCCCGGCGTTTCCAGGCGGTTTAATGTAAACGGACAGTGCATCTGCGAAGAAAACAAGACAGATACGGTCTAATGTAAACTTAGCCTCAGCCATCCTGTAGATTGTTAGGATCACTGGAGGCCAGGAGTGAACGGTGTTAGCAGCCTAGAGGGTCGTTAGGGTGATCTGTGGGTTGTTGGCTCTCTCTGTCATCATGACTACGTTTACATGCACGTCCAAATCGAGCTGCTGTTGGTAATCGAGCAAAGGGTCCCAGCAGGGGTGCCAGAGAAATCCAATCCTACATGCACAAGTGAAATCGGGCTATTGTGCAAGGTGCATTGTGCACCCGAGCCACACGTGGCGCTACACGCCCCATCATGTTGGTACACTTCCCGTTGTCGTCATGAAGAAGAGCTATAGTGTTGCCAGATACTGCTGACGTTTTCCAGCCCAAAACATGTTCAAATCCGCTAAAATGCACTTAAAACCCCCAATCTGGCAACACTAGCAGTTCCGTGTTCAAGCTGTTAGGCTTGCTCTAAAAGACTATGGCTACAAACTGTCCGGCGCAGACCACTGTTTTGTAAGACAACTTATTTTGCACAATAATATTTTTCTAAAGTCCATTTTTTGCTTACAAAAAAATAATTTTTTTTTGCTTACAATTTAACTTATGTCTTAATAAACACACAAAAAGTTCAATTGTTTTGTTTTTATTGACATTCTTCAGATGTTGGACATATATATATATATATATATATATATATATATATATATATATATATATATACACACAAATACAATGACTTGTTTATGTACACAATTCACAGCTATGCAACAGCTGTACAGATGTATTTGGTGATACAGTAAGTGAGCTAAATTTTAACAGTGCAAACAATGCCACAAAAAGAAAAGATTCATGCCGTTGTCATGATTCGTTGTCATGCCGACCGAGGCTGTTGTGTTTCCCGCTTGTGGTCTCGTCACTCGTCACTTCCGGAAGTAGCTCGACAACTAGCTCGATAGGGTTTACATGCACAAACTAGCTCGGCAGAAATCGCATAAACTAGGTCGTGTAGCTCGATTCCGAGAAATCAAGTTCGGTTCAATTTCAGCCGAATTAAGGTGTATACATGGCATTTTGAACTTCGATTTCAGTCGAGCAACGGCAGAAATTCAATTCTCTCTATGTGCATGTAAACGTAGTGATTGAAGTCAGTTGAGTCTTGGTGTGGATGTGTATTCAGTTTTCTAGGAAGTGTACCAAGGACTGCATTGTATGTGGCCGATAAGTGGCGTCTCAGACCACCTCCTCTTTTCAGTGATGGTCATTCCAGGTTGACGAGGATGGCTTCTTTTACTCCTCTTTCAAAACACCGGTCTTCTCTTGCTAGAACGTGTACATTGCAGTCCTGAAACGAGTGTCCTTTGTTATTGAGATGAAGATAGACTGCAGAGTTCTGGCCTGAGGAACTGGCTCTCCTGTGTTGAGCCATGCGCTTGTGAAGTGGTTGTTTCGTTTCCCCAATGTTCACGTCTGTGCATTCCTCACCGCATTGAATTACGTACACTACATTGTCCTGTTCGTGTCTGGGTATTCTGAGCTTAGAGTGGACCAATTTCTGCCTCAGAGTGTTACTGGGTCTGAAGTGTAAAGGAATGTTGTGTTTGTAGAAGATCCTCCTGAGTTTCTCAGATCGTCCAGAAATGTAGGGAATGACAATGTTCTTGCGTTTGTTGCCGTTTTCTTCCCTGTCCATTATGTTTGTTTTCTGGTCTTGACGAAAGCCCAATTGGGATACTTGCACTTCTGAAGTGCTTCCTTGATGTGTTTTTGCTCCTCCTCTTTTCCCTCTACTGTTGTAGGAATATTCTGAGCCCTGTGATGTCAGGTCCTAATGACCCCCAATTTGTATTCCAGTGGGTGGTGAGAGTCAAACAGTAGGTAC
Source organism: Neoarius graeffei (assembly GCF_027579695.1). Lineage (NCBI taxonomy): Eukaryota > Metazoa > Chordata > Actinopteri > Siluriformes > Ariidae > Neoarius > Neoarius graeffei. The sequence continues at coordinate 41,154,051 of NC_083581.1, forward strand.
TGGTCTGTGTACTGTATGTGGGTTTCCAGTAGAACTCAATGCTAAGGCTTCTGTCTTGTTTGATGTGCACGCTGCAGTCCAAAAAGGAAAGGTTGTTTCCACTGACATCCTCCCGAGTGAACTTGATGTTGATATCCACTGCATTGACGTGCTCTATGAAGGCTTCCACCACATGGGTTTTGATCATGATGGAGAAGAAGACAGCGTCAGTAGTGGATGAGAGGAAATAGTTTATTTTTAACAGTACATAAAAAGCTGTTGCTTGTATACATAATCTAATCTGTAATCTGTGTACACTTTACTTGATACAGAACAAATCATATTTAGCATGTGACTAGCACTCGAAGGCACCAAAAGCAAGAGGTCAAACCAGAGTGAACGTCAGTTTGGCTTTTCAACGATGCCAACAAATAAGGGATTTATGTGGTTTATGGTTTTTTGGGAGATTTTTGTTAGTTGGATATGACAACGATGTGCTACACTCCTCTCTCCCATGCTCTCTCTCATGGACTCGCCCTCCAGCAGTAATCAGCGTGTGGTCATTTGTTTTGGAGAAGTAGCTTTGGAAGAGAGGGGTATTACACAGTATTCTATCTGCATTCACTGGATATGATAGGGGCAAAGACAGGTTTTTAATTTGGGCACCATGGCGAGCGTCACGAGGCAAAAAAATTTTTTTTTTTTACTATTTTCGCGCGTAGCGTGCCGAAAACTTTTGACGTATCATTTTTAGTAATTTTTTTAACCAATTATAAATATATCGAGCAATAAAAATAATAGAAATTACATAATCATGTGCAAGTATAAAGTAGTGCTGTATCTAAAAAGTCAAAAGTTTTCTCCAACATTCTGAATAAATAAAAAAGATAAAAATAGTTCATGAATTTTTTTATATGCATGAAAAATGGGAAACAATATGTAATATCAATCTATTTGCACAAGAGTATGGGCAGCAGAGAACTTTAAAATCTCAAACAATGAAACAATAATGATCTAGAACAATCAAAATATCAAAAATATGACATATATGTATCTGTCTAAATTAAGCTATTGATACATATCGAAAAAGCTAGAATATGTCAATTCAACAATATATCAATTAAAATAAAACAAGATATCAATATATAATATAACCACATAAAATAGTTTGTAGTATGTCTTTACACATATTAATAATAGGTCCAGTAGTATAATTAGTATAACAGTCATTCAACAACACAATTAAAGTTATTACTCTTAGAATTAAATAATTTTCTACAGAGAAATTTGTGTGCAAGATATTTTCTAGCAACAAATACATACCGTAAAACTTATTTATAAACCTCCCCATTCCCCCGCCTGTAGACTTAATAATGCCATCGATTGTGCGTTTTCCATGAATATATGAACTGCTGTTCTTATTATGTGATTTACCAGTTGTCTTAGGCCTACCACGACCCAGCATGACGACCACTTGTCAATCTATACTATCAACAGTATCACAAACCGACAGCCACGTGTTATCATGAATCGTTGAGAATTTCACAACATAAACAAAGGAAGTATATTTTACGACATTCAGACGTCAGAGACTCAGACACGGTTTACGGTAATCGCTAGACGCATTTCATGTTCACGTCATGTTATGAAGTGACTGAACAACAAATTGAAATATATATGCCAAAAAATGACATTTAACAATAATTAAAAAATATTTTGGGTTCTCCACCCTTATGAAACAGGATTTTTTCTTCTAATTTGGGCGATTTTCGTATGTTCTATTTTGGGCCTTTTGACAAGCCCGTAATTTGGGCGCCGTTATACGGTATGTAACTGGGGCTGTATTTGCCCTTGTATGAGCAATTGTGTGCTCTGATTGGCTACTCTACTACTAGGCTATCAGCTCATATACTGTGAGTGGTGAAAACAAAATGGCGGAGCGTGTTATTGAACCAACCGAGGATGAAATAAAAACTCTACTCGAAAACAAAACCCCAAAAAATACAAAATGTGGAATAAAAGTATTTGATGGTCAAAACGTATCTTTTTTTATTTTTCAAGAATTATCATTATAGCATTTTTCACAAATCACTACTGTCATTTTGCTGGTTTGTTTGCATTCTAAGCGGAAATTATTTTGTCGGACGTTTTGTATAAAGCTTTTATTTATCGAATTTGCAAAAAATAAAAATGCTGTTTCTCAAAATCCAGTGAATGTAGACAGAGTAAAACAATTATTTCACTCAATCTTGTCATACATGGCTTACAGCCAACTCTGCGCTACAAGCCTCATCAGCTATCAGCTCATGTACGACTCGATTTCGTGAAATAACTGCTAACTATACTTTAATATAAATACAAAGGTGATTATAGAAAATCCCGTGCGCTGATTGGTCAAGAAACTCAGACTATTTCTTGATAACCATCTGCAGTGACTCTGCAAAATTGCGGCCAATCACTTTGTCACCGTAAGTGAGGAAGAATTACAAATGATGAAAGAAAATGCTGTTCCTAAAAGCACTAAAGATGCTACGAAGTTTGGTCTAAAACTATTCAAAGTTAAGGTGGGATTGTGATTTATTTTATCTGTTTCAAAACAAAGTATTTTATGTGACTCGCATAGATAAGTGACACAAGTCTGCGCCGCACCGTTATTACATTTGCATGCCGCTTTTGAAGTTTGAAATTAATGATTTTTTAAAATATGATTTTTCCATTTTTTAAAAATAATCACCTGTGTATTTATACTAAAACATTTATCCGCTTCAGGCTCAGTGAATATCGGTGAATAATAACCTCGACTTCAGCGAATAATTGTTAAATATACTTTTTTTTTATCCATTTATAGTTACATTTCATGTTCTGGAAGGTCAGTGAAACAAGTTAGCTCCTGCTCTTAATTACGTTATAGCAGATATACAGTGGTGCTTGAAAGGTTGTGAACCCTTTAGAATTTTCTATATTTCTGCATAAATATGACCTAAGACATCATCAGATTTTCACACAAGTCCTAAAAGTAGATCAAGAGAACCCAGTTAAACGAATGAGACAAAAATATTATACTTGGTCATTTATTTATTGAGGAAAATGATCCAATATTACATATCTGTGAGTGACAAAACTATGCGAACCTCTAGGATTAGCAGTTAATTTGAAGGTGAAATTAGAGTCAGGTGTTTTCAATCAATGGGATGACAATCAGGTGTGAGTGGGCACCCTGTTTTATTTAAAGAACAGGGATCTATCAAAGTCTGATCTTCACAACACATGTTTGTGGAAGTGTATCATGGCACGAACAAAGGAGATTTCTGAGGACCTCAGAAAAAGCATTGTTGATACTCATCAGGCTGGAAAAGGTTACAAAACCATCTCTAAAGGGTTTGGACTCCACCAATCCACAGTCAGACAGATTGTGTACAAATGGAGGAAATTCAAGACTGTTGTTACCCTCCCCAGGAGTCGTCGACCAACAAAGATCACTCCAAGAGCAAGGCGTGTAATAGTCGGCGAGGTCACAAAGGACCCCAGGGTAACTTCTAAGCAACTGAAGGTCTCTCTCACATTGGCTAATGTTCATGTTCATGAGTCCACCATCAGGAGAACACTGAACAACAATGGTGTGCATGGCAGGGTTGCAAGGAGAAAGCCACTGCTCTCCAAAAAGAACATTGCTGCTCGTCTGCAGTTTGCTAAAGATCACGTGGACAAGCCAGAAGGCTATTGGAAGAATGTTTTGTGGACGGATGAGACCAAAATAGAACTTTTTGGTTTAAACGAGAAGAGTTATGTTTGGAGAAAGGAAACCACTACATTCCAGCATAAGAACCTTATCCCATCTGTGAAGCATGGTGGTGGTAGTATCATGGTTTGGGCCTGTTTTGCTGCATCTGGGCCAGGACAGCTTGCCATCACTGATGGAACAATGAATACTGAATTATACCAGTGAATTCTAAAGGAAAATGTCAGGACATCTGTCCATGAACTGAATCTCAAGAGAAGGTGGGTCATGCAGCAAGACAACGACCCTAAGCACACAAGTCGTTCTACCAAAGAATGGTTAAAGAAGAATAAAGTTAATGTTTTGGAATGGCCAAGTCAAAGTCCTGACCTTAATCCAATCGAAATGTTGTGGAAGGACCTGAAGCGAGCAGTTCATGTGAGGAAACCCACCAACATCCCAGAGTTGAAGCTGTTCTGTACGGAGGAACGGGCTAAAATTCCTCCAAGCCGGTGTGCAGGACTGATCAACAGTTACCGGAAATGTTTAGTTGCAGTTATTGCTGCACAAGGGGGTCACACCAGATACTGAAAGCAAAGGTTCACATACTTTTGCCACTCACAGATATGTAATATTGGATCATTTTCCTCAATAAATAAATGACCAAGTATAATATTTTTGTCTCATTTGTTTAACTGGGTTCTCTTTATCTACTTTTAGGACTTGTGTGAAAATCTGATGATGTTTTAGGTCATATTTATACAGAAATATAGAAAATTCTAAAGGGTTCACAAACTTTCAAGCACCACTGTAGACAGTTGTTAAAATGTTTATTAAGAGTTATGATATTGAGAGAGAAGCAACACTCCAGATGCCACAAGCTCCGCCCCTTTCCCCTATCCACAGCGCATGACGGATATCAGGAGGTGAATCACCTGGAGCACTTTTGTTCACACACGCCATCATTGTCTACATTTGTACATATTTGAAACACAACTCAAGGAAAATGAAGAGAAATTATAGACAGCAGGAGGAAAGTAAACAAATTCAATAAGAAGAGAAGGTAAAAAAAGAATATAATGAAATCCGGAAAGGCAGTTAATTTCCCACAATGCAGCAGCAAATTATTGCCATGTCAATGCTAAATGTCCAACGGCTTTAATGAATTAATAAAGGCACATGGTGTGAAAAGCAAAGGCACCCAGCACTGAAATACCGAGACACAAATTACAACATTTCGTGTTCACTTTGCTAAGAAATGACAGAGGACACTGTAAAGCAATTAACCTCGCCCCGCTTACACACTCAAGCTGGTCAGCATCTCTCTCTCTCTCTCTCTCACACACACACACACACACACACACACAAAGTGGCTAAAAGCACAAAATCTCACTGAGGCATATAAACTGAACAATTCACTGATTCACACATTACCACATACACACCTGCTCAAAAGTTTGTACCCCGTCATAGTTTATATCTTCTCGTTGTTTTACTGCATGAAAACACACACACACATACACACACACACATATATATATATATATATATATATATATATACACACACACACACAGAGAGAGAGAGCGGCACGGTGGTGTAGTGGTTAGCACTGTCGCCTCACAGCAAGAAGGTCCTGGGTTCGACCTTTCTGTGTGGAGTTTGCATGTTCTCCCCGTGCCCGCGTGGGTTTCCTCCGGGTGCTCCGGTTTCCCCCACACTCCAAAGACATGCAGGTTAGGTTAACTGGTGGCTCTAAATTGACTGTAGGTGTGAATGTGAGTGTGAATGGTTGTCTGTGTCTATGTGTCAGCCCTGCAATAAACTGGCGACTTGTCCAGGGTGTACCCCGCCTTTCGCCCGTAGTCAGCTGGGATAGGCTCCAGCTTGCCTGCGACCCTGTAGAACAGGATAAGTGGCTACAGATAATTGATGGATATATACACACACAGTATATATGAGGGTAAGTCAAAAAGTTCTAAGAGAAATTGAGAAAAATCTTTATTTATGAAAATAACAACGCTATTTCTCTACATATCCAAGTCTAAACACTTCTGCAAGCGGTGTTTCCATTGAAGAATTCCTTTTATATTTATTTATTTATTTATTTATTTATTCAAATATATTCAAATCTTGTATACTGCTTTGCTAATGTCTGATTAATGTTGCTATTTACAAACTTTTTTAACAACTTTCTCGTACAATTTTATCTTAACTGTGATTCTTTGTTTTGCTTTGCATTTTGTCTCTCTTCTCTCCACTGCTCATTGTTTCATTATTTGTCTAATTTGTAATATTTTATGTCAAGCAGTTAGTATTTTACTTAAAATTATTATCATTATTATTATTATTATTGCGGCACGGTGGTGTAGTGGTTAGCGCTGTCACCTCACAGCAAGAAGGTCCGGGTTCGAGCCCCGTGGCCGGCGAGGGCCTTTCTGTGCGGAGTTTGCATGTTCTCCCCGTGTCCGCGTGGGTTTCCTCCGGGTGCTCCGGTTTCCCCCACAGTCCAAAGACATGCAGGTTAGGTTAACTGGTGACTCTAAATTGACCGTAGGTGTGAATGTGAGTGTGAATGGTTGTCTGTGTCTATGTGTCAGCCCTGTGATGACCTGGCGACTTGTCCAGGGTGTACCCCGCCTTTCGCCCGTAGTCAGCTGGGATAGGCTCCAGCTTGCCTGCGACCCTGTAGAACAGGATAAAGCGGCTACAGATAATGAGATGAGATTATTATTATTATTAGTAGTAGTAGTAGTAGTAGTAGCAGTAGTATTGAGATGGGGTTTTTTAATATATTAAATAACTGGAGAGAAATTTCAAGACTTTTTTCAGTAACTAATGCCTCACTCATGTTTGTCATAACTGCTCCAAACACTTGCTGAAAAAACAGATTGTAAAATGGCAGTCAGGTGAAGTAATTTTTAGAGAAATGATTTTTGTAGTATGTACCATGTGTTCAATGCAGATGTACATTTCATGTTAATACATGAAGAATATACATTCACGAAGCAAAAATATGCTTTTTAATCAGCAGACATTAGCAGCAGCAGGAGTGTGTGTGTCTGTGTGTGTTTGTCAGTGCATCCATTTAAGATTCAGAAACTGATGTCATCAACATGTCTCTCTCTCTATCCAACACACCAAGAAACTTACAGATAAAAAACATCTTGCGGAGCCGAGCTCACAGACAGCGGAGTGAGTGTGGGTGTCAGATGGCATAATCCAGCAGCGCCCTGGGAAATTCATGTAATTGTCAGTGACTGTAAATTATTGTGATCTTGAACTGCAGTGTCACATGAACAAGAACTGACAAGAGTGATGCATACACACCGATCTGTCTAGATCAACTTTATGAGAGAAAACAGAGAAATCACATGAGGTTTTTCTTTTTTTTTTTAGATTTAATTCTGATACTGATTAAATCCTCTTCACTCCACATTAAAGCTTATATACAGCTGTGTGTGTAAAATCAGTTGCATCTTGACATGGTTATAGTTTTTAAATGGAAGAACCTCATTTTTTTTTTAAATTACCTACAAAAAAAAAGATTTAAAAAAAAATATGATGAAAGTCTCCATCTGGTACAATATAATACAACTACCAGGATCCAAAACCTAATTAGAGGATATAAAAGAAGTTATAAAAGAAAATATCAGACAAAGGATATGGATGGAAATGGAAATTATCCATAATATGGATTACTATGGTTGTGGAAAAGGGCCATTTACTGTATTTTTATTATTTACTACTTACTATTTACTGTTTGATCTTAAACGCATTCAGAAGGCAAGAAATTGCAATAATTAACTTTTGACGAGGCGCAACTGTTAATTGAAAAGCAGTCCAGGTGACGACCTCATGAAGCTGGTTAAGATAATGATAATAGTGTGCAAAGTGTCATCAAGGTAAATGCTGGATAGTTAAAGAATCTAAAATATGAAACTGTTTGGGTTTTTTTTTGTTTACCACATAATTTCATATCTCATCTCATTATCTGTAGCCACTTTATCCTGTTCTACAGCGTCGCAGGCAAGCTGGAGCCTATCCCAGCTGACTACGGGCGGAAGGCGGGGTACACCCTGGACAAGTCGCCAGGTCATCACAGGGCTGACACATAGACACAGACAACCATTCACACTCACATTCACACCTACGGTCAATTTAGAGTCACCAGTTAACCTAACCTGCATGTCTTTGGACTGCGGGGGAAACCGGAGCACCCGGAGGAAACCCACGCGGACACGGGGAGAACATGCAAACTCCACACAGAAAGGCCCTCGCCGGCCACGGGGCTCGAACCCGGACCTTCTTGCTGTGAGACCGTGCCGCCGTATATATATATATATATGTGTGTGTGTTCCATATGTTCATTTAGTTTTGATGTCTTCAGTATTGTTCTACAATGTAGAAAAGAATCACAATACAGAAAATCCTATGAACGAGTAGGGGTGTACAAACTTTTGATCAGTACTGTACATCCTGTGACTGTTTTTATATTTAATAATCAAGGAACTTACGAAACCTAAACACAAATACACAAAATAATGACAGTTATAAATCACATTTCTGCTTGAATATGTCTTAAGAGTAGCAGAACTTTTACACAACTGGTTGTGTTTCGGTCTGATTTCACGAGGCACATGCTCGCTTAATACAGAAAGAAAACATTAGCTGGAGGGCATGTTGGAGGAGAAGCATGCTGAAAATTCCTTGTAAATAAACGTACGCTAAGAAATCACAAAAATCACACGAGAATGGAGAACACTTGGGAAAGAAATAACGCAACAAACCATGTGATTATACGAAAATACTCCACGCCAGTGTTTTGTGATACAACTACAGCAGGAGCACATTAATACCAGTAATACCAGTAATACCACAGCGATGTAGCAACGATTACAGCGTTTCATTTATTAATGAATGACACGTCATGGCATGTGTTTTAACAGGTTATAGTTATAGTTAATGTTGTGGAAGACAAGTTAATTCCTGTTCTTACTTACATTATAGCAACGATAAACAGTCATTCTCTCTCTCTCTGTCTCTCCCGCTCTCTCTCTGTCTCTCCTGCTCTCTCTCTGTCTCTCCCGCTCTCTCTCTCTCTCTCTCTGTCTGTCTCTCTCTCTCTGTCTGTCTCTATTGCTCTCTCTCTCCCGCTCTCTGTCTTTCTCTCTCTGTCTGTGTCTCTCTCTCTCTCTCTGTGTCTGTCTCCCTTGCTCTTTCTCTCTCTCTGTCTCTCTCACTCTCTGTCTCTCTCTCGCTCTCTCTCTGTCTCACTCTTTATCTCTTTCTCGGTCTCTGTCTCTCTTGCTCTCTCTGTCTCTCTCGCTCTCTCTCTGTCTGTCTCACTCTTTATCTCTTTCTCGCTCTCTCTCTGTCTGTCTCTCTCTCTCTCTGCATGTCTCTCTCGCTCTCTCTCTCTGTCTCACTCTTTCTCTCTCTCACTCTCTCTGTCTCTGTCTGTCTCCCTCGCTCTTTCTCTCTCTCTGTCTCTCTCACTCTCTGTCTCTCTCTCGCTCTCTCTCTGTCTCACTCTTTATCTCTTTCTCGCTCTCTGTCTCTCTTGCTCTCTCTGTCTCTCTCTCGCTCTCTCTCTGTCTGTCTCACTCTTTATCTCTTTCTCGCTCTCTCTCTCTCTGTCTGTCATGTCTATCTCGCTCTCTGTCTTTCTCTCTCTCTCTCTCTCTGTATCTTTCAAAAAAAAAACAGCTTGGCATTTTACCGAGAAACATGGACAGCATAAACTCCTCCTGAGGATATTTTTTATGTTCCTGGAAAACAAAGCACCCTGGCTGTTACAAAGTGCTGACACCACAACAAGTTCCTGTTACTATAGGAACAATAATGGACTCGTTACAGCTGGAACTACTGCCCAAGCCGTGCTGTTAAACAAACATAACACACACCTTCTGACCAATCGGGTTCTCTGAGGCATCAATGATTACATAATTATATAAATAATGAGTTGAAAACATGTTGTGTACTGTAGCTGTGTTGTTTGTTTGTTTAGCTAGAATATCATGAATCATAATCTATTTCTCAAGCACGCCTTCAGTTTAGCAGCTTGCAGCATTTTTACGACATATTTACGTTAATTTATTGACTGAAGTTCAATATGTCTTTTTTTTCAATCAAACAAACTGCATCAAGATTTGAGATGCAGAAGAAGAGTGGAATTTCCTTCAGTGAGAATTTCCTTCATTAAAGCATATACGCAGAACCAGGGCCTCACTTTTCATTTATAAATCCCTTGAGACTTCAAGAATGGCACAGAAATAGTTTTAAGCATTAACAATAAATCTAATACAGTAATTTTTATGATTAAAGTGATTCATATATGTAGGTAGCGGTCTGAGTGAATGACCTTGAGATCCGTGACGTCACAGCAGGAAGTCTATCGGTCTCATCGCCATTTCCGCTATACTAAAACACAGAGCTACTGCAACTCCGAGCCTCCATTTTGAGCTAATTTATCACCATGCCATGTAAATGTGTTGCTGGCCGGTACAGCAACACGACAGAAGGTGGATTTACGTTGCATTCACGGCCCAAGAATGTTCAAACTGCAAAGATTTGGACGCGTTTTGCAAGAAGTTCACGGGCACATTGGGCACCTACGAAGTGGTCTCTCCTCTGCTCTGCACATTTTACTGAAGACCCGTACGAGGTCTCTGATCTGTTGAGGAGCGCTGGCTATAAGCCCGTATTGAAAGAGGGTGCAGTACCAACAATTAAATAAAACTACAAGAAAAGGAAAGTAAGTTCAGTTGCACCAGTTCTCCTAGAGTGTGAGCCAAGCAGTAATGGCGGAGTACTCAGTATGGAGAATGAGTGGATCAGTCGTTAGACTTCTCCACTGGATATGCCCCCCCCGCTGGATATCCTTGTCTCAGCAGCAATATCTCACCCTTATGTGGAAGAAGCAAATGAATGAAGAACTGAAAGTCAGATTGTTTCAAAACAATCAGCCACAAGCTCGGCCTTCAAAAGCGAGAACACAGACGGGTAAGATGCAACTCTCATTTGGCTACATAACAACAAAAACAACAACACTCGTTGTTTACGTGCATTTAGATTCATACATGTAACTTGTACTGTGTATTTAAGTTACCGGTATAAGATTATTTAATTTGCTTCAGAATGTGATTGTCTCAGTTCATCTGATTATTTAATTAGCCTTTTACGTTTTATCAGTGAAAATGCATGCATGTACATTGCACAAGTTATAACGCCTATCCTGTTTCAATGAAAGTCACATGAGACTGTCAGTTCAATTCTATCCAGTTCTCTAGACGGATTTGTTCTCTGGCTTTATTTTGTAAGGTGGGGGCCTCCGTGGCCGATGTGTTACTATCAGATTCACTTTCCGACGGTTCGAACTGATACGGTTCTATGTGTATAGCAGTAGCATGTACACACACTCCAAATTCAGGACTATCACAGTCTGATGTATTACTATCTGAGGAATCCGAAGAATCTCCAATAAATCCGAAAGAAGAGGCCATTATAACCACTCTCGCCTGCCGAGTCTGGCTTTGGTCTATAGCACTGGTTCCCGCTGTGACGTCACGCACTCAGGGCTGGCTGGCTCAGCGGGGCAGCTCGAATACTAACTTTGCAGTCGATTTTAACTCTCACAAATCTCATCTCATCTCATTATCTCTAGCTGCTTTATCCTTCTACAGGGTCGCAGGCAAGCTGGAGCCTATTCCAGCTGACTACGGGCGAAAGGCGGGGTACACCCTGGACAAGTCGCCAGGTCATCACAGGGCTGACACATAGACACAGACAACCATTCACACTCACATTCACACCTACGCTCAATTTAGAGTCACCAGTTAACCTAACCTGCATGTCTTTGGACTGTGGGGGAAACCGGAGCACCCGGAGGAAACCCACGCGGACACGGGGAGAACATGCAAACTCCGCACAGAAAGGTCGAACCCAGGACCTTCTTGCTGTGAGGCGACAGCGCTAACCACTACACCACCGTGCCGCCCACTCTCACAAATATATTTTTTTATTCCCTATTATGCAGCATACAAGAGTCAAGGATGGAGATACTATCCACTCAGAAATGTATTTAAAAATAAAGGTTCTGCACATCTCCTTTAAGATACAAACCTTAAATCCTGAACAAGTGTGAAAAGTGTGAATGGATCAGAAGATACAGAAGCAGCTGAGAAACAAGCTAAAATGCGTCTCTAACTGCACATCGACACAGTGACCAACAAGGTACAAGTGTGGAATCAAGTGTTCAGAATAAACAGCTACAGCACGTTTACCATGATAGACGTTTGGAGGAAGCAGAGAGCCATCACGTTATCAAGAATAACACAGGACAGAAGTGTGTCACGTTCAATCTGCTGTTTCACACGAGTCTCAGTATGTCCTCAAAACCCAGAACACACACACACACACACACTTCATTAGGAGGGATGTCTTTGTTGGATAGAAATGAAATGCTGCCTTTGAAAGGCTACTTCCTGTTTGTGAGCCTTCTTTGAGGCTTTAATAGAACACTCCTTACATGAATTAATCCTCATCCACCACGAAACCAAATCCACTTTTCCTGCACTTCCCTTTCCATGTGCTCTTATGATGTGGAAATTATTTTCTCACAACTTTATGATCATCTCATCTCTCATCTCATTATCTCTAGCCGCTTTATCCTGTTCTACAGGGTCGCAGGCAAGCTGGAGCCTATCCCAGCTGACTACGGGCGAAAGGCGGGGTACACCCTGGACAAGTCACCAGGTCATCACAGGGCTGACACATAGACACAGACAACCATTCACACTCACATTCACACCTACGCTCAATTTAGAGTCACCAGTTAACCTAACCCGCATGTCTTTGGACTGTGGGGGAAACCGAAGCACCCGGAGGAAACCCACGCGGACACGGGGAGAACATGCAAACTCCGCACAGAAAGGCCCTCGCCGGCCACAGGGCTCGAACCCGGACCTTCTTGCTGTGAGGCGACAGCGCTAACCACTACACCACCGTGCCGCCCATGATTACAGTGGATTTATAAAATATTTGACAAAATATTAAAGAATGGCATTGTAATTTTTATCCATTTATAGCTATGTTTAATGTTGTAACAGGTTCTCACTTACATTATAGCAGCTACAGACAGTCGTTCCATTACGTGGCTTGTCACCTTACTGAGAAACATCAAAAAATAAACTCTTCTGTCCTTAAAGTTACACTTTCACCTCTGACTGTTACAAAGCGCTGACACTGGAGACTCCGCCCATAAAAAAGGTCCCTGTGAATGAGCTGAAAGTATAGTTTACTCCAGCTCTCCTCAACACTGTTTATTCAACAATTCCTGCAGCACATTCAAGAAATTCCAACACCTCATATTAATCAATGATCCCACAAGCTCTATGATGCCACTTAACCGTCATACGTCGCCTGTAACCGCATGGATCAATACCACGCTGTGTGTACAGAGCCATGACAGCAAGCTACTTAAAGAGCTTTTGAAAGTATGGGTGGCTATAAACACGGCTTGTTGATTATGACACCTGCCCACAGCGCTGCGCTATCGACCACCATCCGAGCCACATTCGCTCACATTCGCTCACGTTGAGACATTCCTCCATCTCAGACACACACAGAAAAAAAATGAGGTGACATTACGAAGACACAACGCTTCATAAATCCCAATCCATAGATTAATGTTATGAGAAAACGGCTGAGACAAAAGACCATGAGCTTTATTTCACAGCCATAACCATAACTGCTGGCCACCTTCAGTAACTAACAGGACATCAGTAATAGAAAAATCAGTGGAGAATGTCACTGATAGTCTCATAGACAGGAACGTTAGTGCAGCTGGATGAAGGTGATAGTTTGAAATATGCTCCATTTGCAATATGTACAATACAGGGCTTTCCCCAAAGCACGGATACGCGACGTCAGCGCTGCGCTGTCACTTACACACACACAAAAAACATCGATACCATAAATTGAACAATGCAGAGTACTTTTTGCACCTGAATATCTCCTATTCCCTCTGAAAAGGAGTAATAACTATAAAAACAGGAAGATATTGTAATATATAGGTCTTGACTATCCTGGTACTCAACCCAGAAGTGAAAATAAAAGGTTTCGTTGCGTGCACTGACTATCATTCACAACCATATATAAAACCACGTTCTAGGCGCTGTTGCGCGAGTTGACCTCGATTCTGTTCCTGGCATCCTGGAATTGGAAAAGAAAGAGGCGTGCTATGAAGTGTTTTCATTTCAAATCTAATTTTTCCCTTTAAATTTTGCTCTTTGTATATTTGATAAGGTTAAAACCAGCTAATTTAATCATGTTGAATTGTGCCTAAATCAGTCCTAGATGCTAACAGAATGCACCATTTGAAGTCTCTAATTTCAAAAATTTCCAGGGGAGCATGCCCCCGGATGGTACGGTGGTGTAATGGTTAGCGCTGTCGCCTCACAGCAAGAAGATCCTGGGTTCGAGCCCCGTGGCCGGCGAGGGCCTTTCTGTGCGGAGTTTGCATGTTCTCCCCGTGTCCGCGTGGGTTTCCTCCGGGTGCTCCGGTTTCCCCCACAGTCCAAAGACATGCAGGTTAGGTTAACTGGTGACTCTAAATTGACCGTAGGTGTGAATGTGAATGGTTGTCTGTGTCTATGTGTCAGCCCTGTGATGACCTGGCGACTTGTCCAGGGTGTACCCCGCCTTTCGCCCGTAGTCAGCTGGGATAGGCTCCAGCTTGCCTGCGACCCTGTAGAACAGGATAAAGCGGCTAGAGATAATGAGATGAGATGAGCATGCCCCCGGATCCCCTTACCAGCCTTTGGGGCCCTCTGGGCCGGGCTCCGCATCAGTAGCACCACTCTGATATTTTTTTCTGGGGAAATCTCTGCAAAGTAGTGCTGTAAAATATTGATATTGAGATTATTCATCATCCATCCATTATCTGTAACCGCTTATTCTGTGCAGGGTCACGGGCAAGCTGGAGCCTATCCCAGCTGACTACGGGCGAAAGGCGGGGTACACCCTGGACAAGTCGCCAGGTCATCACAGGGCTGACACATAGACACAGACAACCATTCACACTCACATTCACACCTACGGTCAATTTAGAGTCACCAGTTAACCTAACCTGCATGTCTTTGGACTGTGGGGGAAACCGGAGCACCCGGAGGAAACCCACGCGGACACGGGGAGAACATGCAAACTCCACACAGAAAAGCCCTCGTCAGCCACCACCGTGCCGTCCATTATTTAATTATGAAATATAAAATTAATATTAATATTAGAACCTTCAAATTTCATGCTTCGTTTCTTTCATTTCCTCTGTACTTTTTTATATTTTCACCGTTCATTATTTACCTTAGTAGAGTTTCAGTTTAATTTTCTTTTGCAGTTTTTCTTCGCAAACATACAGTACTGTGCAAAAGTCTTAGGCACATGTAAAGAAATGCTGTTGACCAAAAATGGCTTAAAAAATAATGAAATGAAATGTTTCAGCATTAAAAAATACTATAAACAGTAAGCAATAAACCATAATAAATGAAACAAAGTCAATATTTGGTGTGAGACGACCCTTTGCTTTAAAAAAAAAATAGTAGTCTCAGGTACAGTGAGTGCAGTTTTATAAGGAAATGAGCTGTAGGTTTTACTGAGCATCTTACAGAACCAGAACCAGTTCTTCTGGACACTTTGACTGTCACACTCGCTTCTTCATTTTGCACCAAAACCCAGCAGCCTTCATTATGTTTTCTTCTCTTATGTAATATGCTGCTCACACGGGCGATTGCTCTAAGACAACGAGGGAGGCTCAGCCTCCTCTAAAAATGACGAACATCGTGTAGGATGAATTGCGCTAGGCTTATGTTATAGCTGACCTTATAACATTGCTATTTCAGATCCAGAATCATAGAAATACATGTGCTCAACCCACTACAGTGCGAAATCATTCCGTTATAACTTTCCCCAGTTCGCCTAATGTGTGCGTGAGTTTTTCCCCCTCGTGACAGCGTGATGCAGCCCAGCCTCAGTGGACTTCAATGGCATTTGGGAGCTCTGCGCTTTTCAATCTCAAAATGCAAGATGATTATTGGACAAATACTGCAAAAACGCCCGCCCACAGACTCCCAGCCTCAGTGGACTTCAATGGCATTTGGGAGCTATGCGCTTTTCAATCTCAAAATGCAAGACGGTTATTGGACAAATACTGCGAAAATGCCCGCCCACGGACTCCCAGTGGGAGGGACATGGCAAAGCTTTCCGCGAGGAGACTGGTGATTGGTGAAAGCGGCCGGATATTTTCTTTGATTGACAGCTCATTTCAAATATAGACAGGCAGCGGTGAATCTCAGTTCAGTCCCATGCGGATTCGCAAGTGCTGTGGTGTATTGTAAGAGATCAGCTTACATTTCGATTTCATTCATTACATACGGTTTCTACCAGCTTTTTTAGTTTGTATATATTTTCATTGTAAATAAAGTGTAAATATAGTGTTGTCAAGTTTGCTATCTTAGTTCCAGAAATTTCGTTTATTTGAGTGACTGAACTTGAACTTGAGGGGGCTAGTCAGCTAGCAAGAAAGCTGCGCACGGATGCCAAGCATTGCTGATTTAATTTTGGCGAAGCCATTTGCCAGTCTTCCTTTCGAGGAAAAAATTAAAATTAAAGAGCAGGGTAGACCAACGCCTCAAATTGACTTGGTGAAAAAGGTAGGGAATAATACTCGTTCCTTTCAGCTCTCCTGGTACGAGAAAGGGAGTTGGCTAACAGCAAGTGACCCACATCAACAACAGTAAATAGGCTACTTTAGTAATATGTCATGGATGGACCAAAAATATAGAATCTATTTAAAATGTTTATGCTGAGTATATTATATTGGAATATGTATTTCTCTGGATATGAATTAAACACAGCTACAATTTGGAAAACATTTTTAAACAAAAACACAGCCGAGAACATTTCACACTACAGACCTGGATTAAAAGTGAAGGGTTATCAAAACTGTGAATAAAACATTTCTCAGTCAAAATAAGTAAAATATAGGGAAAGTGTCATTGAATGAAATGTGTGGCACCCAGCTCTATGTTTGGCTCCCCAAGGTCAGTGCTTGTGCCTATTCCAGAACACTCTGCTGTTACTGCTGAGGTTCCTGACAAAGAGCTGCTTTCAATAATGATCAATTTTTAAACAACATGCCACAATTTTAAAATATAAAATGTTAAAATATACCCCCCCAACACCACCATCATGTATATTGGACAGTAGGCTAATGGGCCAAAAAAACCCTGTTATTTCACAGTTTGTGACGCTGCCAACAATCAGCCAGATCAGAGGCAAGAGTATGGGCAAAATTGATGTGTTTTTTCTTTTAAAATCTGGAAATATCGTAACCGACCAGCCTCCCCTGTTTGAAAGACTACCAGCCGCCACTGGCTGCTCAGATACATTCTTTTTCCTGTAACGTTTAATTTTGTGCTGGAAAACAAACATTTGGACTCTAAAATGTTTTTGTACTGGCTCGGTAATGTAGAAATCTATAACAAAGTTTGTATGGAAAAAAAATAATGGGAGCCTAAGACTTCTGCACAGTACTGTAAGTATCATGATACATAATATCCTACCATAAAACTGCCTTCAAATATCATGCCTTTTTTTTTTTTGTTTGTCAAATCACTCAACCCTAACATAAAGAATTTTATAAATACACCTCCTTCTACTCCCCCCCCCCCAGCTCATTAAAGCTCTCGGAAAGAGACAAAATTCTCATCAGCAAAAGCACAATAATGTTTTGTGGCATGATTATATATCATTATATTCTTAATTACACCATATGTCTTTTACATAATCTACGCAAAGCAGAGCTCATAATCCTCCCGTTAGGCTCAGCACAGGAGTATACTGTAATAAATGATTATGACAGGCTGAGAAAAGAATACAGATGGCTCAGAAATGCAGCTAGGAAGTGAGGAGTGAACACAAACAGTAGGACGACGCTAGAGAGTGTAAACAGAAATCGTGGATTAGTCCGGTATTACAGAGCCAGTGGCTTGTAGGAGGACGGAGATGTTAGCATATGTATTTGCGCTAGAAACTACAGCTGATGTTTAATGGTTAACAGTGGAGACTCCTCCCTCAGAGAAAACTGCAACATAAATGATTTCACACTTTCTGTATTGGAATCAGTGCACTGATATAAATCTGCACACGACTCTCAGGGCTGCTGTTACAGAAACGTCGTCAACACCTTCTGGCTAATCAGAATCGAGAACTCAACAGCCAAGAACAACGTTATACCACAGTGCTTCTGAATTCTCGATTCTGATTGGTTAAGCCTAGGTCACAACTGGACGTATGATTTTTTTGGCCGTGCGATTTTTGGCGTTTCCCAAATCGCTGCGTTTTTTTTGTTCGTGGAGAAAGACGCACGTTGGCTGTAAGTTTGTCTTGCAACCTGAAAAAAACGTAAGCACCCGTAGAGTTTGTTTGACATGACAAAGAACCTCTGCGGCCGGTCTGCGGCCAGTCTACGGCTCGAAAATCAGCACGTCACACGCGCGCCCTCCGTGCGTTTCTTGCGTTTTTTGCACGTAGACCGGCCATAGGAGCACGTACGGCCGGTTGTGACTGAGGCTTTAGATGGTGTTGATCCTCTAATTGTTGACCTGGTGCTGATTTCTATAAGGAGATGTTTATGGACGTAGTCACCTTTGTCAGCGCTTTGTCAGGAAATTTTCTAGACAGAGGAGTTTCGCGGTTATGTTTGGCGGTTTCTTGGTAGCATGACGAGATGAGTTTTTGTCTTATTATCTCAAGGGAGAGGGAAGAAAGAGAGGCTGGTGAGGGAGCAACTGGTTATAGCTGCAATAATATACTGTAGAACAACAGCAGCTACTGTTTCATGGACGTTTCACAAAAATAATGTAATGACAAATGGATAAAAAGTGTCAAGTGTCGTCATTGAATATATATGACATCATAATTGTCTGCACACTGCTGTGGTACAAGAGGAATAAAACACTACGGGACGTGTTAAAGGAAAAAGTATGAAGGTATTTATACTCAGTACATTTACATGCGCATCCAAATCGAGCTGCTGTCAGTAATCGAGCAAAGGGTCCCAGCAGGGGTGCCAGAGAAATCCAATCCTACATGCACACAAGGAAATCGAGCTATTGAGTGAGGTGCATTGTGCACCCGAGCCACAGGTGGCGCTACACGCCCCATCGTGTTGGTACACTTCCGGTTGTCGTCATGAAGAAGAGCTATTCAAGAGTATAAACAAAGGGACTACAGGCGGAAATTAGCATGTACTGCTATAACCTGGGACAGACATCTGTCCTTACCACAAGGATAATGTTTAATTTGTACACTGTCCCTTTTAAAAATAAAATAAACTCTAAGAAGAGTGTTTGTAGTTTGTATGTACGAACAGAAGTGTTCCTAATAAAGTGGGCGGCTAAGGTGAAGTGTCATGCCGACCGAGGCTGTCGTGTTTCCTGCTTGTGGTCTCGTCACTCGTCACTTCCGGAAGGGGCAGTGCTGAAGTAAGTAGCTGGACTACGTAGCTCGATAGGGTTTACATGCACTAAGTAGCTCGGCTACAATCGCATAATCTAGGTCGTGTAGCTCGATTGCGAGAAATCAAGTTCGGTTCAATTTCAGCCGAGCTAAGGTGGCATTTAGAACTTCGATTTCAGTCGAGCAACGGCAGAAATTCGATTCTCTCTATGTGCATGTAAACGCACTGATTGTGTAGAACCTATGCCGTACACACAGTGTCGATGCTCATGCAGGGTGAAGTATTTATGTATACATGCATATAAGGTACACGTGTCCTCTAAGAGGCGCTGTCACATGAAACACACCAGAATTTTCTGATTTTACACATCAAGGAAAAGCAGACAAAACAATCCGAGTTCTGTGTTTCACTGTCGGAATAATAAGCAGAAAATAACACAGACACAATGTTATTCTGAAACAAATTTACTAGGGAAAAAGAAACCTTGCGAGATTAATTATAAGCCAAGCTCATTCTCACTGAACGCATGTCTGAAGTTTTTGAACTCATCTGTATTCAGCAATATGAGCGGCTCAATGCACTTCAGTGGAACGAGTGTTTAAATCCACAGGATTAGGTGCAGCATTAAACCGACCATTATAATTAAGGATACAGCTATAGAGCCTCACACGTTACACAGTTTACATACACAGACATAAATGTCGTCATGGACATGAATGTCATGGTGGTACTGGGCATTTAATGACTTCTTTGAACTCTTCTGTTTCTATGGGAGGATCCATCATGGTCCATCCATCCATCAGTTGAAGCCAATCCCAGCTGACTTTGGGCGAGAGGCAGGGTACAGCCTGGACAAGTCGCCAGTCTATCACAGGGCTGAATAAATAAACTCATAAAGACCTGAACAACCAGTCACACTCACCATGGGCAATTTAGAGTAGCCAATTGACCTCATACACGTGCCTTTGGACTGCATGTAGAAACCTATGCAGGCAGGGGGAGAACATACAAGCTCCACACCTGGAGGTGGCAATCAGCCACAAGGCTCGAACCCCGAACCTTATTGCTGTGAGGTGACAGTGCCAACCACTGCGCTACCATGCTGCCCAACAGAATGACTGTACAACATACATCTTTAATTCATCTCATCTCATTATCTGTAGCCGCTTTATCCTGTTCTACAGGGTCGCAGGCAAGCTGGAGCCTATCCCAGCCAACTACGGGCGAAAGGCGGGGTACACCCTGGACAAGTCGCCAGGTCATCACAGGGCTGACACATAGACACAGACAACCATTCACACTCACATTCACACCTACGGTCAATTTAGAGTCACCAGTTAACCTAACCTGCATGTCTTTGGACTGTGGGGGAAACCGGAGCACCCGGAGGAAACCCACGCGGACACGGGGAGAACATGCAAACTCCGCACAGAAAGGCCCTCGCCGGCCGCTGGGCTCGAACCCGGACCTTCTTGCTGTGAGGCGACAGCGCTAACCACTACACCACCGTGCCACCCCACATCTTTAATTGAAAAAAAAAACTAAATAAGAATTCAGGTCCATGCCAAGAAACACACACTTTTAATTGAACTCTACCAATTATGGTAAGAAGATTGATCAAACATCCAACCAGAATTCTGACACAAGCGTGTTCATGGCGATCAAAAGCGTCTGGTCAAAGTGAACCTTCCTGAGGGACATTTAATAAAATATTAGGTATGCTGTATGTAAATTTTTGACCCGGTATGTATCGTTTTGATCCTGTGTTGATTTCAGAAAACCCAAAATAAATTAAAATGCATGCACCGAATTCTTATTTTTTTTCTATTAAAGATGCCTACTGGACAATAATTCTGCCACAGAAAAAGAACAGTTGAAAGAAATCATGGCGTACCTGATACTGCTGTGATATTCATGTCAATTCATGTTATAAATGTAGATTTACAATTTTTATGGAAAAGGAGGAGCTGGAAATTCATAGGAGGAAATGCAATGCTACCAAGCAGACCAATCACAGTTGTTGTGATCTACGTCACTGCGACACGGAGTTACATTTCTGAGGAGGTGTGCGTCAGGCTACGGCAGGCTTGTAGTATTCGAGTCCAGGACTCGGACTCGAGTCCAACTTGTGCCCTAATTTTAAGGACTCGTGACTTGACTTGGACTCGGACTCATGCATTAACTGCATTAGGACTCATAAATTGGAGACAAGGACTCGGATTTTTTCTTTATTTTTTGTAACATGCCATAATAATTCGGCACAAGATATTTATATCTACATTAATTTTTGTACTAATTCTGTGCAAGAGTGTCACACCTGCACACCTTCGCGCGTGCATCAGATAGACTCTTAGGCACGCGGGTGCTGTAAATGACTCACACCTGCACAGGATTAAGGCGCAATCAGCGTGCCTATATAAAAACTGTGAAAAAACTTTGCGAAGTATTGAGTTGAATTGCTGACACGTTACCGAGCCTTATTTCCTTGTTTGGTTTCCTGATCCCTGATTTCCCGTTTCTTGTCTTTGATTCTACCGAGTCTACGATAGCCTGTTTGTGCCTCGCTCAACCTATTGCCTATTTCACTGTTTTATGATTTTGCCTGTCATTCTGGATTGTTTACCGTCTTCACTTGCATTAATAAACACACCTTCTGCACTTACATCCGTCTCCCAACCATCTCTGGCAGAATACTTCACACTCCCTGACAAAGAGAAGCACATTCACCTGCTCATATGTCATGTTCAGGAACAAACTAATGTTAATGGTGCTGAAACAGTCACTGTCGAATGGTGCGGTTAGACTCTTGTTCTCGAACTCGAATCGGATCAATAGTGGACTCGAAATTTTTTTTAATGACTTGGGCTTGACTTGGACTTAAACACTGGGGACTCGAGACTGGACTCGGACTTGAGGTTTAGTGATTCGACTACAATACTGGGCTATGGCGTAGGGTAAGGTGTAGGGTACGTGACTATGCTGTACCTGTGGCATATATTTTACGCAGAGGTATAAATCAGCCTTAATTCTGCTTCATCACACCATGCTGTTGCTGATTATTTTCCTCTAACGACATGTCCCAAAATGTTTTATTACTTAACGCATTCACTATGTATATGTTAACTTTTGAAATCTCATCTCATCTCATCTCATTATCTCCAGCCACTTTATCCTGTTCTACAGGGTCGCAGGCAAGCTGGAGCCTATCCCAGCTGACTACGGGCGAAAGGCGGGGTACACCCTGGACAAGTCGCCAGGTCATCACAGGGCTGACACATAGACACAGACAACCATTCACACTCACATTCACACCTACGGTCAATTTAGAGTCACCAGTTAACCTAACCTGCATGTCTTTGGACTGTGGGGGAAACCGGAGCACCCGGAGGAAACCCACGCGGACACAGGGAGAACATGCAAACTCCGCACAGAAAGGCCCTCGCTGGCCACGGGGCTCGAACCCGGACCTTCTTGCTGTGAGGCGACAGCGCTAACCACTACACCACCGTGCCGCCACTTTTGAAATCATTTACTGAATTAGTAAATATTATAATAATACTGGGAACTGAATGGCACTCCCATGCTATGAAAACAGAATGTGTGGGAAAGTGGGAAAGCGAGGCATATTCGTATCTGTGAGACGCTGCATGAGGGAGTAATTAACTATTTGGAGGATATGGTTCAAAGGTCAAGGTTTCGTCCATTACGTCCTTGTAAATCTCTGCCTGCACAGTTCGCCTGCTTTAACACACACCTGATGCCACTCATTATCAGGGCTCGATAATGAGATGAGGAGGTGGATCAGGTGCACTGAAGACCCCTGAGGCAGAATTAATCTCCGCTGGAAGACAGATCTCCAGGAGTCGACACAGCTGTTCTATAAAAGATGATTATGCAGCCATACAGCATGATTTTTCCCCCTCGAATTTGTAAGTGCATTAAACATTTCAAATGAGGTCCGGTTTTTAAACATCTTCCAATCCACATAGGCCAAGTTTTTTTTTTTTTTTCTACTGGTCTTTGATGAATGACCAAGAAACACAAGATGGACTAAAGCGAGTTTGGCACCAATGTGAAGGAGATTGTGGCTCAGAGGTTTCAGGCTCAGGAGTCTGTAATGATGCCACTTAATTCTACACACTCTGAGCCAGGTGTTATTGGGGTTGGTGAGTGTTAGGGGACAGTTATCCAAAATGCCTTAGAATGAGGAGGAAAAAATACAATCCAGGCCTGCACATGGGGCGGCACGGTGGTGTAGTGGTTAGCACTGTCGCCTCACAGCAAGAAGGTCCTGGGTTCGAGCCCCGGGGCCGGCGAGGGCCTTTCTGTGTGGAGTTTGCATGTTCTCCCCGTGTCCGCGTGGGTTTCCTCCGGGTGCTCCGGTTTCCCCCACAGTCCAAAGACATGCAGGTTAGGTTAACTGGTGACTCTAAATTGACCGTAGGTGTGAATGTGAGTGTGAATGGTTGTCTGTGTCTATGTGTCAGCCCTGTGATGACCTGGCGACTTGTCCAGGGTGTACCCCGCCTTTCGCCCGTAGTCAGCTGGGATAGGCTCCAGCTTGCCTGCGACCCTGTAGAAGGATAAAGCGGCTAGAGATAATGAGATGAGATGAGATGAGGCCTGCACATCAGAATTAAGGGCCTCACTCAGGGAACAGTGACTCTGGAACAGATTTGAACCCACAACCTTCCAGACACTAGCACAAGAAAATAACATGCAAACAATAATAATAGTGACCGCTTCTGCTCTCTGGACCTGCCTGATCCATCCTGATGCCCTATTTCTTGCTGGAGTTCTCATCACTTCGCTCATGCTGAGGATGGCTGCCATATGGATAGCCAAATGATGCACTTAGAAACCATGAAGATGGCTCTGGACTGCAATTGAGACAGTCAGGTTTGCTACAGTGACTTACGATTACAATTGCCATGATAAGTTTTGGATTACAATTGCCACGAAGATGGCTCTTGTCTTGCACTCAATTCTCCATCAGTGAACAGTTGATAACTTCAACAAAATAGACAAAAATAGACTATGCTAAAACGATAATGAATTTCCTGGTTACATGATTGCACAATTTGACACAGTAACATAAGTGTGTGTTTTTGTAATCATACTATCCAGTGTCACCCAGATGAAGATGGGTTCCCTTTTGAGCCTGGTTCCTCTCAAGGTTTCTTCATGTCATCTCAGGGAGTTTTTCCTTGCCACCGTCGCCACAGGCTTGCTCATTCGGGATAAATTTATAAATTCATACAGTATCAGTCAAAAGTTTGGATACTCATTCATAGGTTTTTCTGTATTTTGACTATTTTCTACATTGTAGAACAATACCGAAGGCATCAAAACTATGAAATAACACATGGAACATATCTGGAATTATATGGTAAACCAAAAAGTATGAAAAAACAAAGTGTGTTTTATATTTTAGATTCTCCACCGTTTACCTTGATGACGCTTTACACACTATTGGCATTATTTTAACCAGCTTCATGAAGTAGTTACCTGGAATGCTTTTCAGTTAACAAGTGCGCCTTATCAAAGGTTAATTAGTGCAATTTCTTCCTTCTTAATGTGTCTGAGATCAAACAGTAAATCGTAAATTATAAAAAATATAGTAAATAGCCCTATTCCACAACTGGAGTAATCCATATTATGTCAAGAAGCGCTCAACTAAGTAAACAGAAATGACATCCATCATTACTTTAAGACATGAAGTGACTTTTAATTAATAGCAATAAAGAGAAGCCATTGAATTAGAAGGCAGGTCCAAACATTTGACTGGTACTGTACATCTCATCTCCTCTAGCTGCTTATCCTGTTGTACAGGGTCGCAGGCAAGCTGGAGCCTATCCCAGCTGACTATGGGCGAAAGGCGGGGTACACCCTGGACAAGTCGCCAGGTCATCACAGGGCTGACACATAGACAACCATTCACATCTACGGTCAATTTAGAGTCGCCAGTTAACCTAACCTGCATGTCTTTGGACTGTGGGGGAAACCGGAGCACCCGGAGGAAACCCACGCGGACAACATGCAAACTCCACACAGAAAGGCCCTCGCCGGCCACGGGGCTCGAACCCGGACCTTCTTGCTGTGAGGCGACAGCGCTAACCACTACACCACCGTGCCGCCTGGTACTGTACATGTAAAATTTATATCCAGAATTTAAATATTTCTGTAAAGCTGCTTTTGTGACAATGTCTATTGTTAATAGTGTTATACAAATAACAATACTACTACTACTACTACTACAATTATTATTAACAATAATAATAATAATAATAATAATAATAACCTTACAGGATTTCAGAGGACATGCAGAAATCAGTCAAAAGCTTACAGAGCAGGTTACTTGGAACAAGCGTGACACGAATAATACTACTACTAATAATAATAATAATAAACTTTATTTATATAGTAAAACAATTTACAGTAAGATTAATCAATTTAAAACAATCGACATTCTTGCGAACAAGTGTTCAATATGAAAATAAGAATTTTCAGTAAGCAACTAAGGCTAAAAATAAATTTAAAATTATTGTCAAAATTAACACTGAATCTACAATGTGCTATAAAGTTCTATGCTAACTAGCTACAATGAGCGAACCTGACAGGACTTCTGAGAGGATTTAAAATAGCTAGTCATAATTTGTAACAGTGATGCTAGTAAGTTAGCTAAAACAAATTGAGCTGACAGGATATTTCAAGGATTTGAAATGGCATTCATAGATGCTCATACTTTTACTTCTAATGCCAGCCAGCTATCCAGCCTGGAGCAACTGAGCAACTTTTTACTGTATTTTCTCTGATGGGTTCATCTGCACTGCTATCAAGCTAGCTAACACTGAAAGCAGGGCTCGAAATTCATATATTTTTTCACCAGCCAGCCGGACTAGTTCCCTTCCAAAGTAACTAGCCAAACAGAAAATCAACTCGCCAAAATTTGTTCATGTATGAATTTTACTTCTGTCAAAAATAACGCAAAAGAGAGTAGTTACCATTGTTCGTGACTAATGTGCATTTATTTCAAGACCCGAGTATTTTGATACTGTTTTTTTTTTGCACACTTTACAAATTGGCATTTGCTGTTCCACGTCCTCCTCGCGATATCCAAAAAAATGCCAGATGACTGACCCCTTACTCGTTCTTTTAGGAACCAATTCGTCCGCTTCCATTTTTAATTTGTCGCTGAAATTCACAGCGCTTACACGGTAGCCTATGCAGTACCAGCAATTGCACGAACTGAGTCAGCGCTGTAAACCGAAACTAGGAAATCTTCCCGCAAGTTCCTTTCAGCACCGAGATGTCGCCCGGGATTGGTTGGCGAGTGTGTGACGTTATTGTTTTTTTTACCCTTAGGCAGCCTCTCACGTTACTGCCTGAGGGACAGGGAGAAAACCACCGGAAAAGGTTTTAAACAAATGCAACAAACACGAAACAAACGCAAGTCGGCAGATGACCATAAAATAGTAACTCGATAGTTACGATATAATAATTATATGTATCTCACACAGAATTTTCGGAGATATATCGAGTATATTCGATATATCGCACAGCCCTATTCTGAATCTTCGCTACATATATATTTTTTATTTTCAACTACCCAGCCGGGCTGCCTAGTGACAGGAATTACCCGCCAAATGACAAATTAAGTCGCCTCGGGCGACCGGACCATCGCGAATTTCGAGCCCTGGAAAGGATATTTAAAGTCAAATTACTTTATGTATGTGAGTCTGTTTCAGAAACTGGGTAGTGTGGGGGTACCCCACTAAATATACTCACAATCAATAAACTATACGGTTTTGAATGGTGATGTTGGTTTTAATTTGAAATAAAATGATGAAAGAAATAATACAGATAAAACTAAATCTTTGATGTGAATACTCTTCAGAATTTGGCAAAAATTCTGCAAATTTGTGGAAAAATGGCGGCTTGATCTGGGACATGATAAATGGTTGACTACATCGCATTCCCTTAAAAAGGTTGTAGTCCACTGAAAAGTCTACAGTTATCACCAATTGTATTTTAAGTTGTAACTTTATACACCGAAGGATTGGTGCGCTCACAGAATAATCATAACCGTAATAAAACATCATGCAAAATATTTGATCACCGTCATAACTCCATTTTCCGCATACCCAAAACCAATACGATTGTGTGTTTTGATCTAAACGGAAAGCCTCAGGGTCAAGGTCACTACCTCACCAACAGTAGTACGGTAAATATAGAATATGTTTCTTACAGAATATGTTACGATGGTAGCTGGTCTTGTATGAATTTCTGAGCTATAAAATGAGTTGTGGTCTATTTTTTACCGTAGCGTGTTATTTGTGTGCGGGGAAGGACACACATTAACAATTTGCATGTGTAGAATGGAATTTTCCACTCCAACAGTTAGAAGTTGATCGTGCTTCCATTTGCGGTCTTTCTGTTACGCGAGTGATCTGTTCGGACGTTATCACTGAAAAGGTGAGTTTTGACAGTTTTATTTTGTTGTAGTCTTGCAGTATAAAGCAATAGAATGTTTGTTTCTTTTTCATCTTACTTTCATATTTCGTAGTGTTTGCGTATTTTTGGCCAATATTTTGCAACCATGGTCAATTTAGATCGAACTTTTGATAGACTCTACGGTCAGTCATTTTGCCCCGCCCCCGCCTCGCGCTCCGTCCGGTGCGGTAGTGATGTCCCATTGCTCGCGCGCCGCAGCAGAGACCCGCGCGACCTTCAGCCGGTACAGTCGCTGTTCTTTTACCACCGCCGTTATTCTCATCTTTACGGTGTGTTCTTGATTTTTCCATTGTGTCCTATTTCACCATATCAAATACCCAAAATGTATCATATTATTCATATTTAAGTGAATAATCAATTCAGTCATCATAACTTGGCATTTTTAACCCAAGCAATCAAAAAGAGGAAATTTATTCAATATTTTCACTCATCTGTGAAGGAGGGCCTTTAATTCTTCATGATGGAGTTATTTTATATGTAAATAAATTTTACAAAAGCATTTGAATTGTCTCATCTCATTATCTCTAGCCGCTTTATCCTGTTCTACAGCATCGCAGGCAAGCTGGAGCCTATCCCGGGTACACC
Organism: Neoarius graeffei; assembly: GCF_027579695.1. NCBI lineage: Eukaryota > Metazoa > Chordata > Actinopteri > Siluriformes > Ariidae > Neoarius > Neoarius graeffei. The sequence goes on from NC_083581.1 coordinate 41,182,364, forward strand.
CTGGACAAGTCACCAGGTCATCACAGGGCTGACACATAGACACAGACAACCATTCACACTCACATTCACACCTACGGTCAATTTAGAGTCACCAGTTAACCTAACCTGCATGTCTTTGGACTGTGGGGGAAACCGGAGCACCCGGAGGAAACCTACGCGGACACGGGGAGAACATGCAAACTCCGCACAGAAAGGCCCTCGCTGGCCAAGGGGCTCGAACCCGGACCTTCTTGCTGTGAGGCGACAGCGCTAACCACTACACCACCGTGCCGCCCCATTTGAATTGTAATCAAAACATTTTTCCACAGTGGAGGCCAGATAAAGCAAGATGCTATCTTTATTCTTATTAAACATTACAAAAGAAACATTGAGTGTTAAAAAAAATGGTAAAATTAGAAAATTTATTTTTAGACCATAATGTCCCAAATGAGAGACCAGTTTCTGAGACGGACCCATGTAACTTGAGAGCATTAACAATACAGATTATCACTACTTACATAAGATGGGATCCAAAAATCCTGTCAAGTTAGCTCATTTTATCTAGCTAGCTGTCATTATAATTAATAAGTGTGAATATTTATGACAAAATCCTCTCAGAGGTCCTGTCAGTTTAGCTCATGTTAGATAGCTACAGTAGTTGGCCTGTTTCACGCCTAATGCCAGCTGGCTATTCTTAATATATGCGCGAGTAACAGAGAGAGAGAGCGGGAAAGAAGAACGTGCTAACATGGTATGTGTTGTCAGTACATTCCAGCTAAGTGCCTCAGTAGATGTGAAGCGCTGTTTTTGTGCGCATCTTCATCACTGTCCTCAAAAAAACACCACGTGGCATAATTAGCCATCACCGACACAAAAGAAACCCCTCTTGTTCCCTGTGCAATCTGGGTTTCCTGAGGTTCCCAAGCTTGGAGATAAACAATGGATTAGTGAGGAGAGGAGGTGAGACAGCGTGGTTCGGTCTCGGAGGCAGAGAGACAGAGAGAGATGTTTATAGAGGGATAAAAGGAGGAGAATCAGCACTGTATCTCTTATTCTCTCTCTTTCTTGCCAGAAGTGGCTGCCAAGAGCCTCCCTGAAGGAGCAGGATGCCAATGCTGGCTGAAATGTGTCTAAAGTGAGATAAGCTGGTGGGATGAAGCTCTCACGGCTCTTCAGAAGATCAGTCCGCCTCCGTCTCTTTCTGTGTGTGGGTGTGTGTGGGTGTGTTTACACATCTTCCACATTAAGAGAAGATAGTGGACTTATGGAGAGAAAGCAGCCATGACAGAATGCCACAGCTCAGAGACAAACAAACAGAGAAGAGACTATATTTATATCCACACTGAAATAAATCCAGCAAATAATAAGCCAAACTGGTATCCATATGGTCCTTTGACTCTTTTTCAACTTGGGGAAAAAAAAAATCCCAGTCCATCTTTGAACACATTTGTGTCATCCTCTTTCCCAAACGCACCATGACATGAAAAAAAGAATGCCAAGTGCAGATCTGAAGCACGCGAAGGCACGATCTCTCCACAAAACCACTTCAAGATGGGTGGCCTGCCGAGTGAGGGATGGAGGGAGATAAAACCAGAGAGCGACAAGGGAGAACCGGCTGTCTTATGCTTGACCCAGCTACTTGAGACTTGGCTGCTGAAGTGAAAAGGGTTCCATCTCTCCAAAGAAAAGGGAAGAGAAATGGGATGAGCCAAAGAACAAGATTTTACAGTTTAAGCTCTTGTCTGGTGTTCCTGACTTTCCAGAAAGAGCGCGTCTAAAATCTAGCAGAATGTGGAGCTTCACGTCAGGTTATTTTGTTGCTGCTCATTTGTCATAAATTCCTTCCTTAAAGTGCCATTCCACCATTGGATGTATTCTTTGGCATAAAATACAATATATTTTGACAACATATGTAAATGGTATCACTAGATAGAGAAATCTTTTAGCTTCAAAATGATATATCAAACATAATTTTTTGACAACGACAAGTAGATTAATTTTGCGACCAAAGTCACCTACCCTTTTAATTTCCGTGCGTGATGTCATCGGCAGGTTCCCCTTCTTGTGTACCACGTGACGTGTGACGTGGCACATATTATCAGCAATGGCGGATAGAACGCGATAAAAATAATACCAATAAATCTAGCTAATACCAATAAATCTAGCTAACTGAAAGATTAACTCAAAATTTTTCGCAATTTTTTTGGCCCCCATATACGAGGAGAAATGACTCTCTCGCTTTGGGGGTTTCCTGGTCTAAAAATAGACCGACACGTGGTACACAAGAAGGGGAACCTGCTGATGACATCACGTTTCATTACCGCGCGGAAATTAAAAGGGTAGGTGACTTTGGTCGCAAAATTAATATACTTGTCGTTGTCAAAAAATTATGTTTGATATATCATTTTGAAGCTAAAAGATTTCTCTGTCTAGTCATGTTGTCATAAAATATATTGTATTTTATGCCAAAGAATACATCCAATGGTGGAATGGCACTTTAATTCATAATTGAAAAAGCAGTGAAACAGTGATACTCAATAAAGCAGCACACTTTGGGTGGGCGTGTGCATTACTTCTTCTGAGATGATACCATATGTGTCTTGATATATAATCAATGATCTAAAATAGGAAAGATATATCTGATGCAGCTAGCTATTTGATTTGATACGATTCAGGACTTTTAATATGATATTTTCAGTACAATACGGAAAGAGTTTGATTTATAAAGAATGGAAGGCCACGTCTCCTTTACTGGGACTGACAAGCACAGAGGCCACGCCTCTTTCTCTCTGAATAATAGACATGGAGGTCAGGCCATCTCTGGGGCTAATGAGCACACAGGCCATGCCTCCTTCTTTCAGACTAACAGTCACTTAAGCCACACCTCCTAGGCATGTCTAGTAGGCACAGAGGCCACACCTCCTTCTCTGGGATTGACAAGCACAGAGGTCAAGCCCCTTCCGCCAGACTAATAGTCACATCAGGCATGCTTCCTTCGTTCAGACTAATAGGCATACAGGCCACGCCTCCTTCACTGAGATGAACAGGCAAAGGCCACACCTCCTCACTGACACGAATAAGCACAAAGGCCACGCCTCCTCTACTCAGATTAATAGTCACATAATAATAACCTCTTTCACTGGTACATAGAATTTTTTTTTTCTTTGCTGACATGGAACCAGAATTCACTCTAATGTCATGTGACTAAATTCTACACTCTGATTGGCTGCATGCCAGAAAATTATGTTTCCTTCTACGATGTCACCTTGCGCTTTCCAATTTCACATCCCAGTGCATCACACACACACACACACACACACATTACAAATGCAGAACAATACAGTTATAGGAACAGTGAATAAAGTCTAAACGAAGGCACTGACTGCTCGTCGCCTCTCAGGCACTCTGATGGCTCACTGTCCGACTGTTGCAAGGTGTCATATCATGACTTTTTTCCACCATTATTCTCTTTTCAGCTTGTCAGTGTTTCAATGTGTGTTTTCTGTTTATCTGCATAATTTTTGGTCAAGGATTTAGGAAAGAAATGGACCACATGCAGACTAGAATTAAAAAGCGATGACTTCTGCAATCAGGCTTGCACACAACATATCATAGGTGAATGCTTCAAGGCAGGAATTTCATGACAAAAGGCACAGAAGACATAACAGCTGGCTATATTTTTCATTGCTCATGGTGCAAATCATTATAAGAAAAGACATAAACCCGAGAGGGTGGCACGGTAGTGTAGTGGTTAGCACTGTCGCCTCACAGCAAGAAGGTTCTGGGTTTGAGCCCAGTGGCCGAGGGGGGCCTTTCTGCGTGGATTTTGCATGTTCTCCCCGTGTCTGCGTGGGTTTCCTCCGGGTGCTCCGGTTTCCCCCAAAGACATGCAGGTCAGGCTTATTGGTGGCTCTATATTGACCGTGAGCGTGAATTGTCGTTTGTTTCTATGTGTCAGCCCTGTGATGACCTGACGACTTGTCCAGGGTGTACCCCGCCTCTCGCCCATAGTCAGCTGGGATAGGCTCCAGCTTGCCTGCGACCCTGTAGAACAGGATAAGCGGCTACAGATGATGGATGGATGAACCTGAGAAACGTTAGAAAACCTGTGAAAAGGAAAAGCTTTCCAACTAAAATCATGGAAATGTTTTAGTTGGTTTACCTTCTAATCTTGCCTTGATGTCTTCCTGCAAAGATCAAATTATTTAAAGAACCAGTTTAGCAAACTCAGCAGTAAAAGCAGCCAAGAAAGCCGAAAAATGTCTAAATTCTCACTAAGTGTGATTTTCTCAGAATATAATCAGCAATGTGCTGTAGTGAAATGGACATCATCCTAAACATTTCAGTAATCAGAGAGAGAGAGAGAGGCTGTCAGGATCTCATCAAAACACAGGAGAGCACTTTGTCTGTACAAAGGTTTAAAATGTTCATCAAAAAGACATCAATAACCAAATTTAGTCTAAACAGAACTGACTGAATGAATCAATGAAGAGACGGCGATGAGGTTCGTGTTTAAACGCAGTGACTTTTACCTCAGGCGATGAGACAGAGACTGACGTGGATGATGTTAATAATCACAGTGAAGACTCGTTGTATGGAAGCCGCGAGAGGCCCTTCATATAATCCTTTTTTTTATTCACCTTGTTATCCCGAGATAACGACATAATTAATTCAGGATCTCGAGAAAACAACACAACTAATTCGAGATCTCGAGAAAACAAAACCGTTATTTCGAGATCTCGAGAAAACAAAACAATTATTTCATGATCTCGAGTAAACAGCTGAGAAATGGTTCATTCAGGTGCGCCAAGAGACTTGTGATATGCTGACTTTGGGGCTATTTCTCATTCTGTATAGACGCAACTTTGGTCATTAGAATGTCTGGAATAATCAATCACCTAATAAGGCAATATTTTTATCAGGGGTTGACACAGGGAGAGATTGCATTAAGTCTTTTAATAAGGGATAATTTCAAAATTAGTCCGCGGCATGGGGCGGCATGGTGGTGTAATGGTTAGCGCTGTCGCCTCACAGCAAGAAGGTCCGGGTTCGAGCCCTGTGGCCGACGAGGGCCTTTCTGTGCGGAGTTTGCATGTTCTCCACGTGTCCGCGTGAGTTTCCTCCGGGTGCTCCGGTTTCCCCCACAGTCCAAAGACATGCAGGTTAGGTTAACTGGTGACTCTAAATTGAGCGTAGGTGTGAATGTGAGTGTGAATGGTTGTCTGTGTCTATGTGTCAGCCCTGTGATGACCTGGCGGCTTGTTCAGGGTGAACCCCGCCTTTCGCCCGTAGTCAGCTGGGATAGGCTCCAGCTTGCCTGCGACCCTGTAGAACAGGATAAAGCGGCTACAGATAATGAGATGAGATGAGATGAGATGAAATGAGTCCGCGGCACCTCCGCAGAAGACTGGCCCGGCTTCGTCTCTACCGACGGAGATACAGTGATCCAGCTGAGATCATGAAATAATTGCTTTGTTTTCTCGAGATCTTGAAATAACGGTTTTGTTTTCTCGAGATCTCGAATTAGTTGTGTTGTTTTCTCGAGATCCTGAATTAATTATGTCGTTATCTTGGGATAACAAGGTGAATAAAAAAAAGATTATGTGAAGGGCCTCTCGCGGCTTCCGTATCGTTGTAAACTTATCATTCTTTATAATTTGGTGCTAATTTTGTTTCTCCATAACTAACTTATAAATGTGGAACCTTTCAATTACATTTCCTTCTCTTTCACTTTTAGGGTTGACTTTAAAATGCTAAAACATACATACAAAAGTGAAACACGTTTCAGTTCTGGAACAGAAAAGATATAGCAGAAATATGTCAATATTTCAGCATGTGAAGGTTTTTCCACTCTACCAAACCCCTGTTAAAGCACACAACGCTTAATGTACACCAACATCTCAGCAGGCTGGTAAAAGCTTAAATGGTAGCAAAGTAGCTGCTTGTGAGCTTGTGTGAAATTCCCCTGGTTTATGAATTGAAAGCATCCGACCGACGCGGTCTCAGTGAAACAAGCTGACAAAATAACACCCTTTTCACAAGCAGGTATCATAAATAGATAGCTCGTTGATTTCAAGTCTAAAGTAGCCACGCAGTCTCGAGAATCACATCTGCGGCTGATTCTTTTATTTACTAAAACAACGTTCATAAAAAGGGAGGCAAAATTTAATCATTTCAGCTCTCTTTCCGAAATGAGGAAAAAAGATTGGACCATAATGTGTTATGATAGTTGAGGGCTGGTTTGTATTCTGGTTGACCAGCAAACGCTTGCAAAGATGGTTACATTAGCCTCGCTCTCGCTCTTTATCATTCTGTCAGCAGCACTTTGTCTCTGTCTCTCCCACACATTTCACATTTCTGGTATTATAAGCAAGGAGTGGATGATGTGAAATTCTGCAGCACCACATACTGCATACCACCTTGGATGGGGAAAAAAAACACCCAATTTTGTCTTTTGGTGTCTATACTAGAGCTACAAGGCTAATCCAGCTACCAAATAACGGAAGTCTCTCTCACAAAGCCTTCGTACAAGTACAAGCCAAAGTAATTGTTTCATAATCTCATTTTTGAACAAACATTCTTTCATCAATCATTTTTCTTTAACTATATAAATGAAATGCTGGTCCATGACAAAACACCAAGCACATACACCGATCAGCCATAACATTATGGTCACTGACAGGCAAAGTGAATAACATTGATGATCTCATTACAATAGCACCTGTCAAGCGGTGGGATATATTAGGCAGCAAGAGAACAGTCAGTTCTTGAAGTTGATGTGTTGGAAGCAGGAAAAATGGGCAAGTGTAAGGATCTGAGCGACTTTGACAAGGGCCAAATTAGGATGGCGAGATGACTGGGTCTGAGCATCTCCATAATGGTACATCTTGTGGGGTGTTCCTGGTATGCAGTGGTCAGTACCGAACGAAAGTGGTCCAAGGAAGGACAACCGGTGATCCGGCAACAGGGTCATGGGTATCGAAGTCTCATTGATTCGCATGGAGCATGAAGGCTAGCCCATATGGTCCAATCCCACAGCATGAACTTTCTCAGCAGTTTGTGCTACAGTAGCTCTTCTGTAGGATTGGACCATATGGGCTAGCCTTCGTGCCCCATGCAATTCGGTGAGCCTTCGACACCCATGACCCTGTCGCTGGTTCACCGGTTGTCCTTCCTTGGACCACTTTCGTTCGGTACTACCCACTGCATACCAGGAACACCCCACACGATGTGCCATTTTGGAGATGCTCAGACCCAGTCATCCAGTCATTACGATTTGGCCCTTGTCAAAGTCGCTCAGATCCTTACACTTGCCCATTTTTCCTGCTTCCAACACATCAACTTCAAGAACTGACTGTTCTCTTGCTGCCTAATATATCCCACCGTTTGACAGGTGCCACTGTAATGAGATAATCAACGTTATTCACTTCCCCTGTCGGTGGTTTAGTGTTATGGCTGATCAGTGTACACTGTATATACACGTTTACACACTTCTGCACAATTTTAGAGCAGCCAAATTTAATTTATATAGGACGATACTTTCATGTTTTGCTAAATCATTTCTTCCTTATGTCATGTAAAGTTTTTCCTTGCCACTCTCAAATCTGGCTTGTTCATTAAGGAGCTAAATCTACATCTGAAGACATTTCTTTTTTTAAAGATATTTTTTGGGCTTTTTCACCTTTATTGGATAGGACAGTGTAGAGACAGGAAATGAGCGGGACAGAGATGGGGAGAGATCAGGAAACGACCTCGGGTCGGAATCGAACCCGGGTCCCCGGATTTATGGTATGGCGCCTTAGCTACGACGCCCCAAGCCATTTCTATTGTCATGAAGAAACAATGTCTGTTGTAAAAAGCATGAGAGAATTTGAAGTAAACTGAACTGAACGAACAATGACACACAAAGACTTACAAATTCCAGTTGGTGCGCTGATCTCCATATTTATGATCCCGTTACACCAAAAATCAGAAAGAATTATAGGTGTGTGTTGTGTGTCGTTCTTAGACAGCTCCTGAGCTCATTGTGGAAACAGCCATGTGGGCCGTCAGGACCTTTCTAAAGCCTGACGCAACGTATTGTGTGTCTCTGTCCCACAACACATTAGGTAAAACCTTCCCCGCAGGTCGATTAACTTCCCATTCAGCTACAGGCTTCAACAAAACAATATGCTTTTCACTCCTGTGCATTATTAAGAGAGGAAAAGCACAATTTTTTCACTTTAAATAGAGCTAGTTACTTTGATTCCCCATGGCCTCTGTGAATATAAAAGGTGATGGCATTGATCTGCACAGCATGATATTACTGAGAGCTGAGGAAGCGAGAAAGCCATTAAAGAAAATTCACTAGAGGAGAACGCGCATGTCGATAGTCTAAATATGGCCGAGCCAAAACAAGCAGGTGTTGCGAAGAGACTTTTCTATTTCTGCTTTATAGAGTTTTGAGAGGCGTTTAAGTGACATACTCAACAGTGAACAATAACCAGGACATTTGAGCTGGATTAAAACGGCATGCTCAGTCAGGGATTTATATGATGAATGAGTACAGTGTGTATCTCCTCTTCTCCCGGGAAAATCTGACGCTCACTTGGACGCAATCAAAAATCCAGTGTTTGAAAGATAGAATTAAAGCAGCTAATACTAATTTGATGTAAAACAATCAGTGAAGGCTAGTCATGAGATTAGATCTGAGGAAATTTAAAATCTCTCAAGAGTTCGATAATCAAAGAAAAATTTCTAGATATTAGATCTAATCTAGGGGCACAATCGTCACTGACTGGCTGCTTTAACCCGCGGTCTACAGCTCAACATGATGTAATAAATTTAAAAAATGTCAACTGAAATTAACGAAAGACTCCGCGTCCTTGACTGGGTCGTAGTGGCTAAACTGAAGTTAACTGAAAGAATTTATTCCTGTTAACGTTAAATAGGTTAAGAATTCTTCTCGGTATCAAAGAGTTCAACAATTCTGTGTGCCATGAGTTTTCTTTTGCACGTTTAAGTTTATTCTAGCTTTTTTTTTTCCTTCTCATGCTGTTTGATAATAACATGTGGATTGTACCGCACTCAGAACTTTGCTCTGCTGGAGATAAGAAATTGATGTTGATGTGCAGTCATAAGATTTCATGGATATGCTTATTTGTGGATGCAGCGAAGACGAATAAAACGACAGAAAGGAGATCCTGTATTGGCCGTCGCTTTTTATCACCACCACTGATGTCATAGAAGAAGTGGGCCGTCACACTGACAGAAACAAATACCACGCTGCTTTCACTGACTTCCCTTCACAACTTTGTCATGTGAGTGGCCACTTGCAGCACAAAAGGATTGGATTTTTCCACGCCAACACACTCAAGT